>NC_081414.1:157193851-157526351 GCF_030272615.1 Cryptomeria japonica
AGCACCACGTCACCATGCCCTATCAGCAACAACCATCGCTTCCTTTCAACTTTCAACCTACATTATTTCAGGTGCACAAAATAACCGTTTTTTTGTTTAATAATGTTTTTTTAATTAAATTTATTTAAAAATTAATAAATAATTTGTTTGTTAATTTATTTTTTTAATTAAATAATTGTATATTTATCTTTTTCAACATTTTAGAAAAACCTGTTTGAAAATTTAATGTTTTGATTTAACGTCAATTTGTTTTTAAAACTAAATAACTGTATATGTATTTTTTTCAACTTTAAAAAAAAATGTTATGAAAAACTTAGAAAACTAAGGTAGTAAATTAAAAATTAGAAAAACGTTAAGAAAAACATTAGCAAAATTAAAAATTAGAAAAATGTTACAAAACTAAATATAATAAATGAAAACGTTAGGAAAATTAATAAATTTAAATTCAAAAAAACATTATAAAAATTAGATAACAAATTTAAACAAATTAGACAAAATAAATCCTCTACATGACCCCTTTTCACATCCTATTACACACACAACATGACCCCTTAGGACCTCTTAAGACCACATATGCCCCTAACGACACTGTATGTCCCCTTAGGACCATAGAGGATCACGTAGTGGACCCTAAGGGGTCATGTGTGGTCCTAAGGGGTCACGCATGTGTTCTAACACATGCATGACCCCTTAGGATTGCATGTGACCCCTTATAAAATCCTAGTGTGTATGACATACCCCTTAGTACATCACATAGTGTCCTAAGGGGTCACACATGTGTTAACAAATGTGTGACCCCTTAGGACCATATATGACCCTTTATAACATCTTAGTGTGTATGACATACCCCTTAGGATCACATAGTGTCCTAAGGGGTCATATGTGGTCCTAAGGGGTCATGCATGTGTTCTAACATATGCTTGACCCCTTAGAACCACATATGACCCCTTATAAAATCCTAGTGTGAATGACATACCCCTTAGTCCATAACATAGTGTCCTGAGGGGTCATATGTGGTCCTAAGGGGTCATGCATGTGTGACCCCTTAGAACCACATATGACCCCTTATAACATCCTAATGTCTAAGACATACGATCCCTTAAGATCACATGTACAGTGTCCGAAGGGGTTTAATATGTGGTCATAAGGGGTTACGCATGTGTTCTAACACATGCGTGACCCCTTAGGACCACATATGACCCCTTATAACATCCTAGTGTACATACGACTTTCCCCTTAGGATCACATAGTGTCCTAAGGGGTCATATGTGGTCCTAAGAGGTCACGCGTGTGTTCTAACACATGTGTGACCCCTTAGAACTGCATATGACCCCTTATAAAATCCTAGTATGTACGACATATCGGTCCCTTAAGATCACATACATTATTGTCCTAAAGGGTCACGCATGTGTTACGACTTTCCCCTTAGGATCACATAGTGTCCTAAGGGGTCATATGTGGTCCTAAGAGGTCACGCGTGTGTTCTAACACATGTGTGACCCCTTAGAACTGCATATGACCCCTTATAAAATCCTAGTATGTACGACATATCGGTCCCTTAAGATCACATACATTATTGTCCTAAGGGGTCACACATGTGTTAGAACACACGCGTGACCTCTTAGGACCACATATGACCCCTTAGGACTACCTAAGGGGTCATATGTGGTCCTAAGAGGTCACGCGTGTGTTCTAACACATGTGTGACCCCTTAGAACTGCATATGACCCCTTATAAAATCCTAGTATGTACGACATATCGGTCCCTTAAGATCACATACATTATTGTCCTAAGGGGTCATGCATGTGTTCTAACACATGCGTGACCCTTTAGAACCACATATGACCCCTTATAAAATCTCTCTTCCCTTAATTTGCTCAACTGGCATGTGTTTTAATTTTTAAAAATTATGTTTTAATTTAGTACATGATGTATATATCTTTAATGATCTCTCTCTCTCTCTCTGAAATTAATGTTATCTCTCTCTCTATCATGAAAATGATCTCCCTCTCTCTCTTGAATTAATGTTTTAATAATTTAAAATGTATGTATGTGATCTATATAGATAAATTTATAAATGTTTTAATTTAGTAATTGTATGTATATATCTTTAATGATCTCTCTCTCTCTCTGAAATTAATGTTAGATCTCTCTCTAGATATCATGATTTAAATGATATCCCTCTCTCTCTCATTAATGTTTTAATAATTTAAAATGTATGTATGCGATCTATATAGATAAATTTGTATATGTTTTAATTTAGTACATGATGTATATATATCTTTAATGATCTATCTCTCTCTCTCTCCGAAATTAATGTTATCTCTCTCTCTCTCTCTCTCTCTCTCTCTGTCATGAAAATGATCTCCCTCTCTCTCTCATTAATGTTTTAATAATTTAAAATGTACATGTATGTGATCTCTTTATATAGATAAATTTATATATTTCTAAATAATGATCTCCCTCTCGCTCGAGCTTTAAAATTATTTATTTAAAATTTTGAATTATGTGAGAAATTCATGTATATATATCTATGAATTATGTGAGAACTTCACATGTGTACATTTTAATTTTTAATGAGCTCAAGATTAATGATCTCTCTCTCTCTCTCTATAGAATTTAACTAATTTTAATTTTTAATGTTTTAAATTGAATGCACTTCATGTGTGTGCTTACGTATTTATTTTAACTTTATGACCTACCTAGATAGATGGTGTCCCAGGATCCAGTCCATGATCATGTACATGATCAGGATCCACCTGCACAGGCTCCTGATTAGGAGCCATATGATGATATAGATCCTCCACACCAGGATCCCCTGTTTCCCAATATTGCTACCATTTTCCACTATAGTGACCGTGAGCTACAGAGGTTGAGGGTCATATTAGATGACCCATAGACTGATGGTGTGTACAAGAGTACATGCGAATCCATTTTTGATAGTTTGCAAATATTGAGGGACCACTTAGTTAGTCACACCTCATTTTTACCCAAGGTTATAGCTGATATTTATAGACAGTTGAGGAGTAATGTGAGGGGTCGTGATTCTTTTGTTGATATGGTGAGAGTGGTCTCAAAGGAGACCATCAAGGAGAGATTTTTTCACAGTATCAGGAAAAGAGTAAGGTGAGAGGATATCAGGCCACGAGATGTATCAATCCACAGGCTACATCGTTGATTTACCCACGCTTCTTAGCTACCCATGGTCGTTATCCTAATAACGACTAGATACCATTATACTTTGCACAACAGGTATTTGTTGAGGTTCATTGTCAGATGAAACCAAACAACCTTGATATTCCAGCATATTATGGACAGGGGAGGGGCAGGATTGCTAACAGAGATGCATATCGTAGGCGTGATAGAGCTCTGCCTAGACACAGGGACCTTGTTGGCGAGAGATTTTCGGTAGTAGTCCCAGCCCTTGCCCCCATAGAGGATCGCATTGTGATTGCTTCTTAGAGAGAAACAATTAATAGGATTGGACAGATTGCATCAGTAACAACCACCATATCATCTGACAGGCTGGGCAGATATATGATGGGTCAACCACATTCGATATCATCCACAGATCATGCATCTTCTAGTCACGGGGTGGCTTCAGATTCAAATGATCAGTATATTACTGTTGGCATCCCCTCCCCAGATGAGGTAGCAGCTATAGTAGGAGGTGGTAGACATGTACAGATGTCGTGATATTTAGTCGAGGACCTGCTACATTCTTACCATTTTATTTCATCTTGACTTGGGATACCATTGGATGTTGTTAGAGAGGATATTTCAGAGACGAGAAGGCTACCGCTGCATCGACGTATACCCCAACACAGTCACAACATTCTCATCACTCTACGCATGCTCCGAGCATTGACCCACCTATAGATCACTCTGTTGCTGTAAGAGGAGGAGATACGAGCTAATCAAGTCCATATCATAGATGAGGGCTTGGATTCATTTGAGGAGCAGCTGTGAGGTTTGAGCCATACTGGGTTTATGGATATGCTACCACAGTCAGACACTTCATCCACGATGCCTAGTCATCTAGTTATCCCCTTACACTCCTCAATCGTACGTATAGCTAGAGAGAGATATGCAAGCACAAGTGATGTGGTTGATATGATCACAGGACATGATCAGACTATACAACCTACTCCTGATACACAGGTATGTATATGTGCGTTTAAACTCTTACAAGATGTATATGTTGTAATGAACGATAAATCTATATAGATAATTTAATAAATAATAGAAGTTAACTTGTATCATTTAAATTGATCCTGGACTAATCCTTAAATACATGTATATATGTATATGTATAACAGTTAGCTCCTGTCACTCCTAGCTTGAGCTCTAAGCGTGTGCGTAGGAGAGATTCTTTCGATGCTACATAGGCTATTAGTGGATAGGTTAGTTATGGGTTTTTGTATATATGTACATGTATGTATGTGCGTTATAATTTATATTTTAATTTAAATTTAACTAGTCGGATTTGATTATATTTAAAAATATGCACATATGTATATGTGTAGAGATCTATATTTAATATTTAAATAAACTCTACTTTTGCAGGGGTCTATTGGACATCCAGACTCTCACCAAGACTCTCCCTCAGATGGTCGCTTTGTTCGTGGCCGACATGATGCATGTTGATTTGCTGGACTTTATAGCTCATTTATTTATTTTTTTATATATACATTTTAGACTTTCATATCATATATTCATGCATGTATGTTAGATTATGTACTTTATACAGTTTGTGTTTGATCCTGGATTATATATATCATGTGCATGTATGGTTAGATTATACTTTGTATGAATAGTTTGTACATTTGATCCTGGATTATATATCACATCATTTGTATTCAAATTATATATGATCATGCACATGTTAGATTACTTACACACTTTATATGTCTCTGTGTGTGTGTGTGTACAATTTGTGTTTGATCATACTTGCACATTTGATATATATGTACTTTAAATATTTATTTAAGTTAAATGATGTGTTTGATTATATGTAACTTATTAGATCAAATGTGTATATGTATGTGCATGTTTGATTATTCTTTTAAATTATATTATATAAGATCATCTAGATTGAATTGGTGTAAATGTTCAATTTAAAAGATGTTTTTAAGAGTTCTCTAAAACTTTAAAATTTATATATATCAGTGATTGAATTTGTGTACATGTAAATAGATTAAAAAAAGATTGACATGTTTATTTAAATTTTACTACATGTAACATGTATATGTAGATATGCATTGAATTTAAATGAATCTGTGAACAATATATCCACTCCACTATGAAAGCCATGAACAATATAAAAATCACACTTGTTCATATCAAATGAACAAACTCAAGTTAATGAACATATTCAATAATTTAAATTCTAGGTGTACTTCTAGGTGTACTAAATAGTTCACACCACATCAAGTGGTTTAGACCGCTCTTCAATTATTACACACATGTCCTAATTTAATATCAAATTTACACATACATTCTAATTTAATATGCATTTTAAATTAAATTTACACGTGCATTTTTAATTAAATAAATACATGTCCTAATTTACTTTACATACATGCTAAATTATTTTAACAAATTACAAATTACATATGCATGCATGCATTTAGAATTAGATAGACTATACATCCTAATCAACTGCATACATCGGGCCTTAACACATTTTCAACTCATCCACATGTCCCAATTTATTTTACATACATACACGGAAGTATTATTTAACATGTACATTAACTTCATACATCCTAATTTAATATAATTAAAAATTTCATATTTAAGTAAGCCATATATATATATATATATATATATATATCAAATATTAAATTCAAACACTTTAATGTATTTAATAATTTATCCAAGTTTCAAAACAAGTTAAGTTCTAATTTATCAAGTATTAATTCAATTCATGGGTTGAAACACATGTACTTTGGTTTACTAAATAGTTCATACCACATCAAGTGGTTCAAACCGCTCTTCAATAACACTTAATATTTTCTCATGATCTTCACTATTTAGTCTCCACTTTTGAGACCGCCCGTGACGTGGAACTATATGAAGAAATAGGCCAACAACAATGACCAAGTGGCTATATTGATATACCTTGTTGTCAATTTGGTAGTCAGTAAAATATATCACATGTTGAACAGTTTTAACTTGTTCGAAATATGTCTCATGCACTACAACTGAGCCTGCATGTACATGTATATAAGAAACGAGAAATTAAAAATTTGCATGTAAGCGAGTTGTGTACATATAAAAATTAAAACATGTGTAGATGTGCATGTTTAAAATAAATTTATTTAAAATAATTTAAACGTTCAAATCGGTTCAAGCCTATGGGAAAGGACATTCCATCGCTCATTTCAGAATTTGTTAACTTCTTTCTCTCTTCTGTGCAACACAATAAATAATAACTAACACCTTCTATATTTCCATCTTTTGCTATGACTGCAAAAATATCTTCTGCAATTTGAAACAAGTTAAATAAATTTAAAATGTATGTACTCAATTTAAAACTTATATAATTTATTTACATGTACGCAATATTTTTAAAGGAAATAAATATATGTGTATGTAATATACCTTTTTTAATCAATCCTGAAATATGGTCATAATCACCAGAAATCAAGGGAATGTCTTCAAAGATTTCATCCTCATTTGAATCCTCGTACGTGTCAGAAACATCTAGTGACACCAATTTCCATTCACTAACATATCCAAGCTCTTGGTTCTTGCAATCAACATAGTTTTCTAAAATGCAATCACAACAAAAACATGAATAATCCCTAGTGTACAATGTCCATGGGCAATTATCTGTACTCATGACACAATGAAAAGATCTTGTCCTCTCCACGCTCTTGCATCCATGCATTGATCTTCTATCCACATCTGCAAAATGTACATGTGTACACGAACATACATGTAGATCAAGTTGTTAAATTAAAACATCTGAACTAGGAACATTTTAAAAAATTTAAAAAACATTTAAATAAAACACTAAAAGAGAACACATACCGGTTATCTCCCAAAACACTCTATATGGAATGGGTCTGTATGTTCTCAATGATGATTAACCAGGATAATTAGGTTGCACAAAGTGTTTCTTACACCATTCAACAACATCATGTGCATCATCTATAAGATCTCCTATATAATTTATTTGATGCTTTCTTAGAGCATGTTTGATACAAGCTCCTGCACCATCATGTTCACCCTTTCCATGACCACTCTAAAAAAAACTCCAAACATGCACTATTTGTCATTTCGATGATATCTACATAGTGCATAAAATGGCCTCGAAGATTTAAATTATGTCGCACATCCATCAGACCTAAAAAAATGTTTAACTATTGTTATGCCTCTCTCTTTCAAATATTCAAAAAACTTCTTAAAGCAATGTTGTACAAAAAGTGTGTCGTGCTCCTTATCATCACTGATATAGAAGTGGTATTCTTTCTTAATGACACAATTTTCAAATGTACTATCTATATATGTTGAAAATGGATAACAACAATATTGAAAGACTAAATGAATTCAACCACAAAAACCCTAGCCTAACAACAACAAAGATCCACCATAACATATGAAGATTACCTAAGACAATGCAAATCAAATGAAATCACAAAGATTATACCATCACATGTCCAATAGGGTTTGAATCTCCATTCTTCCTATCTCCATTGATCTTACTTGTTATATTTGCTCTCAGATTTTATATGCACAAGAACTCAACAAAGAACAGAAATGTGGTTGCAAGTAGGATCGCATATGAAAATTCGAATGCTAGGATGTTTGATTAGAATGTATATGTCCAAGGGGGCTGAATAGATTGATTAGTTAGTTAGGGTTGATAATGAAGGAAGCATCTCCTTATATAGAAGACACTATAAGAAATGGAGGGATAAGATTGAGAGGTGTAAAAGATAAATGGTCAGCTATGATTAGAGGGTAGGTAGAGAAAATAAGAAAATAATGAAAGGGTAGGTAGTGTAGGAATTAAGAGATGAATGACATGTGTCATAGGTAGAAAAGGATAATGAATTAATTAAATAAATAAGATTATTTATTTAATTTAGAGAAAGGATAATTTAAATAAATAAATGTATTTATTTAAATGAGAAATAAGGCTAGAAGAGGATAAATGAATTAATTAAATAAATAAAGATTTATTTAATTAATAGAAGAATTAGGCTAATGTAATTAAATAAATAAAGATATTTATTTAATTAGACAAATCAATTTTAGGTGTCTACATTTTGCCCCTCTTTGATACAATGCAGCTTGTCGCGTTGTTTCAAAGAAGATAAGATGAACTGATACAAAGTTGCCTCAAGATGGGAATGATATGCCCCTTTGAGAGATTGGATGAAAATGTCTGAAAAGATTGCAGACAATCTCTTGATAAGAAAGAAAGGGTAGAATGGATTGACCGGATAGGATAGAGTGACAGAGTTACGGGATAACAAAGATTGACATGGGAGACTAGGGCTAGGGCTAGGGCTAGGGCAGTCTATAAGATAGAATACGAGGGAACACATCCTCATTGTCATCCACACATCCAAGAGATCAGAATGCAGAGAGAGAATAGAGCAGTAGCAGTCAGCAACGATGGCATTGGTACATAGATTCGATCATGTTTGCCAATTTCAGAGGCTAGCAGATGTAGGGGAACCGGTAAGTACCGCAAATGTTGTCATTAATGCATGCTAGGTAGTGCAATAAATGCACTTTAGAAAATGTCAAACAATGTCAAAAAAACATCGAGGCACATCTGTGTTGGTGCCAAGCACATCTAGGTTGGCTAGGCACATCTGTGCTTGTGCCAGCCGCGTCTGTGCCAGAAAAGGCATCTATGCCAAATGCGAGCGCATCTACATTGTGCAGGCACGTTTATGCTATGTTGGCATGTCTGTGCAGAGCAGGCGCATCTATGCAGAGCATAGGCATGTCTATGTATTTTAGGCACATCTGTGTAGAGCAGGCACATTTGTGCAATATGTAAGCGCATTTATGTCATGTAGGCATGTTTGTGTCTTCTAAGTCGAATCAGCAGTTATGTGATGAACATACGTTGTCGATTGGATAAGCTACTGAGAGGATACACTCAAGCAGGTCCTCTAGGGAAGACTAGGATGGATTGAGGCATTTTGTGATGAACAATGAGTACCAAGACATAGTACTTTGTGATGAACAGGGAGTACTAAAAGAGTAGCACTTTGTGATGAACAGTGAGTGCAAAATATGAGCAGCACTTTGTGATGAACAGTGAGTGCAAAATATGAGCACCACTTTGTGATGAACAGTGAGTGCAAAATATGAGCACCACTTTGTGATGAACAGTGAGTGCAAAATATGAGCACCACTTTGTGATGAACAGTGAGTGCAAAAGATGAGCAGCACTTTGTGATGAACAGTGAGTGCAAAATATGAGCAACACTTTGTGATGAACAGTGAGTGCAAAATATGAGCAACACTATGTGATGAATAGTGAGTGCAAAATATGAGCAACACTTTGTGATGAATAGTGAGTACCACTAGGATAAATAGCAACACCTTGTGATGAACAGTGAGTGTTACTTTGACTGACATGATTGATTTGCTTGACTGCACGAGTAACTACCTATGCTAGAGTCACGGGACAGATTCCCATCGACTCAGAGGTTACGACCAAAGCTAACCTTTGAGGACAGAGCTGCGATTGAGGTTATGGGTTTGAGATTTATTCGGTATGTGCCTGAGTTTCGGGTGAACATGGGTTTGTTGAATGCTTTAGCTGAAAGATGGCACTCAGAGACGTGCACTTTTCATTTGCCGATGGGTGAGATGACAATCACCTTAGAGGATGTATATAGGATTCTGAGGATACCGATCCATGGGGAGTTGATACCCTATGATTGAGACAGAGATAGGGATACACTGAGATGAGTGTTCCAAGATTCGATATTGGAGATGAAGGTAGGACATGTCACTTGGGATACTATGACAGTGACAGGATTGGCACTACCAACGATGCTAGGATGAGTGATCAGTGGGTTCCTGTGTTCAGATAGGGTGACACAAGGACTAGCTGTGGGCTGGGGGAGCACCTTGGAGACACTGGTGACACAGCATACCAGATATGCCTGGGGACTGTGCATGCTAGCGTATTTGTACTATGAGCTCCATCAGTTCATCTACCATGGATCCATAGGATTGGGTTGCAAAGTGACATTGTTACAGGTATGGGCATATGAGCATCTACCGGTGACACGATCGATACATTTCAGAGGCAGGGGTCATGGATGCAATTTTGTTCACTTGTATGATATGATTACATCATAGCCACGGATTGGCAAGTTGGAGTACTGGCGTCGAGTCATCAATGAGATTGACACTGTGGTATGGAGGTCATACCGAGTGCAAGGAGTGGGAGGATGACATAGTGGAGCTTCCATACATCTTTAGGATCAGATATCTGATTGGGTGAACACCCTATGTACTGGAGAGGCAGTTGGTAGACAAAGTGGGCAGGCAGTTCAACAGGATTCAGCGGATGCCATAGGGTTCTGGGATGTATGCTCAGACTGTGAGGGATCAAGCACACTTCGGGCCATTATTGTCGTATGATCAAGCCATGATGCAGCTAGTAGAGATGACTCCCTTTCCGTGGGATATGTGGCCAGAGATCGAGGATGCAGGGATGGATGCAGAGTATACTGCATATTGGGCAAAGCATCCATTTCCATGGTTGACAAATCCAGGAGAGCTGATAGATGGAGATGGCAGAGGGGATGAGGATGATGATGGAGATGGTGGAGGTAGAGGTCAACGGAGGAGGTAGGGTGTAGTAGGAGAGAGGAGAGTGGCTCCACGAAGAGAGGGTGGAGAGGAGAGACAAGCTCGGGTGGTGAGAGCCCGGGGTGGGTTTCCATTATAGGTGCCAGCAGCACAGGGTCTCAGACCGGTGTAGGGACAGGTATAGGGATGGGGATAGGGGTAGAAGTAGCCACAGGAGCAGCTGCAGGTACATGGATAGGGACAGCCACAGGTATAGGGGGCCAAGGAGGAGGATGAGATACTAGAGTTGAGGGAGATCTGCTAGGGATAGGAAAATGAGATCCAGGATCTCGAGCGGGAGAGGGATCAACTCAGGAAATAGCTTAGGGACATTGAGCGAGAGAGAAATCAGGTTATCCAGCATTATACCGAGGCTGAGATGGCACTGAGGGCTGGGATGCAGGCGACAGAGGACACAAGGGCTTGATATGCCTATGTTCTATGAGCAGGGGAGGAGATAGGCTACTGGAGAGACCTATACTATGGGGTAGTGCCACCAGATCAGTGGGCTAGGAGCTTCCGCAGACCATCGCGAACAGTGATGACCACTGGAGGGAGTCACAAGAGACAGGCGTCTAGTGGTGGGGTTATGGGTCCTCCACCACCACCAGATAGGGGGGCATGAGAGATGATCCTAGGGTGGGTCCTTCCAGAGCTCAGACTCCATTGAGGCTAGGTGGCTCTAAGGGAAGGAGTTCATCATAGCCTTAGAGGGCTCCCTATGTATCAATTTTGT
Source organism: Cryptomeria japonica (assembly GCF_030272615.1). Taxonomy (NCBI): domain Eukaryota; kingdom Viridiplantae; phylum Streptophyta; class Pinopsida; order Cupressales; family Cupressaceae; genus Cryptomeria; species Cryptomeria japonica. The sequence continues at coordinate 157,205,427 of NC_081414.1, forward strand.
ACCATTTTGTATTATGATGTAGACACCTTCGGGTGATTGTAGCCATATGATTTTGACATCATTGTATCATGACACTTATGATTATATATATATGAAATGATTTCTTGTGGTAGCTATATGCATGTGTACCTATGTGATGAGATGTTTCATGATGTATGTTTCTATGTGATGCTTATGATAGGTTTTATGATGATGATTATGATATGGATGCAAATATGTACATGATGAAATGCAATATTTTTGTTCTTTTATGTTTTTAATATGTTATGTATGATGCAAATGTGAATGTATGAAATGCGAATGAATATGATAATGCAAAGAACTATTTACATGATAAAAATGTAAGATTGCTAACATGTGTTGTGTGTAGGATGTGATGCAATTGTGATATCTATATGTATGTATGTATGTATGAAATGCTTAATATGTGGTAATGCAGGTGCAACTACATGAAATGCAAATGTTTTTGGTGTGTCATTATACGCAGTCATGTGATAGCAGGCTACACAGACTCAAGAAGGATGATGGAAGTCAACCAAGAAAGGGGAATGGAAGATAGAAGATATGAAAGTGAAAGAGCTTCTTGTGCGTTATCATCATTGAGCTTTATTATGGAAAAATAGGTTATGACAATCCAAACATAGGTTCGATCCAGAAAGTCATTGTACCTGTTTGTATGGAGATAAGACACTTGCAAACAAGGAATGCCCCAGTTCACACTAGACTCACAGTGTCCTCATATCCTTGGACAAGTCATAGCATTACTAAGAGACAATACACAGACAACAAAGAAAAATAGGTGACGATACCCCATCCTCGCCTTTCTAGTCAAAGACATCCTGGGGATAGAATCTCTAGTCAGAGACATCCTAGAAAAGCTAAAAGACGTGTCACCAGAAAGATAAAATCAAAAGAAAACCAAGACTCGACACCAAAATCCACTATAGTCCTCAAGTTTTAGTGTCTCTTGTCACTTGTATAAGTCTATTTGATTGTGGTCACAATGTTTACTTTCACAAAAAGGATAGATAGCACTGAACCATATGTTGTCTGAGTCTGTTGAAAGATTTTACTTGTTGAAGTCCATTGTTGCTACTGTGTCTCATCTGAAACTAACTGAATCCATGAAACTGATACTTTATTGTGGAGAAATTGAAACTTTATTGTGGATTGATGATGCAAATGTTGCTTTATTGTGGATTGTGCACAGATAGATTGAAGAAAATTGGAAGAAACTGTACTCCTCAGAATGTGTGATGTTCTCAGTTCCACACCCATCACTAGACGTAGGATTTGCCTTAGCCACAGATAGGAGTTGATTTATTGTGGATGGAAAAAGGTGAAAATTAGGGATTATTATGAATGGCTAACCAATCTTGGGTAGATCAATAACAAGCCATGATGGGATTGGGGAAGTTTATTATGAATGAAGAGGTTGTGAGTGTGTGCAAAGTGACGGGATGAAAGTGAATCCTGAAGGAGGGAGGAGCAATGTCTCTACACACGGTGTCGATGACCCAGTTTTCACCATGGTACTTGCCCAAGGCGCCACCGAAGTGGTTTTCACTGTTGGATGAAATATTTTTCAATTTTTTTGTGTCACAAGGTGCCTGTTTGCCAAGTTTTCACCAAGTAACGATTTTTTTATGTTTTATGATTTTTTTTGTATTTTTGAAATTTTTTGATTTTTTGGTATTTTTGAATCGGGATACTCTGAAGAGCTATGTGTAAAACCTACGAAGGTGCATGCTGTTGATAGGATGCTCCAAAGGTTCACCCTCTATGGTTGAGAGCTAATATGCACCAGATCCATATGTTGTTGTGATGATGTAAAGACCAAGCCAGTTTGGTTCAAACTTGCCCTTCTTCTCTCTGTCCTGCTGATTTTTAGGATTTTCTCTAAGAACCAAGTCACCTACCTCAAATGTGCGAGGCTTGACTTTATGATTGTAACTATGACTCATTTATTGTTGATAAGCCTTGAGATGATTAAAAGCAGTTTGTCTTCGTTTATCCAATAGTTCAAGTTCTTGTAAGCGAGAGACCCTGTAGTATTCATCATTGATAATGTTTAGCAAAGAGACTCATAAAGAGGGTAACTCGGCCTCAATAGGCAAGATAGCTTCAGTGTCGTAGACAAGTGCATAGGGTGTAGCTCCTATACATGTGCAGACACTTGTATGGTAGGCCCAAAGTGCGGGATTAAGTTGGATATGCCAATTGCGGCCAACATCTTCGACTGTCTTTTTTAAGATTTTAAGGATTGTTTTATTAGACACTTTAGCTTGACTATTACCTTGGGGGTAATAAAGTGTAGAAAAATGATGGCTAATATGGAAGTGGTCACAGAGTTCATGAACATCCTGATATTTGAAGGGAAACCCGTTATCGGTGATGATGGAAATAGGAATACTGTATTGACAGATGATATAGTTGAGAATGAATGTAGCAATTTGTTTTCCAGTGACTTGTGTGAGAGGCATGACTTCGATCCATTTTGTGAAATACTTTGTGGCAGTGATGATGAATTTATAACCGTTGGAGGAAGGAGGGTGAATCTTGCCTATGAGATCGAGTCCCCACTGACAAAAGGGCCAAGGAGTCGCAATTGGTTGAAGTTCTTGTGCTAGCGCATGGATGAGGTCTCCATGAAGTTGAAACTACTTACATTTCTTGACAAACTGATATGAGTCTTTTTCCATATTGGGCCAGTAATATCCAGTCTTGATGAGTTTCTTGGCTAAGGTAGGACCACTAGAATGTGGACCACATATCCCTTCATGCACTTCACATAACACAATCTGAGCTTCGTCTCTTTCTAAACATCTAAGAAGAGTGCCATCTAGACCTCGACGGTATAGGATATTGGCTAAAATGATGTATCGAGAAGATTGGCGAATGAAAGTGCGACATTGGTTGTTGGATAGGTCAGGAGGAAGGGTATTGTCACGAAGGTATGTGAAAATGAAACCATATAACAAGGAATCAAGACCGATGACACATATCATCTCAATAGGAGTGATCTCATACGAGGGGACCAAAAGGTTATCCACCAAGAACTCATAGCAGGTTTCATTCTATGCTAGATCAATTAGTGAATCAATTGTAGCCATGGCGTTCACAGCTCAATTCTTCTCTCTTGGTATTTGCTCAAAGTCTAACTTCATAAAATGTTATTTCAAGTCATCCACCATTCTTTTATAAGGCATTAATTTCTCATCCTTTTTCTGGTAGTTATCAGTTGCTTGACGAATTACAAGTTGAGAGTCCCCAAAAACATGAAGTTCCTGGATCTTCCACTGAACTGCAATCCCTAATCCAGTTGTTAATGTCTCATATTCTGCTATGTTATTAGTGCAGGGAAATGACAATCGATATGATTTTGGTATGGAATCCCCTAGAGGATTTATGAAGAGGATGCCAGCTCCTACCCCATGCTGTGTGTATGAGCCATCAAAGTATAGTTGCCAAGGCTTTGCATGTGACACTGTTAAGATGGATTCATCTGGAAATTCTGAAGTTAGAGGAACATCATCTATCATGGGAGCATCTGCTAACTGATTTGTGATAGATTGTCCTTTTATTGCTTTTCTCTCCACATATTCAATGTCGAATTCACTCAAGAGCATCACCCATTTGGCTAGTCGACCAGTAAGTGTTGCTTTATTGAGAAGGTATTTCAATGGATCGATCCTTGCAACCAATTTAGTTTTATGAGTTAGCATGTAATGTCATAATTTCTGTGAAGCAAAGACCACAGTGAGACATGCATGCTCAATTGGTGTGTAATTTAGCTCATATCCCACCACGGTGCGACTGATGTAGTATACTGCCTTTTCTTTGCCCTCAGCAACCTGTTGTGCTAAGAGTGCCCCCAGTGTTGTTGAAGTAGCTAATATGTATAGTAATAGAGGTTGATTTGGAACTGGTGGCATCAAAACTAGCGGATTGAGAAGATAATCTTTGAGTGTCTGGAAAGTCTGTTGGCAATCATCATCCCATTTGAATTTGATGTTTTTGTGTAGCAAGTGCTGAAAAGGATTACATTTATTTGCAAGTTGTGCTATGAATCTCCGTATGGACTAGAGTCTCCCTTGTAGAGATCGAAGTTGACTAATATTTCTTGGTGGTTGCATCTCTAGGATGGCCTTGACTTTTGCTGGATCGGCTTCGATTCCTCTTTTTGAGACAATGAATCCCAGGAGCTTCCCAGAGGTTACTCCAAAGACACATTTCTTGGGGTTTAATCTTACTTATATTTTTCCAACCAATCAAAGATGACTGAAAGTATGTCCAAATGTGTATCTCTGTCTATTGATTTTCCCAAGAGGTCATCAACATAATATTCCATAGTAACGTGCATGAGATCATGAAAGATAGTGGTCATGGCTCTTTGATATGCAACACCTACATTTTTTAGCCCAAAGGGCATGACATTCCAGCAAAAAGTTCCCCAAGGACAAGTAAATGTTGTTTTGTACTGATCCTCGGATGCAATTTTTATTTGATTATAACCAGAAAATCCATCCATCAAAGATAACATCGCATGACCTACTGTGAGATCGATGATCAAGTCAATATTTGGTAATGGAAAGTCATCCTTTGGACAAGTTTTGTTGATGTCTCTGAAATCTGTACATATTCTGATGCTACGATCTGGTTTACTGATAGGCACTAAGTTAGAGATCCAATCAGGATAATCAATTGGGTGTATGAATCCGACATCCAATAGTTTCTCCAGCTCCGCTTTGACTAATAATGCCACTTGTGGATGCATCTTTCTTATTTTTTTGTTTCACTGGTTTTGCCCTCGGTTTAACTATCAAATGATGCATTACCAAATCTGGATCTAATCCAAGCATATCAGTGTATGACCATGCAAAATTGATTTGTCGCTCTGTGAAGAAACTTATGAACTTTGATCTTTTTGTCTCTGTCAGAGATTGAGCCAAGAATATGTTATGTGGACTTTCTTTTGTACCAATGTTTGTTTTGATGGTCTCCTCTACCAACATGGATGATTTTTCTTCATATGATGTTGGGAGAATGTCGAGCCTTCCATCTTCAGGTGCCTCAGAGAGGTTTTCTCCCTCAGATACGTCCTTTCTTTTTACTTTTTTGGGGTCAGACAGCACCACAACATGGTTTTCACCATAAGACCCTTGATTTGTTTTTATTTTTTATGTTTTTGCAACTGGAAGGCCCAAAACTCTCACCAAAATATGTCACGTTGTTGAGTTCTATAGTGTATCCCGCTTTATGGTCCCCAAGGGGAAGATCATCTCATATGCCAAGATAGTCAATAAAGGCTTCATCATTTTGGAATGTGTTGAATTGTGCAGGTCCTTCATCGTCCCAGTCAATGAGTTGGTGGTGAAACAAGGGAAGGCCTTTGATTTCTTCGAAGTTAGCGGGGATAAGAGTGAAGATGCAGTTATATTCAAGTATGTCGAGGTAGTCATCGAGGTCATCATTGGCACTCTCCTCATTTGTCTTGATCATGAACGAATCCAAATTGTCATCACTAGTAGCGCATTCCGGGATAGGTGTCCTCATTCTATGTGATTTCGACCTAGTACCTAGAGGCAAGGACTGTGTGGGATCCTCCGGGGTTGTTTCTTGACCAACTTTAAATTTTCTACAAAATTCCTCTTCTTCTGTGGGTTCACCTGGTTCTCTAAATGTCTCAGTGAGCTCATAGTCACTAGAGGATTTGTCTGAATCCCATTCCCATTCATTGGAGTCTGTGGAATTGCGATTCTCTTGTTGAATTTTGGCAACTTTGATTTGTAATGCTTCTCCTGTCTTTTGAGCATTTACCTTGGAAGTCATGAAACCAAGTCCTTTCGAGCATTCCTTTTTGAATGTCAATTCAGGTTGTAAAGGTTCAATGATGCCTTCCTTTCTTAAGCCAAGAGGACTTTTGCCATCATTCCCTTGAACCCTTTGCCATATTTCTCACATGGTATGTTGATGTGATCTTGTGTATCATTTTTAGGGTCTTTGTAAAGCATTTTGTTTAAGTCTTCTTCTTCCATTTCACCCCACTTTTGGAAGATTGTAGGATCCCATTTAAGTGTAACGATAGATACCTGCTTAGTAGGATGTGGTCATCCATATTCTTTCAGTGAACTCATGACTTGTTGTAAGCACATGGTTTGATTCAAAGTGTATTCACCCATGTCCTTGTCCTGGAATTTCCCTTTAAGCTCACCTTGTTTTGATGTCGAAGGTTTTAATGATTCAAGCTCAATGTATGCAGAAGAAGGGACAACTTCTCTATTATTTGGAATGATCATCTCAGTTTTTGGTCTCAAGTTATTGCAGTATATGAATGGATTAGGATCTCCATTAACTATTATTTTGACTTTGTTGTAAGGAAACTTAATGCATTGGTGATATGTAGATGGGACTGCCCTCATTTCATGAATCCAATGATGTCCTAGTAATATATTATATGTGAGATCCAGGTCTAGGACTTGAAAAACCACATCCTTTTTAACCGACCCAACTCTAAGAGGCAAGGTGACTGTGCCCTTGGATGAACGCTTTTCATCATCATATGCCTTGATGGTAATTTTGTTTGTAGAATTTACATCTTTATCAAAATATCCCAATTGTTTAATAGTGCTCAATGTACAAATGTTTAGACCTGCTCCTCCATCTATCAGGACTTGTTTTATTTGATGTTTGTGTACGAAGGTTTCAATGTGTAAAGGTGCATTATGTGGCTGACTTACGGAGGCATCATCAGCTTCTGTGAATGTAAGGGAGTGTGGAATGGAAAGGTATCCCACCATGGCTTGAAACTAGTCCACACTCAGATCAGTAGGAACAACAGTGTCTCTCAAGATTTTGTCAAGAATGGCTTTATGTGTAGGGGATATGTGCAAGAGCTCGAGAATGGAGATAAGCGCAGGTGTCTTCCCTAACTATTCTAAAAGGTCATATTCAGGCTTGGTTGATGAAGAAGCGGTGTTTTTAGCTAGAGCACCTTGTAAAGTGAATTTACCTTGATGAGTTGTAACATTACATTTAGAGGTAGGTTCGGAGGAAGATCCAATACCTTTTAGGACAACCTTGGGTCTTTGGGTAGAATTTTCAAGCGTTTTGTCCTTGATGATAATGATAGAGACATAATTGTCCATCGAAATGTGATTGATAGTGGAATCATAGTTATAAGATGCTCTGGTATAGTTGGTTTGGTCATCTGTGGCTTTGGATTTTCCCTTGTCATGTTTTGGGAATGGTTCCTTAAACATCTCATGTTCCTGGTTGGATGAATGTCCTTCAATCTCAATGTCACCTCTATCAATAAGGTCTTGTATGATGTTCTTCAGTCGATGACAATTTCCTATCTTGTGACCTTTTCTCTTATGAAATTCACAATACTCATCATCATTCCACCAATTTGGTTTGACCTTTGGCTCATATGGAGGCAAATCTAGGATTGTTATTGTCTTGTTTGCCACTAGCTTTTTGAAAACTGATTCAAGTGGCTCTCCCAATGGAGTATACTTCCTTCGTGACTTTGAAGTTGTTTGAGTATTTACTTGATTGTTTGTAGAGCTTGATCTAGAAAAAAAGATTTTGGGTCGTACTGTATTGGCATCAACAACACCATCATTGACTGTTTTTTTGTTTTTATTCCAAAATCTTGGCTTGTCTTTTCCTTTAAAGTCGTCTTTGTTTTCTTTGAATATTTTAATGACTCCTTGTTCAATTAAGACCTTCTCTGTTGCTAAGCCTTTTGCAATGACGTCTTTGAAGGTGGACAAGCAAGGTTTTCTCAAGTCATAACCAATGTCCTTGTTAACGTTTTGGGTGAACATTTCTACCATTTGTTTATGTGGAATTTCACAAGAGCATCTGCTAGCTAGATTCCTCCATCTTTGTAAAAATGATGAAAAAGATTCTCCATCCTTTTGCTTGGTGTTGTACAAGGTAGTGATTGATATGTTTGTCTCTATGTTATGAGAAATGTTGTATAAATGCCTCAGCTATGTCACCCCATGACTTAATTCCAGGTGGAAGTTGGGAGAACCATTCCATAGCTTGATCACCTAAGCTTTGTGGGAATAATCTCATCAAATATGTCTCTTCTGTTGCTACTTCAATGCAAGCTATGAAAAATTGTCTTATGTGTGCCTTAGGATCCCCTTTTCCTCTATACTTATCAAACTTAGGTGTCATGAAATGTGTATGAAAAGGAGGCATTGGAATGCTCTTGTCAAATGGATATGGACATATGTCTCTCATTGTGTAAGTTGGCTTCGGTGTATTTATGTCCTCCATTTTCTTTTGTAAGTCCTTGATTTGTTGTTCCAAATTGTTCTTAGGTGGAGACCGACTTCTTGTACCATACCCCATGCCTGAACCACCGGGTGGAGGAGGAGCATGTTGCATATATGGATGATATTGATCATACACATGTTCATATGGAGGAGGTCTATAGTGATGCTACGCATATGGATCACTTGGTATAGAGTCATGGTGAGGAATGGAATATCTGCTTTTTCCATGTATACTATACTCTATAGGCATGTCATGAGCTTGTTCTAGTGTGTTGCCCCCAAATTTGACACGGGGTTTCCTTGTGTCTAAATTTTGAGCATGCCTTTGAATATCCAATTGCTTTGGTGGTTGGTCCTTAGCATTGGTATGTGATTGAGTATATTTTTCTGCATAAGACTTCCATAATGGTCTGCGAAGGTGAGTATCATATGCTTGACCATGTGCATGTTGAACCTCCGGTTTTTGAAATAAAGATGATGGTGATTCAGGCACAAGATGTGGTCCTCTATTGCCTCCACTATTAGGCCTCCTTTGATCCATGTTGAGGTGAGGTTGTTGCAAAGGTCGATTTTCCATTATTTGAGTCATGTCAAAATCATGAGGGATCTTGACTCCACTTTGTGCCATCACTTGTAGAAAATATTGTCCATCTCTCCTCATTATTTCCTCAACCAATTGATTAAAATGGGGATCCATAATGGAGTCTTCCACTTCTACTGAATGTAAGAAAATGTTGTCCATATTGTCATTGTATGTATCATTGTTGTTTGTATTGTCCATGTTCTCAACATTTGGAATGTTTCTATAAGCATCCATGTCAGGTAATGTGTTATGATCAGAATTGAAAAAGATATCATTGTCATACTCATAGACACTCATGTTTGCGGACTCTTGAGCCTCTTTAGTTTCTCTCCTAGATTTTTGGGAACAGGTTTCAACCATGAACTAGGTATTGACCAAGATATGTGAAAGTAGATGAAAATGGAAAGAGTATGGAAGACTAAGATTTGGATGGAATGTAAATGAATCTGAGGTTTACTTGCAATGTCCAAAGTGTAAGACCAGGTATGTATGTAGTAGAGTAGGTGTGACTTCCAAAGAGATGATAGTTTCTCTTGATGAGGTAAGTTGACCTTGACTCTAAGTAAGACCAAATGAGACCCAAAGGCGAGTGACCTTGATGAGGGACCACTTAGCAAAATATTGTTGTATGTAGTGTTTTGACAAATTAAGATGAGGACAAGCAAGTGACCTTTTGACTCAAGTTTAGACAAATGTGAATGTAATGCAGGGTGTAAAAAAATGATGGATTTTGTGAGACCCAAAGACAGGTTGAATGCTAGATGAAAATCTAGAGAGATAACCTAGGAAGCTCAATAAGTCTGAAACTGATTGTTCTTGTTTGCTGAATTATGAAAGTTTTCAATCCTGAACACAGACGTGCCTGTATACTTCATAGACACGCCTAAATGACACAGACACTATTCTGTCAGACACAAACGCGTTTCTGAGATGTTGTAAATGCAATGTTTCTCAAAAGACACAGACACGTTTCTGCCCTTCACAGACATGGTTTTGTTAGACATAGACGCATTTCTGCAAACTGAGTGCGATTTTTCCAATCTGTGAAGTTGTTTGTTGTGACCAAATCTGAATGTTTGACTATTTTTCATGACAAGAGGACACAGTGTTGATGAAGACTCAATGTTTGCGAGTGTTTAGACTCAAAATGACTCAAAGAAAAGTGTGTTGTTTGATGTAAAATTGTTTTGCATACACTTGAAGACACAATGACACAATGTTTTGATGTTTGGTCTTGAATGTTTGATTGTTCATGATAAGTCAAGCACAATTCTTATGGCTAGCCAGGACAGTAGTTATTAACTCCCACATGAGGATACGCTATTTAGAGTGGATACTTAGATGCTTGACCCCACTGGCTCCACCCTCGGCACTCACTTCTTGGGGCAGCCAAGCATTAGTCTCCACGAAAACTCCTCATGGCAAACTTTGTATCTCTACTAAGAACCGTATGTGTGTGGGCCGCTCTAGAGGTCTGACCTCCTGCCCCAACAACTAGAAGGATTTTGGCTTCTAAAACAAAAGTGCTAGTAAGGGCATCCGCTCATGTGGCCATACATGCGACACTTTCAGCTCTGTAAATACAAAAGGCTCCCAACCAGTAGGGGTTACGCCCTACAAATGATCAAATAAATTTGATCAAATGGGTTTATGGGGAGACAAAGTGTCGGTACAAACTAATCAGCACACATTATCCATAGTTTTGACCATGGATATAGTTGCTTATAGTGGTTCGGAAGAGGTGGGTTTTTCTCGCTACCACTTGGGTCGTCCTCTCCTCACTAGTAGTCCTAATGACCACACGGGGAGATAGGCCACCCTCTAAAGATGAAACACAAAGAGCCTATTGCCCAAGACACAAAAGACAATGGTTCAATTTTAGTGCACCAATTGAAGTGTTTGCTAATTTATGAAAACAAGGCACACAATAAAGATCAAAAACCCTTGCCAAGGTCCTGCAATAAAGATCTATTAGTAGTTTGGATTGTTTCAACTGATCACCCCTTCCTGCAAGCACACAAGTTAGGTAAATTTTAGATCCAAAAGACTTTGTGAAAATAGGGGCCTTCAACAAAACAATTTTTCTTTCAAGACAAGCTGCACCAATTTCATTAGCTAGATCTGAAGATGTTAGCTCAAAATAAACTAGATCTGAAATCGAATGACGAAAAACCAAATCAAAGAAACCAAAATGTAATCACTACACACAGACACTGGTATCAAAAACACAAACGCTATATAGATTTGCAGGCGCGGTTAAATTTGACACAGACGCGGTTCCTGAACACAGATGCGTTTCCTGAACATAGATGTGTCTGAAGACTTCATAGATGCGACTAGGGAACACAGATGCGTTTCCTCAAATCTACAAAAAAAAATACAATGCTGTCGAAGGCACAAACGTGATTGCAGGTGTCACAGATGCGGCAGAAATTCAAAAACACGATCCGAGAGTTTGCAGACACGAGAATATCAAAATGTTGTCGGAAATGCCAGATCTGCAACTTAAAAACACAAAATCTACAACAAAAGATGTTAAATGCAAAAGGGACAAGGGTCCCACCGAGCATGCCAAAATGTATATGGTGAAAATGGATAACAACAATATTGAAAGACTAAATGAATTCAACCACAAAAACCCTAGCCTAGCAACAACAAAGATCCACCATAACATATGAAGATTACCTAAGACAATGCAAATCAAATGAAATCACAAAGATTATACCATCACATGTCCAATAGGGTTTGAATCTCCATTCTTCCTATCTCCATTGATCTTGCTTGATATATTTGCTCTCAGATTTTATATGCACAAGAGCTCAACAAAGAACGGAAATGTGGTTGCAAGTAGGATCGCATATGAAAATTCGAATGCTAGGATGCTTGATTAGAATGTATATGTCCAGGGGGGCTGAATAGATTGATTAGTTAGTTAGGGTTGATAATGAAGGAAGCATCTCCTTATATAGAAGACACTATAAGAAATGGAGGGATAAGATTGAGAGGTGTAAAAGATAAATGGTCGGCTATGATTAGAGGGTAGGTAGAGAAAATAAGAAAATAATGAAAGGGTAGGTAGTGTAGGAATTAAGAGATGAATGACATGTGTCATAGGTAGAAAAGGATAATGAATTAATTAAATAAATAAAGATTTATTTAATTAATAGAGGAAGTGGGATCAATTAAATAAATAAGAATATTTATTTAATTTAGAAAAATGATAATTTAAATAAATAAATGTATTTATTTAAATGAGAAATAAGGCTAGAAGAGGATAAATGAATTAATTAAATAAATAAAGATTTATTTAATTAATAGAAGAATTAGGCTAAAGTAATTAAATAAATAAAGATATTTATTTAATTAGACAAGACAATTTTAGGTGTCTACACTATCAACACCATCCAAATCCATTTGTGCATGTCGATAACACACATGCACCATAATAGTGATTTGCTTTGAAAAGTAGTACTCTGATTGAATCTCTTTTTGATGTGGAAAAGAGTAATTTTCTACGAAGTCCACTACGGATAGAATAGTTCCAAGTGGGAAAGTGTCTCTTAATATTTTAAATTATTCTGCTTGCCACTTAGCAAAAACCATGGCATATGTATGGTTTTATCAACTTACAAAATTTTTTCATAAATGTTCCAATAGGTATTTCCTCTTCTACATAATCTAACCTTGTAGATTCCTTTCCAAATTTTGTTTCAAATTTTTTGTACTTGTAACTCTTGCAATTTATCATCTTCCTCATATCAGTATCTTCATCTCTCAAAGGCAATTTAGCCAACTCCTCACATGTTCCACAAATTCCTTTTATGAAATTTATTTGACCGGTTGCATTATCATTTGATTTATCACCTAAGATGGATGCTATGAATTGACTTGTTTGTTTAGGAGGAGCTTTTTCATAACCATCACTATCTTCTCTAATCTTTCAAAACACCTCATAGTACAGATCGAATTCGATGTGATAACGACAACAACAAGTTTCAAAGACTTTGTTTACCTTCGCATAAAATGGCCTTAACCGTTGAAACTTGGTTTGTCCAATCTTTATATGAGGGTTTGTTTTAGTAAACAACACATACAATTCATGTTTTGTTGTGTCTAACCAATGCTTTACATGGAGATCATAATGATCAGGGCCAATCCTTTTCTTGATAACATCTCTACTGTTTGATGAAGGAATTGTATTATCATTCCAAAAACTTGTCATGAAGTTCCTAACAACATCTTCAATTCTATTAGAACGAGGGCCCTACACATAATTGCCCAATTCCCTTCTGAGGTAGTATCATCCAAACTCTTTCTCCTTTTCACATATTTTGATATTGTCCTTCTACTAAAACCAAACTCAGATGATAGTGAAGAGATTTATCTTTTTTGAGGCAATCTTTCATTTACTAAAGATGTCAACATCACTCTTCTTGAAATGGTCTTATCTACTATTTGAGATTTTTTACCAATGTTCACCAAACCTTTCTTAACATTATCAACATTAGATTTTTGTAGCTGAGAAGTTTTCCTCTTATGACTTGTTGTATCTATACCCAATAATTTCAGTGGATCTATTAAGTCTTTATGAGTAAGTACAATTGATAACAATTGAGCTTTCTCTAGTGTAGTATCAAGATTGTTGAAATGAGACATTGTTTCTTTTGCACTTTTATTCATTGACCTCCTTTTAGTATTTCTAGGTTCTTCATTGAGACGTTTCAACTCATCCACATCCATTTCAAGTAAATGATCTAAATTTTTATAAGAAACATTTCTCTTCACCTGTGTAGGTAGATCCACAATATGCTCATCCATACCGGTGGTACGAGGTAAGGAGCCTGACCCCTCTCCTTCAACTTCCATTGGTTCAACTTGGGCAAGCTCCTCCCTATGTTCATCAACTATATTGTGTTCTTCAACAGGTTTGTTTGCCTCGACTCCCGCTTGAGAACTCCCTTCTTCTCAAGCCCTTTCTGCACATAATTTAAGATGACAGAGAATATTTTTAATGCAATGAAATTCCAAGTTTAATTTGAAACCAAATTTTCAAGTCATTTAGTAATATGTCATAACAGGTGGACTATTATGTCATATTTAAGACCTATTATTTCATAATAGACCTCCTAATATCACGTGTAGTAGGTCCTAATATTTGCATAATATAGGTCTTAAGGGGACTCTTGAGTATAATGTGAAATGTTTTTGCATACGTCTAGTCATATAAATAGAACCTATTATGACATAATAGGTTCTAAATTTATGTCACATTTAAGACCTATAATCACATAATAAGTCCTAATATCACATAATAGGCTTTATTATTACTTAATATGACCACGTGTGGAAAAACATTTCACATTAATATACTTGACTCCCCTTAAGACAAATATATTATGTGATATTAAAGGACCTATCACATGCAATTAAGTAGGTCTTAAATATGATATAAGTTAGAACCTATTATGACTTAATACATGACCATGCATGCAAAAACATTTCACATTATACTTGACTCCCCTTAAGACCTATATTATGCAAATATTAGGACCTATTATGTATGTGATATTAGGACCTAAATTATGCGATAATAGGTCATTAATTTATCACATGTACATAATAGGCCCTAATATCTCATAAATATAGGTCTTAAGGCCTGGACTCAAGTATATAATGTGAAATGTTTTTGCATACGTGGTCATGTTATTAAGTCACAATAAGACCTATTATGTCAAATTTAAGATAGGTATTATCGCATATAATAGGTCTTAATATCACATAATAGGTCCTAGTATCACATAATATAGGTTTTAAAGGGACTCAAGTATAATGTGAAATATTTTTGCATAGACTTGAAAACAAAGAAGACCCAATGTTTGTTTGTTTGAAAGTGTTTGATTTTTTTGATCATGCAAGCACAAATCTTAGGGCTGGATGAGATAGTAGTTGCTGAATATCACTTGGGGGGTTACCCCGAGCTACACAATTTCGAGCGGATACATAGGTGATTGACCCCACTGGCTCCCCTCCATGACACTCACTTCTCTGGGGCAACGAAGCACTAGTCCCTACCAAAACTCTCCATTGTGAACTTTGTATCTCTACTAAAAACCGTAAGAATGTGAGCCGCTTCAGAGGTCCGACCTCCTACGCAAACAACTAGAAGGTTTCTAGCTTCTAACACAAGGTGTCTAGTAAGGGCATCTATTTGGGTGGCTATAATCAGCAGCATGTTATGCTTCATTAAATGGAAGGCCTCCTAACCTATAGAGGTTGCGCTCTATAGGGTTTATGGGGAGTCATAACGTCGTTATAGCAACATGTAACACCCGTTGCTTGCAACTTTCGTCACAAACACATTTATTTATAGTGGCTTGGAAGAGCTTGGCTTTAGCTTGTTACCACTTTGGGTCATTCCCTCTCACCGAGCCTTGAGGGCTACTCAGGAGGCAGGCTCCTTTATAAGGATAAAACAAAAAGAGCCTATTGTTGAAGACACAAAAGACAAGTTTGTTAATTTTAGAGCACCAATTGAAGTGTTTGCTAAACTATAAAGACACATGGTTTCAAAATCTAAATTAAATTATATATGTATGGACTATCTAAATTAAATTATAAATTATAAATAATAAATGGGAAAGAGAGGGGTCCTAAAGATCTAAATTTTAAATTAAAACCATGATCTATTATAAATGGAATTAAGGGGGGAGAGAAAATGTCAATTACACAACAAGCAAGTTAATGGAATTTGAAATTTGCAAATACACATATTATTTCAAATTAAAACATAATTATTTTTAATTCAAACGAGATTATTTTTAAGCCTACTATTTCCAATTAATTAAATAAAAATAACATCATTTAGAATTAATTAAGATAGAATTATTATCTAAGTTAAATTAATTTAATTTAATTAATATTATTTATGGCTCTCCAAATTTTCGGATCCACGAAAAGTGGATTACAGAAAAATGCGACTGGAAATTCAAAAGGATCAAGGCAGAATAATATTATTGGAATCACCAAGCACTCCCCATGGCAAGCGGGACAACCTCAAAAATTCGCCCACAGTAACATGGTGGGATCTACAAATAGATTCAAGGCCCTAAATACCTACGCCACAGGAGCAAATCCCATCCCGGTTTCTCTGAATCAAAGATGCAAGGAGGCGACTAGGGTTCCAAGGGGTCTTGGGACTGAGGATTCTGGCAGGGTTATATCTCAGACTCGCATCCAAGAAACCTTCTTTGCAAAAACTAAATACTCTATGGCTGATATGGTTAGGGCCCCCCCTCCTCTTTGTAAGGGCTAGGATGGGGATTGGCATTTGGTGAGCCACAGAAACAACAGAGCATCAGGGCAAACAAACTACCTTAAGCCGGATCCCAATCACTGCCGAGAGGAGGGTTTTGTAAAACCTAGCCAGTCAAAGATTTTCTCTGCTCCTCAGAGATTCGTGGGTAAATTACCAAAGATCATGATCTCCCCACACTATCACCCTTCCATGAATCATCACATTTTAGAGGAGGTTAAGCATCATAAGTTGATTTTACCCTCAAAGCCTCCAGCTAACCCTAATAGGTTGGTCATTGATATTGACACCCATACTCAGGTAAGATATCAAATGCATTGGAACGACCGAATGATCTTTGCTTGGTGGAAAGGCTGGGGGATCCCAGTGGATCAAATTACTATCTAGGTGTCGGCTTCTCTCAAGAACCAGGTAAAAATTGATATCCTTCATGACAATTTCTTAGCTATTGAATGTGGTAATCAGAGTTTGAGAAATTCTTTGCTTAATGGGGATATATTAGCATTCAAGGGCCTAGGGTTTGATTATCGAGAATGACAACCCCTCTTTCTGCCATCTCAATTCAATTCCTGCATGGTTAACAGAGCAATTTCACTTGATAATTTCCTTGTAGAATTGCGAAATAATGAGTTTTTAAGAATAATAAGAAACAAAATAGGCAAATTTGTAGAAGTTAAGAAATCAGCTCTAAGCTTCTTTAACTAGGTTTTGATTGTTAATATGAATATTAATATTAAATCTTTAGAGCCCATAATAGTGAAATGCGAAAAACTCTGCTTAACCCTAGAACTACCCTTTTATAATGGTTCTTTCAAAGATACTATGCCGAGGAAGATCCCCTCTGAGAAACCTTTCCCCGAACTGGTCCTCAAATCTAATAGCGCCCCATTCAGATTTGTGGAAGGAGGGGGTTTTACCTTCGAAGGCTATTTGCCTAATATTTCCCCCTAATCACCCTCCCACGGACCTATGCCCTCACAACTCTCCTGTTAAGATATCTAGCCCCCCTCCTCCTCCTTTGCCATCTATTAATCCACAGATAGTTGCCACATTTCTTGGGGATTGAGACCTAGAAGAAGGTGAAATTCGTGAGATGCTCCCTCAAAAAGAGCAGCTTGCATTGTCTTTTTTGCCTTCATCTTGCTCTCTCATCCCTCTAGAAAGGGTGAGCCCCTCGAGATCTTCCCCTTTAAGGGTACTCACCTCCTCCTCTACCCAATCAGAGAAAGATAGTCTTCCCCCGAATCCAGGTATGGTATCCATCCAGGGTCAACCAATCTCTCAAGTCTCAAGTATGGAGGCCTTAGAGGTGACAGATGTCTGCCCTCCATCTTTGAATGTTGTTTTAGAGTCATTTTCAGAATCTGAGAGTGATCGAGTTGCTAGGGAAGTTAACATCATTGCCAATTTTGTAGGGGGAGAAGTAGTTATCGATCTTATGGATCAATTGGTGGATGAAATTTGTGATGATGAGGAATTGGAAAGACAAAGGGATCTCTATGTCAAAAATCTAGTGGATATTGCCAGAGTCGACTTAGAAACAGATGAACTTTTTGTAGTAATAGACAACTTAGAAAATGATAACCCAAACACTTTAGGCATTTTTAGCTCTAATATAAGCAAAGATTCTCCTAACTATGCTAAAATCAGTAAGAAAAGGGGTAGGAGATCCCTTGCTAAACTAAGATCTAAGGCTGGAGAAGCTAGGGGTCAGTCTAAAATATCTAATCTTTTTAATGCAGGGGAGGGGAAGTTCCTCCCCACAGAGCCATGAAAATCATTACATGGAATGTTAAGGGTTTGAATGCCCCTAACAAACATCGCATCTTAAAGCGACACATCTCTGATTCTAGACCAGACATAATGTTAATCCAAGAAACCAAAATGAACTCCTCTGAGATTCTCATTTTTTAGAAAAAGCTAGGCGTTAGATAGCTAAAGAATTCCCCTGCCAGAGGGGCCTTGGGGGGTTTAGCTATCATTTGGGACTCTAGATTCATCTCTTTTACACCTTTAGAGATTAAGAAAAACTGGTTAGGAGGAGAAGTTGTAAGCTATAAATATAACCTTAGGTTCAAACTGATAAACGTTTATGGCCCTATCCAGAATAGGGATAGGCTAGGGTGTGGACGAAACTTGAGCTTTTCCTTAGAAGCTTCCCAAATGATGTATGCATCATTGGTGGAGACTTCAACGCTATCACTAAAATTGCAGACAAAAGGGGAGGGAGTAGCAAACTCCCTCCCGTGGCTATAGATTTCAATCATTGGATCAATAGGAATTCCCTGTTGGAAATCCAGACGGCAGATAATGCCTTCACCTGGAACAATAGAAGGCCTGGTTTCTATAACATCGCTGAGAAATTAGACAGGTTCTTTATCCATGGGGGGCTCGCAGAGCTTAATTACTCCTTGAATGCAGAGCCTCTCCCGTTATCAAGTTCTGATCATTTTCCACTCCAACTTAACTTATTATCTGACCACTCCCCTAATAAATACCCCTTTAAGTTTGAGAGCATGTGGTTCAGAGATGATAACCTTTTAAACTTAATTGAGAATTGGTGGAGAATCTCTGTCTTCTCTAGTTCGAAGATGTTTATTGTTGCAAGTAAGTTAAAGCTTATCAAAAGGAAGCTCCTAGAATGGAACTGGATTAATTTTGGAAATATTTTTGATAAAAAACTCTTAATTGAAAATGATCTTAAGATTGTTAACATGGAGGTTCTTGAGAAGGGAATGGATGAACCTCTCTTCCTTAAGGAAAAGGCTCTACTCTCTAAGTATGAAAAGATTTTGTCTAATGAAGAAATATTTTGGAAACAAAAATCAAGGGAGACCTGGTTGAGTGATGGGGACCGAAATACTAAGTTCTTCCACAATAGCACCAAGCAGAGGTGAGGGGTCAATTGTATTTCTAAAATCAAGAACTGCCAAGGCTCCATCCTGTCTGAACCAGATGATGTTGCCTCTGAGGCAGTAAGGTTCTTTGATAAAATCTTAAACAATCCTGAAGGCTCCAACCTTAGGGGCCAACTCAACATCATCAAGAATCTTCCAAAACTCATTAACAATGACCACAATCAAATACTGTTAAAAAAATTCTCTGTGGAGAAGGTTAAATCTATCCTTATGAAGATGAATCTGGACAAGGCTCCAGGTCCGGATGGCTTCCCCACCAGCTTTTTCCAAAAATGATGGGGTTTTATGGGGATAGAGATCATAGATGCCTTAGAAGGTGTTAGGAACTCTAGTATGATTCTCAAATAAATCAGCAACACCTTCCTAGTTCTCATTCCCAAAAGAGAAAATCCTGAAAACTTTAATGACTTCAGACCAATAGCCCTTTGCAATACTCTATATTAACTCCTTACCAAAACCCTAGCAGCTAGACTTCAAAATCTTCTCCCCATTATCATCAATGAAGAACAAACTGGCTTCGTAGTAGATAGATCAATCTATGATGGGGTTATTATCGCCGAAGAGGCCATTCATTCGGTCCAGCTCAACAGGGCTCCAAGCATGCTAGTCAAATTAGACATTAGTAAAGCTTATGACAAAGTTGATTGGTGCTTCCGATGTAAATGCTTGGAGGCCTTTGGATTTTCCAAATCCTGGATCAACCTAATCTTTGAATGTATTTCCACCCCTAAATTCTCTATTATGGTTAATGGTTCACCGGAAGGTTTCTTCAGCAACTCGAGAGGGCTCAGGCAAGGAGATCCAATGTCCCCCTTCCTCTTCATCATCATGGTTGAAGCTCTTGGCAGATCCATTTCTAAAGCCAAAGAGGAGGGTGGGATCCAAGGAATCCCCATCACCAGTGGCCTCCCTCCTTTCACCCATCAGCAATTTGTTGACAACATGATTCTTTTTGGGCAAGGAGGTGCGAGAGAAGCAAGTGCCTTCAAAGGCATCCTCGAGTCCTATATGTTAGCCTCGGGTCAAGAGGTGAATCTGGCTAAATCTGTAGTTTTTATGTTCAACATAGACCCAGCTTTAGGAAAGGAGATCTGTAATATCTTGGAGATTAGTCAAGGTACCCTCCCTTGTAAATATCTAGGCATCCCCCTTGACAAAGGGAGGAGACCCTCAAAATTATGGGACAACTTGGTGGATAAAATCAAGTCTAGGATTAACTCATGGAAAGGAAAATGACTCTCTTTTGTAGGTAGGGCAACCTTGGTAAGATCGGTCTTGTCAGCGATGCCCATCTACCAGCTCTCCTGTCAACATTTGTCTTCTTCCAAACTTGTTGAGCCCAACAAACATCATAGAACCTTCTTTTGGCAAGGTACTAATGTCAATCGGAAAATATCTCTCATATCTTGGGATAAGATATGCAGACCCAAGGAAGAAGGTGGAGTTGGCATTAAAAATCTCTGAGATCAGGGTAGAGCCTTGGGTGCCAAGTTGATCTAGAGATTATTCAGATCCCCCCACCTCAAATGGGCTTGCCTGCTGCACCTCAAATATGTCAATGGTGGGGATCCTATCCAAATCTTCAAAGAAAGCAACCCCCCTAGAGGGTCCTACCTATGGAATTTCATGCTAGACTGTAGGAGGATTATCTCTGACAAACTTATCTAGAACCTAGGATTTGGGGATAAAGCCCTTTTCTGGTCTGATTCATGGGGTGGGTTTAAGGCCATTGATAAAATCCATAACTTTGATGCTACTCATTTCCTTCTAGAATCTCACAGAGGCCCCCTATTAAACAGCTATATTTCCCCTTCAGAGGATGGGGTTTGTTGGCAGTGGATCGAGAAGGTTGATGAGAGGTTATCCCGGAAAGAGACAAACATATTCTTATGACCATTCTCAAATCAAGGAACATAGTCTTTAGTCATGAAGAGGATAAGTTCATATGGGATAGTTCCCTAATTGGGGAATACAACTCCAGGGATGGGTACTCTCACATCTCCAAAGCATTTTTAAGACCTACAACTGAGCTTCCCTTGAAACTGTGTTGGGATAAATATTGTCTATCAAAGGCAAACATCTTCTCTTGGCTTGCGATTCAAAATAAGCTCCTAACTGCGGACAAATTCAGGAGGATGGGGTATGAGGGCCCTAGTAGATGTCCTCTCTGCGAGGTAGAGGAGGAAGACACCAATCATATCCTCCTTAACTGCCCCTTTGCTCACAAATGCTGGATTTGGTTCACCAACAAACTTGAATGGTCTGTGGCCTTCCCCCACACCATCTTTGGAATGCTCAAGGCATGGCCTTTCCCCAGACGAGGCTGTCTCTTTGAAGGTTTATGGACAAATCTTCCTTCTTCCATTATGTGGGAACTATGGAAGGAGAGAAATAGACGTCTCTTTAAGAATGAAAAACTAGAGGTTCCCAGAATCATTAACAGGATAGAGTCAGCTATCACTGAGCTCATGAACAATGGACTGTCATCATGCACATTGAAGAATGCCTCTATCACTCATTGAGATGAAAAGATGAAAAAATGCTGGGAAGGCTTATCTTTTCCTCCCTTTGTAGGAGAGGGTCCTTTTGCAAGTCTATGATCAAGGGAAGCATGCAGATGGTAGCCCCTAGGTGAAGGGTGGTCGAAGCTAAACTTTGATGGGGCATCCCGTGGCAACCTAGGGCAAGCAGGGATAGGATGTGTTGTGCATAATTGGGAAGGAGAGGAACTAGCAACCCTTGCCTCTTTGGTTGGCATCAACACCAACAATTGGGCAAAACTTATGGCCCTGGTGGAGGGTCTGCATTTATGTAGGAAACTAGGAGCTAAGAACTTGGAAATTGAAGGAGATTCAGCTATAATTGTCAATGCTCTGAGGAAGGGTACTATGCCTAATTGGAAACTAAATACTTTGTTGTCAAAAGCTCTTGACTTCTGCAGAGATTTTGATAGGTTCACAGTCAATCATATCTATAGGGAGGGCAATAAGAGAGCAGATGAGTTGGCCAACTTGGGAGCCGATGGTATCAATCTCCTATCTGTGCCACCTTAAGGCAACCCCCTCTTTTGTTTTCATGTCCTCAGTGGTCGTTAGCATATTCCTCCTTTCATCCCCTTATGTTTCTCCTTCCCAGACTCTGTTTTAACCCCCTTATTTATTCCTCTTCCTACCCCCTGTATTTTCGTATAGATACTTAGGCAAGCATTCAATTTAAATATTGGCTTTTCAACACATAACCGTTAACTAACACTATTGTTTCGAATATCACTTCGATCAAGTATTTCCCTCATTCATCGAAATACTGTATTCGGTCGCTAGGGCTGCCTCCTCATCATTACCTATCTGATATCCATTGGGTTCTATGTCGAAGAAACCTTGGGCTTTGACGACCTCCTTTAGTTTTCCACCGAAATACTTCTTCCATCGATACTACTATGCCCCATCGATGAATGGATCTATTGTCTCACCGCAGCCTTTCTTTATCCTCTCTTGTCCCCTTCCACCAATAAAGTTGTATCAACGAAACAACGCATATCAGATACATGCCCTTTAGCCTCCTCGAAACCTATTTCCTCATCGATATCTTTTTTCTATGTAACTTCTTTTTGTCTGATCGACCTTTTCCTTTCAATGAGAGCATTTCTTTTGGTGAAGTCCCTTTGCACCGTTGGTATTATCTCCTCGAAGACCTTTTCCCATCGATGAAAACCATCTCCGCTTTCCTCGATATCTTTTGTCGATGGATTTAATGTCTTCGATAGTCCCCTCCGAAGTTCATCGGTGTTTGCTTTCTTTGATGGCCCTTCTATATCGATGAGACATCATTGGGTCTCATTGATAATATTTGAATCTGGATATCTTTATGTCGAAGAAACCTTGGGCTTCAGTGACCTCCTTTACTTTTCCACCAAAATACCTCTTCCATCGATATCACTATGCCCGTCAATGAATGGATCTATTGTCTCGCCGAAGCCTTTCCATCCTCTCCTATCGTCTTCCACCAATAAAGTGGTATCGGTGAAACAACACATATCGAAGATAGGCCTTTTAGCCTCCTTGAAACCTATCTCCTCATCGATATCTTTTGTCAATGTAACTTCTTTTTTGTCTGATCGACCTTTTTCTTTCAGTGAGAACGTTTCTTTCGATGAGTCCCTTAGTACCAATGGTATTATCTCCTTGATACACCTTTTCCCGATGATGAAAACCATCTCCACTGTCCTCGATATCTTTTGTCGATGAATTTACTGTCTTCGATGAGTCCCGTTTGAAGTTCATCGGCGTTTCCTTTCTTCGATGGCCCTTCTATATCGATGAGAGATCGTTAGGTCTCATCGATACTATTTGAATCTGGATATCTTTATCTCGTAGAAACCTTGGGCTTCGGTGACTCCCTTTATCCTTCCATTGAAACAACTTCTCTATTGACATCACTACACTCCTTCGATGAATGGGTCTATTGTTTCATCGAGGCCATATTTCTTTTGATGATTTCATTTTTTCATCAATGAGCTCATCAGTAATCCTCCTCGATAAAGTTGCATCGGTAAAACCACACATCGGTAACTTGCCTTTCAGCCTCCTCGAAACTCATATTCTTATCGATATCTTTTATCGATGTAGCCTCCTTCTGTTTGATCGATATCATTCTTTCGATAAGAACGCTTCTTTTGGTAAGCTTCCTTCATGTTGCGCTGATGGTATTATTTCCTCAGAAGCCTTTTCCCGTTGACGAAAACCGTCTCTTCTTTCTTCGATATCCTCTTTCGGGGGATTCATTGCTTTCGATGAGTCCCTTTAGAGTTCATCGATGTTCCCTTTCCCTAGATACCCTTTTCATATCGATGAAAATCTCTTATGTGTTTATTGATCCCTTGCCTTTCGATGAAACTGTCACCGTCGGCCAATATCCTTAGTATCTCTTTGACACCCTTCTTCTCTCAAATTGTCCTATCGATGAAACCTTCCCCAATTTCTTCGATCTCATCATTTCGATCGAACTATCTTCTTCGGTGACCGATATCGTAGTTTCTTCGGTAGCCTTGCTTCATTGACAAAACCTCCTTTGGTTTCCTTGATATCCCTTCTATCGATGAAAAATAACACTTTCAATAAGTCCTTTTAGAAGTTCATCGAGGCCCATGTCTATTCGATAAATCATCTTATCGATGAATCATCGACAAGTCTCTTCGATTCAACATGTGTACCATTTTGGTAAAACTAGATATTTTGAGGAGAGGTTAATGTGTACATCCGATGGCTTTGGTTTGGGCGATAACTTTTAGGTTTCTGATGTCGGTGGAAGTTTCAAGGATTTACCAAAATTCTTAAGGGCATGCTTGATATACTTAAAGCTTTCCCATTACACTCAATAAGGGCCTTGATGGCTCTTGAACCATTTTCTTAGGATGGTAGCTCCCTCTGCAAAAATATTTATGGAATCTGCCTCGTAAATATTTATTGAGTTTATGCTCTTCGATGGGTAATCACTCTCGCATTACGTATCTGGAGTTTTTTCTTTTTGAGACTAATATTTTGAGCTGTGTATCCTAACAGGGTGACCATCTAGGTAGGTATGATATATTGTATAAGTTTACCTGTTCGGTTTTCCTTGTCCTAACATTCTGGAGAAATATTTTCTCAAGATTTTGTGCAGCATAAGGAGCAGAGCATGCTTAACCATGTGTTTCAGGAATTGTAAGAATTGCCGCCCACAAATGGCAGCATCACCCCAAGAGATGGGCAATCGGTTGCTCAACTTCACACGAAGGATTTCTAAACACAATCTTCATTATTTGGGACAAGTTCCTTTTGTGATCTTGCATCTTCATTTTGTATTGCATTCTTAACTTTTCTGATCCTTGAAGGATCTGGGCTAGACCGGAGGTTTTCTTCCCTCCATTCTTTCCTACCGGTGCCCACATCGAATGGAGGTGTAAATGTAAATCTATCTATTTTAAAATTAATAAAATTCTTTGGCCTCGACCTTTTATCGATAAAAAAATAAAATTATTATTTAAAATAATTTTCATAAAAATATTAGATAAAAAATATTTAACTAATACTAACAAATAAACACATTTTTTGGTATGTAATACATATAAAATTAAATAGAAATAAAAATAAAAATACATACTTGCATCATGATATCTTTGCCTTCTTTGTTCTCGATATCTTTGTTCTGTTTTGAGAGAATAATTCCTTGAAGTCTTATTTTGCCTTCTCTTCTTGTTCCCCATGCTTTTAAAATAACCTTCAAATATCTTAAAATTATTGCCCTCAAAATAAATTTCAAATGTCTTCTTTCATCAAAAAATGTGAATTGTTTTAATCATTTGTGTGTAAAAAAATGAGAAAAATTATGTATATTTATATGATTGTACAAAAATGTGAAAAAAAATAAATTGAGTTGGTCAGGGTTCGAACGAACGCCGACAGTTACAAAAGGTTGGGTTCGTTCGAACCCGACGTTACATGAAAGTACGCGTCATTATTTTGCCCAGGGGGTTTGAGCGAAGGGGGGTTCGATCAAACCCCTTATTCGTTTGAATCCCCTTTTTAGAGATCTCTCCCCAAATTTTTCAGAGTTTTGAGAAGTTTTTGCCTTCAGACCTCTGGTTCAAGGCACAAATGAAAGAATCTTGATAACCCAAAAATATAAGATGGTAGTGCTTGGAGCAAGCTTTCCAATGAGTATAATTTTATTACATTATGAATTTATTATGTTCTTGTTTTTTATTTATTTTATGGAATATTGATTTTTCACCAAACATGGACTTCTCTATTCAACGCATTGGGAAAAATAGGAAACTAATTCAAATTTTTTTTGAAAAATATCTATGCCCCAGGTATTGATGTCTTCTTTCTAACAAAAAATAATAATTGAATTTCATTATATATAGAACAAGTTATGTGTTCAAACTTAAACCTACGTATGAATTATAACTAGTTGGACTTCAAAACTTAATAAAATGAAAAATATTCAACATATCACGATCAAACCAACAACAAGCCCTGGATATTGATGTTACAAACCAAAGTTTGAAAGAATTGAGTTTTTAATATTTATAGGAAAAAAGTTATGCATTTCGGGAGGCACATCACTCTTTAAAAATGTAGTTTGCTATAAAAAACTACTTTTTGAAGGAGATGGAATTTTTTTAAAAAGAATCTTCAAAAAAAATTGAAAAAAATATATTTAAAATCTACATACAAAATGCTACAAATCACTAATTTACATCATCTTCAAATTCTTAATAGTTTAAAAGTTATAGTTGTTGGAAGTTTAAGATTATTTTAAAAATGTTAATCTCATTGTCAAAAGTGGCTAAAAAGTGGGAACCATTATTGTGAGTTCACCCACTACTCAAAATACGAAAAATAACACTTAACTGAACAATTTTGGCCTTATTTGTTTTTGTCGTGATCTTTTCAAATTGAGCTTTAATTGAACCTCCAAATTCAACAAGCTTCTTTTGTCTTTGTGTATGCTCTTAACATTCCTCAACATAGTTAACATGAAGACTTCATTCCTTTGTTTTTATATCTAATAATTGATTGTTCCTTTATGTCTATGACTTTTTTCATAAACATTACCAATATGCATTTTTAATGGTGTCCATTTTTAGTTGCAACTTCTTGTCCCTATTATGTTTCTAGTTACCACAAATTGTACACTTGCATTTTGTTTGAGATTCATCTTTGTTTGCATTATCCACTAGTACAATGATAGATACTTTGACATCCAATCCTTGAAAATTACTTGTCAAGATCCCACCCACAACCTATTTTTTTGTTTTTCTTTTCCCCTTCTATGTACTTGCAACAACATCATTTGCGACATTGTCAACAACATCATCTGCAACATTGTCAACAACATCATCTGTGACATTCTCATCCAAGTCAATTAACTTATTCTAGCTACCCGGGTATCCCTTGGAACATAATCTATGGTATTGACATCTAACTTAGTTTATTCATTCCTATCTTTTGGTTCCCCTAAGGTATGCCCTTTACTTATATTTGCTGCACCACTTGTCTGATGGACAATCAACATTGCCAAAGTATGACATTATAGTTCTATGTTTTGATGACCTCCCTTCACTAGTTTAAGAAGTCTTACTGCTTGACATCTCTTATGAATAGAAGTTGGAAAAAAATGTCTTTTTTAAGAAGGAATCATAGAATATAGATCCTTGATTCCTTGGGTGCTAGCTATCTCCCTACTAAATAATTTGTAATTTAATGAGCTAAAAATGACAAAGAGATAAATAATCTTATAACACTATACAATAAATTGTCACTTATTGTTAGGTTTCCAATGAGTCCCTTATACAACAATGCATGTAGCTGCAACTTGCCTATGATCTAAATCAAGAGGTCAAAACCGAACAAAACATGTTAAAAAAATTAGACTTTCAATTCTATTTATATCAATCAATATTTGGCAAATTTCATGGGATTTTAAAATGGGATATTGAAAATTTGGTGAATTTTCGTAGGATTTTTACATGGTATAGTAAAATCTGGCAATTACCCCCTACTAATAAAATGATAAGTGTAATGATGCGTGAATCAAACCTCCACAAAACTCATATGTTTTAATTTCCAAGGCGATTATGGACCTATGACTATAGTAGACTTATAGCTGGATTGACAAAATGGGTCCTCCTACAAGATTATATTGTAATGTCATTGGCAAAATGAGTCCTCCAACGTATTGAACAGTTGTTGTTTTCGGCTAACGGGTCCTCATACATGATGAATTGTTTATGGTGTTGGTGCATAAATGGATGAAATAATGCATGCATCTGATATTTTAGGTGAAGATATTAATTACAACATTGGAACTGCGTACTTGCTATTGGCAAAAATATTAAAATTATGTATGACTGATCAAATAAATTGATGGCGAATTCACATCCATTGGGCCGATAATTCATAAAAATCGGGTGATTTGGCCACCCCACCATGAGGAATTTTTTTCCAATTTTGAATTTCCCAATACAAACTATTTGCCAATTGGATAAAAATAGGCATTGTGATAAAAGAGGGGGAGACGGGAGCTACTTTGAATGGTGAGTGTTGTTTATGTGTAGTTTATTGCTAGTCCTTCAAGAAAAAGGTCCAAGGTGAATCTCTTTGATGATGCTAAGTTGAGGCAAACATGGAAATCCTATTCTATTCACTATTATTCAAACTTTGTTTTTCATATCAATGCCTTCACAATTTTGTCTCTTACATTGTGTAACTATTTGGAGAAAACCAACAAAACTAAAAACTGAGTAGTGATAAGGGCTCTTGCTATTTGGCAAAGAGATTGGTAAGTGTTGATAAGGGCTCTTGCAATTTGTCACTAGTCCTTTGAGTTGAAGGCCCAAGGTAAACCTCTAAATGATAATGTTAAGTTGAAGGAAACATTGAAAATCATGTTTTGTTCATTGTTCTTCAAACTTTGTTTCACATTAAACCCACTAAGGGTTTGGAGCATGAATTCATCAATATGAGCATTAATAGCTTCAACACAAAGGTTCAAATCCGTAAGTACAATAGATAAGTAAAGGCACAATACCTGTGATCACAATGACCTAATGAAAGCTTGAACTTTGGTAGCTACAACAACAATGTTATGATTTGAGCTTCACACTATACCATAAATGACAAATTCTATGATCATTACTCTAATATTTAATTTAATTTAATAAAATTTAAAATATTGAAACATCCCCAATTAAAAATAGGTCACATAAGAAGAAAAAGTCGAGTGTATGCTTAAGAACTAAGCTTCTGAAAAGAGAAAGGCTACACTATACCCTTTTTCTCTTTATAAAAGAAGGGATTCTTCATCACTTTCGTTCTAACCCCGTATAAAATCGGCTCGTCAGACCCTCATCATATTTTTCAGCTGAGGAAGTTAGAATTCTGGAGACTCTCAGTTTGTAAGGTAAGCTTGCTCTTGTCCTGTAATTATTTTTCATGACAACTTTTGCCACACTGCTTAGAGTATGTAAGCTAGGTATAGTAGCATTGAGTTGCACTTGTTTGTAGCCTATACCATATCAACTGTGCTGACTTATTCCAACATGCTTGAAGTTTGCCTGAGCCTGCACAGTTGATGGATTGTAATTTTGCCCCTAGAAGTTGACTTGGCAATCATCCCTGCTGAAGCGACCTTCCCCTGTAACCCCTATTTCTCAAGACCTTCTAAAATGTGACCAAGAAAAATAAAAGACTTTCTTAAAACCTTTTAAAATGTGACCAAGAAAAATAGAAGACTCTTGAATTCCTTTTGTCACTTTGAAAAGGAGTGTGCCTTGGAATAAGTTTCTCTCTAATAATCAATACTACTGTATCTTGAGGATCTGGGACCTTTATGTTTTGCCCCAAGCCCAGAAAAGCAAAGCAACATTTAACAGTTGTGCCCTTTTTCCACAGTTCATCACACAAAGGATAGCTTAGGAGGCAGTGAGGCACTCCTATGCCCCTGTACTTCAGGTTCTGAAATCAAAGAGAGACAGGTTAAGGAGTAAACACATATTATAAGATCCATTTATAACTTCATAAAAACTTGAAAAAAATTTATTGAACGGGGTTGGAAAATTTTCCCATCAATTTAGGAATTTTCAATTGCATAATGTTATTAGAAGACGAGTTTTTTAAGATTTATGTGATTAAAATTTAAGAAATTTTTGAAAGGAATTTTTTTTGTATTGTAGTTTTCAAGATGAGACCATCCGTTTCTTCAAAATTTTTAGATAATCTCTAAATTCACTAAGAAATTTTAGATAACCCCTCATGAAACCATATTAACTTTATATCACATAAAAGTTAATTGTTAACCCTTCCATGGTAATGATGTCATATTCTGTTTCGAAAGGAAAATAATGCCAAGCCAAGAATCTAATCATTCATGTATTGTTTAGCAAGTATTAAAATATCAAAGTATTGTTTAGCAAGTATTATAATATCAACTTAAGCAATACTAAAGAGTTTTCTTACTGGTTCTTTCCCTTCAGTGCTTTTTGAATCAGACACTATAAAAAACTTTTAAAATTTAATATAATTCAGTGATTCTATCCACTTTTATCAAAAAAAATAAAATATTATAATATCAAAATCTTATCAATCAACAATGATAACCCTTCCGTCTGTTTTTGTAATTCTGTGGTTGGTGTGTGGTGTCTTCTTAAGTTTTTTAAAAAAATAAAAAAATTCAGAATCCTTTCTCTTCTTACCATCTTTTAAATCTTTCAGTTTTTATTAAGTTAATAGAAAATATCTACCGAAAACCAATTTTATCAAATCATAACCGCAGAAAACGAGCTTTCAGATAGGGACTAAAATTCACTCTACGAACAAAACTTTCTACAGTCCTTGGTTTGTTACATAATTCCTTCGGTGGACGATGGCAATTTTCTAGCAAGCGAGTCGAACTGCTTTCCTGTGATTACTTATTACAGAAATGTTCGTAGGTGCCCGAAATATCTTACATCCAGAAAGATACCGAATGAAATGATAAATATGTCAGTTAATTTCTTTTACCCATTGTATAATTAGTTTTCTTTAATTGTTTCGTCATACTATTGGAAATACTGTCTCAGCATTATGTGTGTTGAGAACTTAACTATTTTTTAGGACTGTTTATTTCTTTTTGTAGATGGTGGTTTAAATAGATGAAAAACTCTGCGGGTTTTTCAAAAACTCGTGAGTATTCGTGGATCAAAACACTAGCCGAGTCACTCGTCATTAAGCTTGGTTCCGAGTTTCTATAAAAACACGCAGCGTTTTTGAGGAAATACTCATGAAATCTTGCGTGTTAAATCTTATTTCTCGAGAAAAACTCTTCAGGAATTACAAATTTGATTCACAACTTCTATTTTTTGGCCATGAGACAGGATGCACCAAGGTTTTCATCTGGTTTTTGAGCGTAAATAAAAATGTAATATGATTATATGACTGAATAATTAGTTAAAATGTAATATGATTATATGAATGTATTTTCGAATGTTCGATAAAGTTACCGAGTTATTGCCGAATTTTTTCTCGAGTTTTTGCAAGTCCCGAGTTTTTAAAATTTTTTTGAGCTTGCCGAATCATTGCCGAGTCCAAGTTTTTCAACTATGGACTTTAAACTTTATAACTTTATAACTGATGTATTGTTGAATTTGAATTAGTTTTATAGTTGCCAGTTGGACTGTATTTTATATGTGAATTCTTTCTCTTTAAAAAGGTTTAGACTAAAGGAGACTGTTTATTTCTTTGCAGCTGGTGTATTGTTGAGTTTGCATTAGTTTATGGATATCAATTGAATTCTATTATTATATCTGAATCCCTCTTCTAAAATGATTTGGACCTTTTCAAAAACCCATCTTTCTTCATATGACAAGAAAATTTTGTGGACTTCAATTTTGTACCCCTGCCTCTTTTCTCAACCCATTTGTGCTGGGTGCCAAAGCTTATTTGAGAAACAAGCTATCCAGTATCCAGTGTCTTTCAGTAAACACAACACCAAAATGAAAAATCAGGATGAATATTCATAATTTATTTCCATGGAGTAAGAAGTTTTGAGTATATAACCTCTCTCTCTTTCTTTTTTTTTTAAAAATATATAACAATATTAGAATTAGAAGTCAGTTCCTTATTTAGTAGGAAGGTTTTAATTTGAATGTTGTTTGCTAATTGTTGGTGTTGGAAATAAGCCACACCTGGACCGACTATGGATTGGTCCAAGAGGGGTCAGTAGCTCAGTGGTAGAGCACTCCAACAGCGTATGGAAGGTCCTAGGTTCGAGTCTTAGCTGGTCCATGTCTCAACATGGTATCAGAGCCAGGTCCAGACTAGGAGCCCCAAGCACACGAGAGGTGTGGCTTAAGGGGGGTGCCGGGTGTTGGAAATAAGCCACACCCGGACCGACGATGGACTGGTCCAAGAGGGGCCAGTAGCTCAGTGGTAGAGCACTCCAGCAACGTATGGAAGGTCCTAGGTTCGAGTCCTAACTGATCCATGTCTCAACACTAATTAGCCCTGAACTGTTGACCTTGCTACTTGACTGAGTCCCGGGCAGTGGCCCTTTCTTGGCGTTTATGAAATGTCAACTTTATTTTTTTAAAGCTGTGACAGCGGGTCCCTTGCAGCTGCTTTAGGTTTGTTTTTTTAAGGAAGGATTGTTCAAAATTGGTTGGCCATTTTTAATTAACCAATGGTTTAATGTTTCTTTTCTTCTTATTTTAAGTGTGGTCTGATTTGGAAATAATGATTGCTCAGGGATGGAGGTACACTACTATTTGTTTTGAGAATTGGTATTACAATGGGGCACTAAACAATTATAGGACTCTATCACTTCTTGTTGCGGTATTTGGCTGGTCAGAAATGTTGTAATTTTTCAAAACAATGTGATCTTTTTCTTTCAGCACTCATCTCAGATTTTATCTATTTTTTATCCATTTTCAAAATATATCAAGGTGAAAATATGGAGTCTCATGACTCCCCTTTTGATTGAAATCTTATCTTTGGAGTTTTTTAAATGGGGCTTGTCAAGGCAATCCTGATTTTTGTGGGACAGGAAGCATGTTATTTTATAATCCAAAACATTATGTCTGCTTCAGTGCTGGTTTGGGCAGTGGTGCAAATAACTTTGCAGAGATTATAGCCTTAAACTACTGCTGACTTTGGCTATGGACAAAAATCTAAATAAAATTCAAGTCTTTCGAAATTCCGAAGTCATCATCAAATGGATAAATAAGATCTATCGGGTGGAAATTTTGATTCTCTCATCTATTAAAGATTTGATTGCATTTCATTTGCCCAAATATGTTTTATTCAGGTCTACAGAGAGCAAAATTTCGAGGCAGATACCCTTTTAGATGAAGGTTTACAATTGGCTGTGGATAGATGGGAAATTACGGAACAGTTAAAGGATTCTCATTTGCGGCAAACATCCTCCCCGTATTTAATCAATCTTGATCTCTTTGTACACTCTTTAGGCTTTGTTTCTTCGTGTTGGGAGCTTTGTCTCTCGTTGGGCTGCTCTTCTTTTGTTTGTTTTCTTGGCCTCTGTTTTTGTTTCTTTCCCAGCTGTTTGCTGTCCACTCTTTTCTTTGTGGCTGTGTTGCTGCTGTACTCGTTTCTTGTTGTTTTTCCTCTTGTAAAGTTTCTTCAGCTTTTACAAGATGTAATCTCATATAGAAATATATGATGTTATAAATTTCTTTCTGGAAAAAAGTAATCATCAATTTTAATTTTTTGAAATTATATAAATTATTAAAATATATAAGATAAATAAATGAAAAAAAAGAAAAAAGATATTATGTTGTTCAATTAACAATGAAGTGAACATGCAAGGATGTTCAGAAACCTCTATAAAGCTAAAGCTATAAGGTTTTAAATAGAGAAGACACGGGATCCTTGAAATTTTAAATGCAATATACTAACACTATATAACAATATTTTAGTGTAGGCAGATTAAAATTGGACTTTTATCTCTTTAGAAAAAGAAGGCCGTCAGGCGAACGGCTTCATTCAAACTTGTATCAGCTATTAATTATGTGAAGTCCAACAGGTTTTGCCCCTTCACATTCCAGGCCTCTTCTATTACGCTGTCTTTCAAATCACTTTTATATATTGGAGATTGTTAATTGTAATATGTTGAAAAACTTGTATTATCTGTTGTTCAATAATAAAGATATTGAGTCTGCCTTTTCTGTGGATGTAGTCATATTGACGAACCACATAATCTCTATATCATTTATTGTTTATGTGCTCTGTTTGCTCTGCTCTATTTGTACATTGAATTCATTTTAAATTTGTTCAATTATTTGACAAGGACAACTCTGTTTCCATTTGCTTTAGGGCTGTCTATTGAAAGGGCGGTCAAGAACAAGGAAAACTATCAACTTAAGGCCATCATTTTGTCAGCTATTTCATCAGACAAGCTATTTTCTGTAAGTATAATCACCACAAGCATGCTACATGCTTTTAGTGTTTATAGTTTGAAAGGAGTCTCTGTGTTTTAATAATACATTCTTATTTTTATGGATCAGTTACGATTTGAATTTGAGACCCCTTATGTACATTGTGAAGTGTTCCATTACTAAACTTTTGATCCTGTTTATGACTTGAACTTTTTTGGTGGACATCTTCATTAGAATTCAGTTGTTCCTTTTTCGAATATATACTATACTGTGTATAGTAATTTTTCTATATTAATTGATAAAAGTGGGATTTGAAAGAGGTCCAAATCTTTTTAGAAAGGCTACATTGCAAATAATGTATAATTTATTGAGTTCCATTCAATGGAGAATTGACAAAGGCTGTATATGTCACACAACCTCTTAGTTTTGTGTTATATGTTGATGATTTGCTCATTATTGGGAATAATCAATCACTAATACAAGATATGAATGAAGATATGAAGATCAATTTTGAGTATGTCTAATCTTGGATTACTTCATTACTTTATTGGAATTACTTTATTGGAATTGAAGTGTGGCAAACACATAGAAAAATAAATCTTTCTCAAATGAAGTACACCAAAGAAATTCTTACACGATTCAAAATTCAAGATTACAAAGCTTCTTTAAACAAGTGGAGATAAGAATTAAGTTGATTGAAGACCCAAATGAATGAAAATCTATATAGGAGTTTGATAGGAAATTAGCTTTAACTACTTGTCTAGACATATCCTCTGCAGGTTCTGCCTCAGCTTTGTTGGCCTGACACTAGTTATCGGATGGGGATCTTTTGGATTCGCAACAGGGAAAAAATAGAAATATGTTTATTGCTAAATTACCCTACACAAGCAAATCCTCCAAGGAGAATTTACCTTGACGAGCCCTATAAAAACCTCCTCACTGTATTTCCTGGATCTCCTTTTAATGCCACATTAGTGTTAAGTTTGTCCAGATATCTCGTGCTCTTTTATTTTAGTGTTGG
Organism: Cryptomeria japonica; assembly: GCF_030272615.1. NCBI lineage: Eukaryota > Viridiplantae > Streptophyta > Pinopsida > Cupressales > Cupressaceae > Cryptomeria > Cryptomeria japonica. Next base: position 157,240,466 of record NC_081414.1, read on the forward strand.
AATCATTAATTAAAATAGAAAATGCGGTTTACTTAGATATGAGATACCTTAGCTGGCTTTTAGGTCATTTCTCTCTATTTTCTTCATTCACATCCATTATGGAATAGTTTTCATTTCTGGTTCTACCATGACATTTATTAATTATTGCCCCCAGTATCATGACGATTGCATTAGTTTATTCAATAAACAAAGATACCAGGTGGCGTTCACACAAATCAGGACCCAGTTTATGTTCAAAGACGATTCCAGCAATTAGGAAATTTAGATGAATGCTAAAGACTATTTGCCGTGAGCCTGCAAGCATCACTAGTTTGCACGTGTCGGTTGCAAGACGATTGAAATAATTTGCAATATAACTGCTTTAATGGCTACTGTTTCTATTCATGCAATGCTAAAAACTTGTCAAAAGTTTGATTAGGGCGGTTAGACTGTTGGCGTTTGATTGGAATGCTAGAGAGTGAGTGGGCCTAGGAGATAACTTTGAAAAAAACAAAGGATTATCTCGTGTTTGTATTAGAAGGCTTTTGCAATATGTTTATGGTTGCATTCTGTTCCTAAAATTTTAAGAATTGATAACAGCAGTTTCCTGTGGGTTATATAACTGAAAACTTTCCAAATATTTTCCTCACATTCATGCAGAATATAACATGGACAAAGAGGGCAAAGATAAGGCTATTGGCATTGATCTTGGAACAACTTACAGCTGTGTGGGAGTGGCAGCACGACAGAATTGAAATTATTGCTAATGACCAAGGAAACAGAACCACTCCTTCCGTGGTTGCTTTCACCCCCAATGAAAGAGTTGTTGGAGATGGTGCCAAGTTCCAGATTTCAACTAATCCTCGCAACACTGTGTTTGATGCCAAGAGACTCATTGGAAGGAGATATAATGATCCCTCTGTGCAGTCTGACAAACAATTATGGCCATTCACTATCCTGCCTGGTAAGAATGATAAGCCTATGATTGAAGTGGCTTATAAAGGTGAGAAAAAGCTATTTGCAGCTGAGGAAATCTCGTCCATGGTGCTGGTGAAAATGAAGATGGTTGCCGAACAATACCTCCAGTGTGATGTGAAGAATGCTGTGATTACTGTGCCTGCTTATTTTAATGATTCGCAGAAGCGAGCAACAAAAGATGCTGGTAAAATTGCAAGGCTAAATGTCATGCGGATCATCAATGAACCCACGGTTGCAGCAATAACTTATAGCTTTGCTTTATTGGGGGAAGAGAAAAGAAATATTCTAGTTTTTGACCTTGGAGGAGGTACCTTTGAGGTATCTATTCTTACAGTTGAAAGAGGTATGATTGAGGTAAAAGCTGTTGGAGGGGACATGCATATGGGAGGCGAGGATTTTGACAATAACATGCTCAATTACTGTGTTCAGCAGTTCAACAAAAAATATAAAATCGATATGAGTACTAGTCCCAAAGCTCTTCGCAGACTACGCTCAGAGTGCTAGAGGGCGAAAAGAAGTTTGTCTTCGGCAGTAGAGACTGTAATTGACATAGATTGCCTCTATGAAGGGCAAGATTTCCACACAAAGATCAGGAGAGCCAAGTTCGAGGAGATTAACGCAGACCTATTTGACAAATGCATGCAATTAGGGAAGCAATGCATAGAAGACTCCAAGATGAGCAAAAACCAAATGAACGACATTATATTAGTAGGAGGTTCTTCACGTATACCCAAGATCCAGGAATTGCTAAGTCAATTTTTGGGGGGAAAGGAGCTCTGCAAAAATGTAAATCCAGACGAGGCAGTTGCTTACGGTGCAGCTTTGCAGGCAGCTGTACTGAACAATGAAAACATCCAGTTAGTCTTGATGGATGTGACTCCTTTAAGTCTTGGAATTTCAGCCGATAATGGTGTCAGGCATGTAGTAGTTCCCCGCAATACTCCCATTCCTACTCTGAAAGAGTCGTCTGTCACCACAAGGTTTGACAACCAGACAAATGCAAATTTTCTAATTTATGAAGGCGAGAGACCTTTGGTTGCACAAAACAATTTGCTGGGTGAGTTTGTCGTCAGTGGGATTCTACCTGCTCGGTGTGAGGTGCCAGATATAAGAGTTCGCTTTCAAGTGGATATAGAGGGAATTCTCACAGCCTCTGCCCAGGACATGGGAACAGGGAGAAACAATCAGATTACTGTTACAAATGAGAGTGAGAGACTGAGCAACGAGGAGATAAATAGAATGGTGGCTGATGCAGACATATTTCGAAAAGAGGACGAAGAAGCAGCAAAGAAGCATCTTGCTAAAAACAATCTGGAGAGTTATGTTTGTAACATGAAAGGTAGGGTGAGAGAGGCCAGGGAGAAAGGGATGGTGCAGGAAAGTCTTGTTGAAGGGATCATGGGGGCCCTGAATAATGCTGAGCAATGGTTAGACAGTCATGACTCTGCAGAAACTTATGAATTGCAAGCCAAATTGAACGAATTGACGTTGGAATGCAAGCCCCTGACATAAATGGAATTATGCAATTTGAAGAAATAAGGTTTGCTATTTTGTGTTTATAACTTTGGTGAAGTACCGTGCTTTCCATTTTCGTGAATTAGCATAGTAGAAGCTGGTTTAGCAGCGCAATTTTGTTTCTTCATGCTATCAAAGGAAATAACTTTAAATGCTACTCGTTATTACATTTGTACTTATCATATTAATGTTTACAGTACATTAGATTTTTTTATTTTATTTAATTTTTTTTATTCCACTAAACTTTTTTATTAATATTTTTTATTTCACAGTACATTAGATTGAATGTCATGAAATTGTCTTTAAAAATTGATATTCCTGAAAAGTCCTATCTGTTACTAATGATTTTACAGAGGATAGTTCTAGGGTAATCCACTCAATTAATAACACCATAATTTTTCTGCCTATTTAATTATTTAACCTTCATTTAAATTCAAAACAAAAGGGGTTTTATTGAGATAGCCCATATTAATACGAGATTAAACATGAATTATAGTGTTACTGAATTTTGGCTTTCAATTCAAATTAATGCAAATTACGAAATGATTAGTATGTAAGATGTGTAGGCGAATAGATGGGTTTCCTTGTAAGTTTGCTTTAATAATAAAAATTGCTACAAGTTTATTTGTAGTTGCAAAAAGACAGTTCAATCTCTACATGTAATGAACAATAAGCACCGAAGTGAAGTGGTGAAGAGATTTAAAAAACCTCAGCGGTGATAACAAATAAGTTTAAGGAAATCTTACAATGGATGAGATAAGGATGAATTTTTGCAATGGATAGGAGGGTTTGGAAGAGGAGATTGGATGGAGCAGACATTTTTTTAAGAGTTATCAATCTCCTTCTTGATGCTTATTGTAGTAGCTATTAATAAGTGTCTTATCTTTGCAAAATTTTCTTTTGACATGCTTTTGTAATTAAATTAATCAAAAAAATCATTAGTTCTACAAAGTTTCATTTTAACTCTTTTCTTTGTCACAAGATTTCTAATAAATGATGTTCGATATCTATAGATTTATCTGACTATGAAAAAATAGATTTGTTTTGTTACAATTGTAAAGCTATTATCACAATAAATTATTATTGAACTATCATGAACATGCATTTTTATTTTCATTAACTATTAAATGAATAAATTATTGCTAGTGTATAGACCTTGAATCCTAAACATTTGACATTTTTGTAATTTTTTTTTAAAAAAATGAACATATGTTAAATAACAAATTACTTATTTAAAGTAGAAAATAAATTAAGAAACCAAAAATATGAAATAAAAATAGATCTAATTAACATATGAAGATAATTATGACCAAACAAAATCTTAATCCATGAACTAAGATAAATTGAGATGTGACATTAATCAAACCGTGCCAATAACTTATAGAATTAATTAAGATTATTTCTTCCACATAGTAGCTGAACTCCACTTCAGCTGATTACTTCTTATGCTCTCTTGAAGATGTGGTGACTAAAAGGGTACAAGACTTAGGGTGTGGTTTCATGGAGGGGTTTAAACTTCTATTTTTTTAAGAAGAGGAGATCTCATAAAGAAAAAAATAATGCGCTATGAGTATTTGAAATCTTTTCTTAGGAAATAGAAGCTCTTACTTTTTAAGCTTGCATATTTAGGCGGGTGAAAATGGGGTGAAGCTAAAAACAAACATCTAAGTTTATATTTCCATTTGGACGAAAAACAAATTTTTTAGACTGATTTTCTGAACTGCATCACAAAATTCATGGGACCAACAGATTTAAAATATTCCTAAAAAATCTCAACAGCTCCAACTCTATTTTTTAGAAGCCCCTTCCATGAAACCTCAATCTTACTAACTTATGTCACACGGCTTAGTTAATAACTTCAACACACCACTTTGACGCTCTCAAGTTCGTGGAAAACTTGAGACATTGAGAAATCTACCATAACGGAAAAACGTGGCGACTTCAGCATTCTCCTGCAACTCTATTCTGCTCTCATAAAGGGACCAGATTTCCAATAGAAACGATAGGAAGGGGACCCTTCATCTACCTCTATTCATTTACCTGTTCCTGAAATAATACCTGACCAGAAGAAGGAATTCGTATCATTTCCTGGAAGTGGAAAGGTGTCTAATACATTTCAGAATTATTCTTGGAGGCACAGAGTCCAGACGTGGGCCATTGGTGAAGGTTGAGACAAGCAAGTCGTCGCCAATCTGCGAAAGGAACCAGGTACACAAGCTTATACCTTCTCAATGTAGAACTAATAAATAATAGAAGCAATCGTAGGTTGAACAGTTAAATCTGGGTATTGCAAATGAATTTTTTATTCTTTCTATCGTTGATCAGCAAGTAATGATCAGATTATAAATTTCAACGATAAGATAGTAATCATGAGTATCATTAGGTAAGTTCCCTTCTATATCTCCTCTACCCTTATTCTTTATGGATGTCCATAGCCATATACGAAGCTCCTTACTAGTTTGACTTTATGCATGTGGATATGGTTGCTTGAAGGTGTAAAGATTAGAAAGAGCAGAGAAAACAATAACAGAAACAAAAAAGCAATAAAAAGAGACCACACGATTTATCTTGGTTCGACAAATATGCCTACATCCACACTCAAAGCAAGGAATAACTTCTATTAATCAACTCAAATACATGGGCTGCACACAGCCATTATATAATCATATTCAGATATGAAATGAACAGTTGGGAGAACGTGAAAGGTCATGTGACCGTTGGACTTCACATTCCCAACAATCTCCCTTGTGAAGGCCAACTGGCACAGCCATGCATTGGCATCCCTGCTTTCATTTTCAAAATTCACATGAAAACCAGTCTGCTAGATTTTAGCTTCGCGAACTCTTGTTCACATACGCTTCGAATCAGCTTTTTCCAAATCAAAGCAAAGTTAAAAACTCTATCAGGCACAAACTCACCCATTATGCCAAAAACCGAAACACCACTTTGTCCTAATTTAAAATACATTTCTTCATCACCATCACCTAAACTCCCCCGTAACAGAATATCTACAGATTCACAATTACTGGATTCTAATATCCAAACATAAAACTCAGACCTTACAAGGAACAAAACAATGGCATTATTTTCATCATCAAACAACTCCATCAGATTGTTATCACGAGTTCGAGTTCTTTCACCCTCAGGTTGTTCATTATTGACATTGGCACTATCATCCACATCCATCCAATCAGGTTGGTGAATGTCAATGCATTTTGGTCGAGATAAAACATCTCCTCCTCCATTAGAATAAGCATTAACAGATTCAATAACATTTTCATTCACTCCATGTGACACCTGAAACCGCTTGGAGCGATGCCCATTGTCCTCTGCTCCTGTCCATGGTCGCTTTCACTTCAAACCAGAAAACTGACTTTTATCATTTACTATGTCATCTAAATCCATAGGCTCATAGGCTTCTATGAAATTATCTGCACAAAGGTTGTCATCATTATGGGAGTGCCTCTTTATTTTCACCAAGGCCATGCCATCCACATAACTCTCCGAAGCCAAAATTTCTCCCAGGCCTCCTTGCCCTGCTACCTCACTCCAATCTGCACCCTCCTCATCCTGGGAGTCAACAGCAGATTCAGCTTGGGTTTCCAATGACATACACTCTTCCTCCCGCAATCTCTTGAGTTCATCCTCTTCAACAACAACCACTTTTTCAACATCTTTCAGCTTAGAAATTCCAGCATCTATACAGGGACTATCATGGCGTTCAACCTTCACCACACGAATGCCAACAACTTTCCGACCATTAACAATTTGGCCAATAAGTGCCAAGGCTAGCTCAAGGGGAGAGCAAATAAGAATCCCAACATCCTTTTCTTTCGCTGGATTATCCTCTTCAATTGAGTTCCCCTCTTTCTTCCAGCCATCCCACCAATGTATGCGGCGCTTGAAACATAGTTTTACATGGAACGTAAAACTGCCATAGAAGTTATAAATTTTACCTACTCCTTCTTCCTCCATCTCTGCTCAAGCCAACATGGCTCTGATACCAATTGTAAAGATTAGAAAGAGCAGAGAAAACAATAACACAAACAGAAAAGCAATAAAAAGAGACAACACATGATTTATCGTGGTTCGGCAAATATGCCTACATCCACACTCAAAGCAGGGAATAACTTCTATTAATCAACTCAAATACATGGGCTCCACACAGCCATTATATAATCATATTCAGATATGAAATGAACAGTTGGGAGAACGTGAAGGGTCATGTGACCGTTGGACTTCACATTCCCAACAGAAGGATTCAAAACGAGTTATTTTTTTTCCTCCTAGTCGTCTTGTTTCTTTAGACCTCCTAGCCACTCTTTTTGATCGCCTTCCCATCTTCACCATTCTGTCCCTCTCGAATTCCACTCTTCTTTCCAATGACCTGCCCTACAAGTTGAATGTTTCTCATCTCAAGAATCAAGATTGCATAGATGGCCTTGTGGCCATTTGGAATGTTAAACCTAAACCATTTCAAGACAGTTGGATTAACTGATGGGGGAGAATTATTGTCAGATGTACTTCCTTCCATGACTATGGATGGAGAACTACTACAAAATGTCGCAGACTTGAGAATCCATTGAAGGACAGCTGGAACATGGGAGGTCACCTTTGGCTTATGACACATGCAACATCTCTCTACAACAAAATGTGGCCAATGTTGAAAATCTACTTCGAAAAATGGTTGCTTACAGAGGCAAAGGTGCCCAAATTTGTGCTCGTCTTCAATGGATTGAAATAGTGACTATGGGTCCAAATTTTTCTTTCAATATCTTAATCACAAGTATAAAATCCAGAGCAAATCTCTACGGTTAAATCTACTAATGGTTCCTTGTATAGTAGTCATTTTGATAATATCAATACCTTATATGAACACTTCAGAAACCTTTTTACTGATTGCATGCTTGAGGAGAGTGTGGCTGGTTGTATTCCTAAGAAAATAGATCCCGAATATAGTAAATTTCTCGACCACCTCCTTTCCACAGAATAATTTCATGTTGCTCTTCAATGCATGGCCTTAGAAAAAAGCCCAAAAATTGACTGACTTTTGGTGTAATTTTATAGAGCTCTTTGGCCTCACATTTTAGAAGATTTTTACAATGTCTACCATAAGGGAATTGAAACTGGCTTTCTATGAAATGTGATTAATCAAGGGATGATTAAACTTATTCCCAAAGGCAAAGAGGAAGACATTGTTATTATGAGGAAATAATGCTTTAAACCCACATTCTAATAATCCATTTCCTACATAATCCATGAGAGAAAAGCATGCATACAAGCTTACGAAATCACCATAATGCATAGATCAAAATAGACAAGCTGCAAGATAACACGATATATCCTGTGAAAACCCTCATGAGGGAAAAACCTAGCCTCCAAAAGCATCCATACTATATCATATTAATGAGCCATAAAGCAACGAAGTTACAATGAATGCCTTTGAATGATCAAGCCCTCTAATGCATTCTCATGTGTCCAAGCATGAATCCACACATCCCATGCTATGCTTCACAAATGCAATCCTCCAAAGGACTCAATACAATGACAACCCAAAACCATCAGCCAACTTTAACCACTAAACATGTGCTTGCTTTTATAGACAAAATATCATACAAAAAGAACTAGTGGTAAAGTAAAACCATGTGCTAACCAATTGTTAAATATCCACACAATTGAGAGGGGTGGGGGGCGGAAGTGGGGTCGTGGAGTGAATCAGTTGACAATAAAATCCTCTTTTAAACTTTATTCATAGATTCAGAACAATTAATAGAATTAATAAAACAAATAAACATGAAAACATATGCACATAATGTTAGGTCCCAGAGACAACTGAGAGGGGGGGTGAATCAGTTGTCAACTAAATTCAAACCAAAAACAACTTAACCAACTTAATGTTTAATGCCGGTAAACTAATTAAGTATGCCGGTAGACAGTGTTAACAGTTAATTACTATACCGGTAAAGATTAATGCATGAAACATAAACACAAAGTCATCCACAACACATAACACCAATATTTGTATGTGGGAAACCTTATCCATAATCAAATGATACTACTGCAGATAGTAAGTGTACATAAATGGGGTCTGCACATGCAAAAAGGCCAACAGCCTAGAGCTCACTGCTCAATCACAAAATGGGAGTCACACTCACTACAGTTGGATGGTTAAATCCAATAAGAATGTACTGCACAAAATAGCATCTTCATATGCTGGATTCAGTACCGGTGTAATGTTGATATGCTTCCACAAAAACCTAGCTTCACCTTCAAATGATGTCTTCATGTATAGCTCTGCTTAATTTCGCATATACCTTCACACAATTCTTTTTCGCATTCCACATTCGATCTTACAAATAAGATCTTACATTTATACCATAACCTAAGACCAATTTTAGTAGGTCGGCTCTACAAGATATTACAATAAAAATATTTTACAAACAATATAATATTCGATGCAATAACCGATTAAACATGTCGGCTTAATGCATTTACAACAATAATTAATCATTTCCATAGCATGCCATACTGATCTGGAAAAGATAAACTTGCCGGTGAAACCCTAGGTAACCTTGGACCTATTTGTCGGTAAAAGCAAATATGCAAATATGAATATACCAATGAACAAAACTCTAGGACAAGATGTCCAAACGATGTCTTCAACATTACCAAGTGTTTTCATATAATTCCGAGTGTCGGTGATCATTATATCCTGCCGGTGAACCATATACCACTAACTGTGCAATGGTTACTTGCTTGCTGATGAATGCTGTTGGATCTCCAAAGTGCTAGTGTTTTAGTAGGTGTTGACATCAATGACAAAACCATACCAAAATACCAACAATCTCCCCCTTTGGCATTGATGGCAACGCAAGATGGAAAAACCATCAAAGTGCCAAAATAGAAATGCCAAATACCAAAAACCAACAATCTCTCCCCCTGGGAGCAACATGTGTTATCCAAAGGTTTTTCAATACCAATCTCTCCTTAAAAGATAATGTGTTTTTCCATATATATCTCTCCCCCTTTGACATCAAATGTCAAAGTTACAATAATACCAATTTCATATACAAAATACCAACTACTCCCCCTGAGAAGTAGCTTCCTCATCAAAGACCGGAGTAAAAGTTTTGTCTTTTAATTTTGACGGTTGATGACAATCATCAACTGTCTAAGTCTCTATCGGTGGTGGTATGACTCCAAGCCGATCTCTGAGATATTCAAAAGTCTCCTTAGGCAAAGGTTTTGTGAAAATATCTGCAAGTTGTTCTTTAATGTTCACATAAACCAGTTTTATCTCCTTTTCTTCAACTTTTTCCCTTAGAAAATTCAGTTTGATAGAAACATGTTTTGTTTTAGAATGTAATACCGGATTCTTAGATATATCAATTGCTGCAGTGTTATCACAATACATAGTAATAGGTTCCTTGCATTTTACCTTTATGTCTTTCAACATTTGCTTAAGGCATAGTACCTGTGTACAGTTAGTTGCTGCTGCAACATATTCTAATTCTCCTGTTGATCAAGATGTACAACTCTATTTCTTACTCAACCAAGAAACTAATCTCTTTCTAAGAAAGAATGCTCCGCTGATGGTGCTTTTTCTATCATCCACATCTCCTGCCCAATTTGCATCTGTGTATGCACATAGATCAAAATTTTCATCTCTAGGATACCATAATCCAAGATTTGCAGTCCCTTGTAAGTACCGGAAAATATTTTTTACTGCTGATTCATGATTTTCTCTAGGATTACTTTGAAATCTTGAAACAATACATACTGCATTCATAATATCAGGTCTGGTTTGTGTCAAATACAGTAAACCTCCTATCATAGATTTGTATCTAGTTGGATTAACAGGTGTAGATTCATCTCTTTGAGATAATTTGTCATTTGTAGTTATAGGTGTGCTTACCGGTTTAGAGTTCTCCATCCCAATTTTCTTTAGTAACTCTTTTAAGTATTTGGATTGACTCAAGAATATACCTTTATCAGTTTGTGAAATCTGCAATCCTAAAAAGAATTTTATTTCTCCAATCATAGACATTTCAAATTCTTGCTACATTTTAATAGAAAATTCTTTACATAATCCATCTTCTCCTCCAAAGATTATATCATCAACGAATACTTCTATAATCAAGATGTCATCATTAGTTATTTTGTAATATAAATTGTTATCTACATTTTCTTTAGTAAAACCAATCTTTAAAAGATACTTATCCAATCTTGCATACCAAGCTCTTGGGGCTTGTTTCAGTCCATACAGAGTTTTTCTTAACTTGCAAACCATATTGTTGTCATCTGTCAAAAAAAATCCATCAGGTTGTTCAATATAGACTTCCTTTTCAAGATCTTCATTCAAAAATGCACATTTAATATCCATTTGATAAACTTTGTAGTTTTTGTGAGCTGCAAAAGCCAAGAATAGTCTAACTGCCTCAATTCTGGCTACCGGTGCAAAGGTTTCATTGTAATCAACTCCTTCTTTTTGAGAATATCTCTTACATGCTAGTCTTGCTTTATTTCTGACAACCTTATCATCTTCATTAAGTTTGTTTCTAAAAACCCATTTTGTTCCAATTACATTTTTATTTTTAGGTCGAGGAACTAATGTCCAAGTATTATTTTTCTCAATTTGTTCTAATTCTTCTTCCATAGCTTTAATCCAAAATTTATCTTCACATGCCTCATTAATAGATGATGGTTCAATTTGAGAAATAAGACAGACTCCTTTAAATTTGTTTCCAATTATTTGATCTTCAGAATGATTCAATCTTACATACCGGGGTGTCTTAGTTTGCCGTTGTTCTTCAATTACTGTGGAATCCTCAGATGGTACCGGGGTAATTGGATCTTTATTCTGTACCGGTGGATTTGGTGTAGGTTCATTTGTCACAATTCCTGTTGCTGGTTCAGAGTCTATATACCTTGAAGTTCCTCTAAATTGTTCATCAATCTTTATATTTGTACTCTCAACAATTTTTTGCAATCTCTTGTTAAAACATCTATATGCCTTGCTCTTAGATGAATAACCAAGAAATATTCTTTCATCACTTCTAGGATCAAATTTGCTAATATACTCATCTCTTCTGATATAACATTTACTTCCAAAAATTTTGAAATACTTAAGAGTAGGAGTATTACCAAACCATAGTTCATGAGGGGTCTTACCGGTTTTACCTTTGATGTGAACTTTGTTGAATGTATAGACCACTGTGCTGACTGCTTCTCTCTAATATACATGTGGTAGGTTTGCTTCAGATAACATACTTCTTGCTGCATCCAAGATAGTTTTGTTTTTCCTTTCAACAACTCCATTCTGTTGTGGTGTTCGAGGTGCTGATAGTTGTCTTTTGATTCCATTTACTTCACAGAATGTATTAAACTCTTTAGATGTGAATTCACCTCCTTGATCTGATCTTAAACATTTGATTTTCTTACCAGATTCATATTCAACCATTGCTTTGAACAGTTTAAACTTTCCAAGTGCTTATGATTTTTCTCTGAGAAAAGTAACCCAACACATTCTAGAATAATCATCAATAATTAGCATGAAATATCTATCACCTTGTAGGCTTTTAGTTCTAGCTGGACCACATAAATCAGTGTGAATCAAATCAAGAGCATTATTGGATTTTTCTAGAATACTTTTGAAACTAGCTCTAACTTGTTTTCCAAATTGACATTCCCTACATATTGTATTCTGAGGTTTCACAATTTTAGGTAGATCTCTAACTGCCTTAGAAGTACTAATCTTTACCATGCAATCAAGGTTTACATGACAAAGTCTCTTATGCCATAACCAAATTTCATCTATATGTGCAATCAAGCATGTCTTTTCACTGTTATTCAAATGAAAGATATTACCTCTAGTCTGATTACCGGTTGCAATTTCCAAACTAGTTCTATTCATGATTTTGTATTTTTCATTTTTAAATTGTAACTAAAATCCTTTCTCAACCAATTGACTAACACTCAAAAGATTATGCTATAATCCTTCAACATAGTAGACATTGTCAGTGTTATGCTTACTATCAAGAGATATTGTACCCTTACCTTTGATTGAACAAGGTTTGTCATCTCTAAATCTTACTAAACCTCCATTATATTCTTGAAAGTTCAAGAATTTACCTTTGTCTCCTGTCATATGATGTGAGCATCCTGAGTCAATGATCCATTCATCCTTTACTTCAACTTTAGCTGCTAGGGCTTGTTCTACTGGTTGAGTAGTAGGTGTCAGTTGATCTTCTATTATAGCAACAAAAACCCATCCATTGTTTGCTGGATCCTCATCAAAATCATCAGTCACACCTTCATCAGCAATGTAACAAGATTTGTCTTTATTCTTCTTAAATTTGTATCTCTGATATTCAGGATTAGGCTTGTATGTTCTTCTAGCTTCTTCTCTTAGTCTAGCATGTCTATTAGGGCATCTCGAAGCCATATGACCAATCTTATTGCAGTTAAAACATTTAGAGGGTGCTTTACCTTCATATTTACTTCCAACTGGACCTTTAGACATTTTCCTTGCAAATAGTGCTTCAAGTTCTTCAAGTTCTTCATTCTCCTTCCTAGTTTCTTCAAGTTCTCTTGCATAAAAGGCTTTCCAATCTAATTTGTCAAATGATGGAGCAGATGATGTTGATGCTTTAAAGGCCAAATCTATCTTTATAGTAGCAACAAGACCAAATTCTTCAATTTCAAAAGCTGAAAGTTTTCCAATCAATGTATCCCTAGTTACTGATGTATTAGGCATTGTTCTCAACTCATTTATAGCAGTAACCTTCATTTTATATGCTGGTGGCAATCCTCTTAAAATTTTTGAAACAATTTCATCCTCACTTAAGGTTCCTCCACAACATTTAATACCCAAAACAATTTCATTTACTCTTTCCATAAAAGCAGAAATCCTTTCATCTTCTTCCATTTTCAGATGTTCATACCTGACTCGGAAGCTTTCAAGTTTTGCAATTTTGACTGTGGAATCTCCTTCATTCAGTGTTTCCAAATGATCCCAAATAGCTTTAGCAGTAGACCTATCTAATAGTCCCATGACTTGTTGATCTGATAATGCGCTCAAAAGTGCTTCTCTTGCTTTGCAATCATTTTCCTCATCTTTAGTCAAGGTAGTTGGACTGGGCTGACCAGGTATAGCAGTAGTATAACCTTTCTTTGTAACTTCCTAGACATCTTTACCAATGCAATTCAGATGTGTCTCTATTATGATCTTCCATATGCCATAGTTGGTTCCATCAAGTTTAGGACTGTCCTTCCTGAAATAATTAGTAGACATTGGATATCCTCAAGCTGTTAAACTTCTGTAAAAGAGGACTAAGCTCTAATACCAATTGTTAGGTCCCAGAGACAACTGAGAGGGGGCAGTGAATCAGTTGTCAACTAAATTCAAACCAAAAACAACTTAACCAACTTAATACTTAATATCGGTAAACTAATTAAGTATGTCGATAGATAGTGTTAACAATTAATTGCTATACCAGTAAAGATTAATGCATGAAACATAAACACAAAGTCATCCACAACACATAACACCAATATTTGTACGTGGAAACCCTGTAAGGGGAAAAACCACGGTGGGAAACCTTACCCACAATCAGATGATACTACTACAGATAGTAAGTGTACATAAATGGGGTCTGCACATGTAGAAAGGCCAACAACCTAGAGCTCACTGCTCAATCACAAAATGAGAGTCACACTAACTACAGTTGGATGGTTAAATCCAATAAGAATGTATTGCACAAAATAACATCTCCATATGCTGGATTCAGTACCGGTGTAATGTTTATATGGTTCCACAAAAACCTAGCTTCACCTTCAAATGATGTCTTCATGTATAGCTCTACTTAATCTTGCATATACCTTCACACAATTCTTTTTCGCATTCCACATTCGATCTTACAAATAAGATCTTACATTTATACCATAACCTAAGACCAATTTTAGTAGGTTGGCTCTACAAGATATTACAATAAAAATATTTTACAAACAATATAATATCCAATGCAATAACTGATTAAATATGTCAGCTTAATGCATTTACAACAATAATTAATCATTTCCATAGCATGCCATACTGATCTGGAAAAGATAAACTTGCCGGTGAAACCCTAGGTAACCCTGGACCTATTTGTCGGTAAAAGAAAATATGCAAATATGAATATACCAATGAACAAAACTCCAGGACAAGATGTCCAAATGATGCCTTCGACATTACCAAGTGTATTCATACAATTCCGAGTGCCAGTGATCATTATATCTTGCTGATGAACCATATACCAGTAACTGTGCAATAGTTACTTGCTTGCTAGTGAATGCTGCTGGATCTCCAAAGTGCTAGTGTTTTAGTAGGTGTTGATATAAATGACAAAACCATACCAAAATACCAACACATAACAAATCAAACACAAGAAACACCAAAATTTACATGGAAAACCCAAGAAGGGAAAAACCACGGAGAATACTAATTCTCAATATATAAACACCAGTTAAGGTGATTTTTGTTGGCATTATGAGAACCGGTATGAGGACATAATGATATTGTATGTTGTCATTGATGTCAATATGTTATATGAAGAGAGAACTGAAATATGTGAGAACCGGTATATATGCCAAAGTAAAGCGGTATATTTGTTCAAAGTGAACCGACATGTAGTCATGGGAACCGGCACATGGAAGCATTGTATGACTACCGGTTGGTAGGTAGTTTCCACTTCAGGATTTCTGGTTGGAGTATCTTAAACCTGTGTAACTCAATCGATGATCTTTATGTGATGAAGTTAGCAAGATAACGAAGAACATATAGTGTTGCCATGTAAGCCTTGTGCGCGTGAAAGATCTTGCATAAAGAAGAGTGTTCCTATCTACCTCGGGAATGTGTGAAGTCTGTAAACGGTGATAATGTGTGATGGGTTATCAGCTGCCATGAAATTGGTGGAAAATGAACGATGGAGAATGTCTTGAGATTGGATCAAGACTGTTGCATTCAATACAGTATGATCAACGGTTAGGAATGAACTGTTTGAATTTCTTAACCTATTAGGTTTAGGGTTTAGGGTTTATGCTTCCGACCTAACTGTTTTCTATAAGGTCAATGTTGTGATTCTTTCAGAGTTTGTTGGCAAAAGTTGTGTGTGTGTATCTAAGAGAAGAGATACGTGATTCTTGCCAGACCAGAGGAGAGAAGTCATATTTGCAGAGTGTAAGTGCAAAAGGTGAAGAGGAGCTTAAGCGGATCTGCATTGGCATTGAGTGCTATTATCAGGTCATTGATATACTTGTTGATCTTTAACTACTTCAATAGTTGTGAAATCCCCTAATAGGGTAGCTTTAACCGGCTTGTTGAAAATCCTCTAACAAGGTAACTCAAAGTACCGAGTCATTGATATCCTTTAGCTATTGAGTTCTTGAAATCCTCTAACAAGGTACCTTTAACAGGGTTTAACCCTTAACCAGGTGTTGTAGCCATCCCTTAACCAGGTGATCCCTAACAGGATCGGTTCCTAACAGAACCTATTGTATCTGTCTTTAACTGGACAAGGCTCCTAATAGAGCGGATTTCCAAAGAGTTCAAAAACAAGCTTGTGGGTATTCATCCCCACAGTGGTTTTTCCCAGTTGGGTTTCCACGTGAAAAATATGTGTGTCATGTGTGATGTTATGATTGTTTTCTGATTAAGTGGTGATGCATGTTGATCTTGTTGTAATATGTACATCTTTGATGGTAGATTGTCTGTTCATGCATTAGAGTGAAATGGGAATGAAGAGTTAGATTATATGAGAAGATAAGTGTCAACCGGTCTTTGCTCGTCTTAGTTACACTGGGTTCTGCCGGTTGAACTCTGTTGAAGGACCGGTGCTGCTGTTTGTCTGTCAGTGCATAAGTGTTAGTTGACAAACCGGTTTAAGGTTGAGCTTTTACCTGTACTGATTCACCCCCCCTCTCAGTACCGGTTTGGTACTATTCATTCATCGTTAAGTTATCAATTGGTATCAGAGCGTCTTCCAGGTCCTCTGTGTTATAAGCTTAACCGCTTGAGGGAAAGATCATGTTGTAATGATGAAGAGGGAAGGTCCAAAGTCTAACAAAGAAAATTTCAGTATATGGAAAGACAGAATGAAGATTTACATCAGAAGCATGGGTGCTCAACACTGGAGCTATGTTGAGAACGCCTATGTTGCCCCTACCGATACTCTCACCAATGATCAAAAGAGAGAGATACAGGAGAATGGGCAAGTCACAGAAGCCCTAATCATTAGTTTATCTGATATTGAGTTCATTGATGTCCAAGATAAGGTAAATCCCAAAGAGGTATGGGATGCTCTTGAAAATATCTATGGAGGTGATGATCATGTAAAACAAGCTAAGGAAGAAAGCCTTAGAGGAAAGTTTGAAGACATGTGAATGGTTGAAGGTGAAACCATTCAATAGTATGGTATTAGAATCAAAACTGTTGTCAGAGATATCAACAGTGTAGGTGGTAAAATGGAAGATTCCATTGTGGTAAGCAAAGTCCTAAGATCTCTATTGTTGGTCTATGCAATAAGGGTTGCTGCTATTCAGGAGCTGAGATCAATAGACAAGACTAAGGTATCCTTGGACTCCATCATAGCAAAGTTGACAACCTATGAGCTAAATAGTTTTGATGGCAGTGTTCAAAAGACTGAATCAACTTTTAGACCTTTTGATGTACCATCCAAGAAAGGAAAAGAATCAAGCACTAGTGGTGAACCAAGACAGAGCAGAGTAATGGATGATGAGGAGTTTCTGATGAAATTTGAAGCTCTTCTTGCTAGGAAATTTCCAAAAGGAACCGGTAAATACAGAGGTAAGCTCCCTTTGAAATGTTTTTCGTGTAACCGGATAGGACATATTGCTATGAACTATCCTAATAGTGACAAGAAGGATAAACCGGAAAGATTCAGGAAATTCAAAGGAGGAAACCGAAGAAACTGTTTTGTTGCAGTTGATGAAGGTGTGATAGATGAGGAATCAGAAGATGAAGAGAATGAAGACATTGTGTTTGTTGTTGTAAAGGAAGATGTGTCAGACAAGAAGGCTCTTGTCTCTCGCTTTGATAATTCCAATGAGTGGATTATTGACAGTGGTTGCTCACACCATATGACTGGTGACCGGAGTAAGTTTCTATCCTTGGAAGAGTATGATGGTGGTGTGGTTCATTTTGGAAATGATGCACCATGCATGGTCAAAGGTAGAGGGTCCATCTCTCTGAATGGAAAGAGTAGTGCTGACAATGTGTACTGGGTTGATGGTCTCAGACACAACCTTCTGAGTGTTGCCCAACTGAATGATAGTTGCCTCACTCTAGAATTCAAGAATGGAGTTTGCAGAATCAAAGGAAAAGATGGTGAATTGGTGGCCACTGGCATGCAAACCAAAGGTAACCTATTTCATCTGAATGAAAATATAAGTACATGTCTTATGGCTAAGTTTGATGATAGCTGGATATGGCATAAGACTCTGCCATGTAAACTTTGATAACATTGTGAAGGCTAGTAAGATCAAGGCAGTTAGAGGGTTGTCAGTGCTAAGCAAATCGGATAATATCTTGTGCAGAGAGTGTCAATTGGGGAAAATGTCTTCCTCAACCTTTAAAGGTAAATCTTTCACTGCTGACAACTTGCTTGATCTTGTGCATACTGATTTGTGTGGTCCTATGAAAACTAGAAGTGTGCAGGGTGATAGGTACTTCATGATTCTCATTGATGACTACTCAAGAATGATGTGGGTCACATTCTTGAAAGACAAGTCTAAAGCCTTTGTGAAGTTCAAAGCTTTCAGAGCATTAGTGGAGAAGGAAAGTGGTAAAAGGATCAAGTGTCTTAGAACTGATCAAGGAGGGGAATTCACTTCCGGTGAATTCAACAAGTATTATGAAGAATTTGGCATCAAGAGGCAACTGTCTGCCCCCCGGACTCCACAGCAGAATGGCCTAGCAGAGAGGAATAACCAAACTGTGGTTGAAGCAGCTAGAACCATGTTGAATCAAGGAAAAGTAGCTCACACCTTTTGGAGAGAAGCGATAAGCACTGCAGTCTACACAATGAATCGGGTACTCATCAAGAAAGGTAAGGATAAAACTTC
The DNA here is from genome assembly GCF_030272615.1 of Cryptomeria japonica. NCBI lineage: Eukaryota > Viridiplantae > Streptophyta > Pinopsida > Cupressales > Cupressaceae > Cryptomeria > Cryptomeria japonica. The sequence continues at coordinate 157,259,060 of NC_081414.1, forward strand.
TTATATGTATTGGACTAGTAAGACACCTTTGGTTAGCTACTTTAGGGTATTTGGTAGAAAATGTTACATCAAGAGGAGTGAACATCAGGGCAAGTTTGAAGCTAAATGTGATGAGGGAATATTCCTAGGATATTCCACCAAGAGTAAAGCTCTCAAGTGTTTCAACAATAGGACTTAGAGAATTATGGAAAGTATCAATGTGAGAATTGATGAAACCTCTGAGAAATCGGAAGAAATAGGCAGTGAGCAAGCTGTAAATGAACCGGTTGCAACCTTCTAGGAATCGGTTGTCAATCAACCAAGTACCAGTAACAGTGTTCCTAAACCAGTGAATGTTGATACTGATGAAGATGAGGATGAAAAGGAAAAGCAAGAAGAACCAGTGAAGACTATTCCTTGGTATGTAAGGCTGAATCATGATCCTAAGCAGATCATAGGAGATAAGGATGCAGGAATCCTTACAAGAAGAAAGATTAGAGAAAACTCATGTTTGATCTCTAAATTTGAGCCTAAGTCATTCCAAGAGGCTCATAAAGATGAAGACTGGATCAAGGCAATGGAAGAGGAACTTGACCAGATAGAGAAAAATGGCACATGGTCCTTGGTATCCAGATCAGAACATAAAAATGTCATTGGCACCAAATGGGTGTTCAGAAACAAGCTGAATGAGGATGGCACAGTGATTAGAAACAAAGCCAGACTGGTGTGCAAAGGATATGCCCAAGAAGAAGGAGAAGACTATGGTGAAACCTTTGCTCCTGTAGCCAGATTGGAAGGAATTCGTATGCTTCTAGCATATGCAGTCTTTAAAGGCTTCAAAGTATATCAAATGGATATAAAATCTGCATTTCTAAATGGTGTACTTGAAGAGAAGGTGTATATAGAGCAACCAGATGGGTTTGCCCTATCTGAAGACAATGACATGGTGTGTAGGCTACATAAAGCCTTATATGGTCTAAAGCAGGCACCTAGAGCATGGTATGAACGCCTGCATTCCCATCTTGTGAAGATTGGATTTGAGAGAACAAGTGAAGATAGCAATATCTACTTGAAGTCTGAAGGAGATTAGATCCTGATCTGTGAGGTATTTGTTGATGACATTATCTTTGGTGGAGATGACAAGATGAGCCATGAGTTTGCAGATGAGATGAAAAAAGAGTTTGAGATGTCACTCATAGGGGAGATTAAGTTTTTCATTAGACTGCAGATCCAACAGATGAGAGATGAAATCTTTATCACTCAGTCCAAGTATGTCAAAGAGGTGTTGAAGACTTTTGGCATGGAAGATAGCAAACCGGTTGGTACACCGATGGTGACCAATTGTAAACTATCCAAAGAGGATGACTCAACATTGGTTGATGAGAAGGAATATCGATCAATGATTGGTAAATTGCATTATGTAGTGCGTAGCAGACCGGATATTGCACATGTAGTTGGCATTACTGCAAGGTTCCAAAAAAGTCCAAGGGAATCCCACTTGGTTGCAGTCAAGCGGATTCTTAGGTATCTAAAGGGAACTGTTGACTATGGATTGTGGTATCCATATAGCAAGGATTTCAACTTGAAAGTGTTCACAAATGCTGATTGGGCTGGTAATGTAGATGACCGAAAGAGCACAACCGGTGGTGCATTCTTCCTTGGTGGTAGACTAGTTTCCTAGAAGAGTAAGAAGCGGAGTTGTATCTCTCAGTCTACAGTGGAAATGGAGTATGTTGAAGCTTTCATGAACTGCACTCAGACAATTTAGATAAAGCATGTATTGAATGGCTTCAAAATTCTTATATCTGAACTGGTAAGCATATTTTGTGACAATACTAATGCAATTAATATCTCCAAGAACTCAGTTTTACATTCTAGAACCAAGCACTTTGAGCTTAAGTATCATTTCTTGAGGGAAAAGGTTCAGAACAAAGAGATTGTACTGGAGCATGTTTCCAGTAAGGAGCAGTTAGCAGACATATTTTCACCAAGCCCCTCCCAAAGACTACATTTACATACTTAAGAGGTGAATTAGGGGTACTGCCCCTTCAGGAGGTGAACTAAAAGCATATGCTCCACATCAGTTAGGTACTGCACAGTCAATTTTTTTTGATTGATGTGTTCAAGGATGCTACTCCTCAGGGGAAGCAGCATAATGGAACAGGGATGTTTGTGCCTCCACTTTGGCATTGTTGTCAAAGGGGGAGAAGAAGTGTAGCGGAGAAGATATCTGCAGAAATTGGGGAGAAGATGAGTTTGCAGAAAGATATCTTTGTATATTGCTATCAATGCCAAACGGGGAGATTGTTGGCATTATGAGAACTGGTATGAGGACATAATGATATTGTATGTTGTCATTGATGTCAATATGTGATATGAAGAGAGAACCGGTATATATGCCAAAGTAAAGCGGTATATTTGTTCAAGGTGAACCAACATGTTAAGGTGAACCGACATGTAGTTATGGGAACTGGCACATGGAAGCATTGTATGACTACTGGTTGGTAGGTAGTTTCCACTTTAGGATTTCCGGTTGGAGTATCTTAAGCCTGTGTGACTCAATCGGTGATCTTTATGTGATGAAGTTAGCATGATAACGAAGAACAGATAGTGTTGCCACGTAAGATTTGTGTGCGTGAAGGATCTTGCATAAAGAAGAGTGTTCTTATCTACCTCGGGAATGTGCGAAGTCTGTAAATGGTGATAACATGTGATGGGTTATCAGCCGCCATGAAATCGGTGGAAAACAAACGATGGAGAATGTCTTGAGATTGGATCAAGACTGTTGCATTCAATACAGTATGATCAACGGTCAGGAATGAACCATTTGAATTCCTTAACCTATTAGGTTTAGGGTTTAGGGTTTATGCTTCCGACCTAACTTTTTTCTATAAGGTTGATGTTGTGATTCTTTCAGAGTTTGTTGGCAAAAGTTGTGTGTGTGTATCTAAGAGAAGAGATACGTGATTCTTGCCAGACCAGAGGAGAGAAGTCATATTTGCAGAGTGTAAGTGCAGAAGGTGAAGAGGAGCTTAAGCAGATCTGCATTAGCATTAAGTGCTATTATTAGGTCATTGATATACCTGTTGATCTTTAACTACTTCAATAGTTGTGAAATCCCCTAACAGGGTAGCCTTAACCGGCTTGTTGAAAATCCTCTAACAAGGTAACTCAAAGCTAGTAAGTCATTGATATCCTTTATCTATTGAGTTCTTAAAATCCTCTAACAAGGTACTGTTGGCATTATGTGAACTAACATGAGCCTTATGTGAATTGGCATGAAGATATAATGATATTGTATGTTGTCATTGATGTCAATATGAGACATAGTGTGAACCGGCACATGTGATAAGTGAAGAGAGAGGAACCGACATATGTGTGAACCGGTTTATATGCCAAAGTGAAGCGGCATATTTGTTCAAAGTGAACCAGCATGTAGTTATGGGAATCGGCACATGGAAGCATTGTATGACTACTAGTTGGTAGGCAACTTCCACTTCGGGGTTCCGGTTGGAGTACCTCAAGTCTGTGTGTTTCAATTGGTGATCTTTGTATGGTGAGTTAGCAGTATGATGGAGGATAGATCGTGTTGCCATGTAAGCTCTGTGTGCGTGAAGGATCTTGCATGAAGATGACTATTCCTATCTACCTCAGGAATGTGCGAAGTCTGTTAAATGGTGATAACGCGTGAAGGGTTGTCAGCCGCCCTGAAAATGGTGGATAATGGATGATGGAGAATGTCTTGAGATCGATTCAAGATTGTTGCATTTAATGCAGTATGATTCAACGGTCAGGATTGAACCGTTTGAATTGCTTAACCTAATTGGTTTAGGGTTTAGGGTTTAGGGTTTTTGCTCGCGACCTGTATGTTTCCTATAAGGTCGATGTTGGGTTTCTGTCTGAGGTTGTTGGCAAAAGTTGTGAGTGTGTATCCAAGGAAAGTGATACATGATTCTTGCCAGACCAAAGGAGAGAAGAGATACCTACAAAGTGAATGTGCAGAAGGAAAAGAGGAGCCTAAATGGATCTACATTAGCATTAAGTGCTGTTAATAGATCATTGTAATACCTGTTGATCTCTAACCACTTCAACAGTTGTAAAATCCCCTAACAGGGTAGCCTTAACTGACTTGATTCAAAATCCCTTAAATCGGGTGGTCTTAACTGGCTTGTTTCAAATCCCTTAAATCGGGTGGTCTTAACTGGCTTGTTTCAAATCCCTTAACTGAGTAACTCAAGGCTAATGAGTTCTGAGAAGGTAGAGAAGCTTAGGAGATCCTTTTAGCTATTGAGTTCTTAAAATCCTCTAACAAGGTGACCCTACCGGGTTTAACCCTTAATCGGGTATCCCTTAACTGGGTATCCCTTAACCGGGTGATCCTTAACAGGATCGGTTCCTACCAGAACCTATTGTAATGTCCTTAACCGGACAAGGCTCCTAACAGAGCAGACTTCTAAAGAGTTTAAAAAGTAGCTTGTGGGTATTCATCCCCACCGTGGTTTTTCCCAGTTGGGTTTCCACGTGAAAAATATGTGTGTCATGTGGAATGCTTTTGTCTTGTGATGCTTTGTTTTATCTGTTATGCACATGAAGGTTCTATGTTTTATACCTGTCTATAAAACATATTGAACTCACTATTGTGAAGATTTGATGGTTAAGTTTACTAGTTTATGGATGAGAATATAATGATAATGTGGTATTGAGCTAAGAGAAAAGCTTATTGAGTGACCAGTTCATGACTGATTGAGCTATACTAGATGTTACCGGTTGCACTTTGTTTTACCAGTATCTCTATTTATCAGTCATTTAGAGTATTTGTTGTCAAACCGGTTTTGGACTATATTTGTGCCTGTACTGATTCATTCCCCCCCTTTTAGTACCGGTTCATTACTAGTGGTTCATCATTGAGTTATCAGGTACCCTTAACAGGGTTTAACCCTTAATCGGGTGTTGTAGCCATCCCTTAATCGGGTGATCCCTAACAGGATCGGTTCCTAACAAAACCTATTGTATCTATCTTTAACTGGACAAGGCTCCTAACAGAGTAGACTTCCAAAGAGTTCAAAAACAAGCTTGTGGGTATTCATCCCCACCATGGTTTTTCCCAGTTGGGTTTCCATGTGAAAAATATGTGTGTCATGTGTGATGTTATGATTGTTTTTTGATTAAGTGGTGATGCATGTTGATCTTGCTGTAATATGTACATCTTTGATGGTAGATTTCCTGTTCATGCATTAGAGTGAAATGGGAATGAAGAGTTAGATTATATGAGAAGATAAGTGTCAACCGGTCTTTGCTCGTCTTAGTTACACTGGGTTTTGCCGGTTGAACTCTGTTGAAGGACTGGTGCTACCGTTTGTCTGTCAATGCATAAGTGTTAGTTGACAAACCAGTTTAAGGTTTAGCTTTTGCTTGTACTAATTCACCCCCCCTCTCAGTACCAGTTTGGTACTCTTCATTCATCATTGTTATCAATTTTTACAAATAATGGTTCACTACCAAGATGCTCACTGTGGAAGAACTCACTACCCAGAAAGGCTTATTGTCGAAGGGCTCATTGCTCAGATAGGCTAACTGTCAAAGAGAGTGTAGAAGTGGGAATTTGTTACCTCTAAGATGATGAATCTTAGAGAACAAACTATCCACCGCTACCTCACTTGAACTGGCGCTAAGGTGAGCTAGAGGATAAAAATAATAGAGTTAAGCAGTTAACCGCAATTCGAGGCTCTAGGACGACTCTGTTGAGCCTCTATCCAAAGGATGAGTGCGTAGGTCTGGGACACCAGCGTGATGCGTCGTTGTCCTATACAAATGAGTTACAACGTTCGTATAGAAAGTTCCAAGTGCAATTATAATGCAATAAAACATGGGAAATAATGAAGCTAAGCTAGTAAATGTGATATACGAAATAACCAAGATAAAATAGAAAGAGAAAAGGGAAGAGAATAGGCAAAAAATAGGTCCACGCTATGAAGCCTCCAGCCAGATAAATCTTCTCTAATGTGACCTGCACACAAAATGGAAAGGAAAAATGTTTGGGGTTGCTTGGGGACTTGCCTCAGTCAAGTCTCTGTTTTGGTGTTTCCACCTCCATAGACAACTAGATTGATAGATAGACAAATAAACTAAATGCAAGATGAGATAAATGATAAATGATTTGATGGGTAAGGGATGTGATGAATCCCAAGATGCTCAAAGATAAGATAAATAGAATGATGAAAAGATATTACCAACAAGGCTTGAGAAAGCCAAGAGAGTTGCAAGAGATTATTGTGAGAGCTTGAGAGTGTTGTAGCAAAATAGAGACTTCTGTAGCAAGCGAGAGATAGCCGGAGAAAGTTGTGAGAGCCCAAAGAATAAGAGAGATTATATGGAGGATCAAGAGAGCTTCAATGAAGAGAGAAGATGGATTTAAAAGAAAGAAGAGGAGGGAAAAGAGGGATGGCAAGTCATTTGAAAGGTTTGGAGCCGTTTCCATCAACATATGCAGGTGACAAGTGGAAAGGTGTGCTTAGAACCAACCTTCAAACGTTAAGATGTCATGGATGAATGTGTGATACACTAGTGTCCGTACAAATCATGCTGAGAAATGACAAGTGATAAGAGAAACACACTGTTGACATGACACAAAAGCTAAAGGATAGCTGCTGAAAGGTGTCATGAGCATCGTAAGAGGGAAAAGGTTGATGCAAAGGTTGAGTGAGCCTAGTCAGGTGCTAGGGGAATGGACACCAAAGTGGTTACGTAAGATGTAGGTCAAATTACAAAGGAGTATGCAATTTTTGACACTAGAGAGAAAGATACAAGAGAATCCACCACTGAAATATAGCTTGCACAACTGGAACTGCTTCTAGTATCAATCCACAACACAACTCAACACAACAACTGGACTCTTTCAATCTCGCATGTCTTCAACACAAAAGCCATACCCAAACTCATCCAGATCAAATTCTTTTATATGTTGTCTCAGGAAAAACATAATCCTTAATGTTGACCAAGACAGAGATCTAAAATAGGTCTCTAGTAAACATTCTGATTGTGGGAAGGAATGAGAAGTAGACCTCATTACAATGTTCCTCATTGAACACATCAACATGTTATATACATTGCCAAAGTCAGACCCAAAGTATTATTCACACGCTATACAACTATCATTACACAACTTCAATGTTTAGACCAAAAACCTCGACTTGCAAACCAATCCGGACCCAAAAGTAGCATTGAGTAGTATCATCAACACATCTTTTGAAAAGCCAAGACATCTGAGAAATTCGAGAAACCTTCAAACACTCAAAAAATCTTATACAGACATCGCTGGTTAACATACCACATCCAGACCTAATCCAGACCACACTATTTGACATCAATGACAACATATAACATAATGCTAACAATCTCTCCCTTTGTCATTGATGGTAGCATCCATCAACAACATCAACAAAACATCATGCAAACTCTCTCTCCCCCTTTGACAACAATTACAAAAGTGGGCAAAAATCCCCTATGAAATTCACTCCATCTCCCCCTAAGAGGAAGCACCCAAGCATCAATTCAGATAAAAATATGTAGGCAGCTCACTGGACCAATGCACATGAGTTCAAATTGGAAAGGTGTAATACCCCTAACTTCTTCCGGAGATACTCAAAAGTATCTTTGCACAATGCCTTAGTGAATATATCTGAAATTTGCTCTTTTGTGGGTACATATTCAAGTCTGACTTCATTGGCCAACACTTTTTTCCTCAAGAAATGATACCTGATAGATATATGCTTTTTTCTGGAATGTTGTACTAGATTCTATGAAATATTTATTGCACTAGTATTATCACACATGATTGAGATAGGATCATCAAACTTTACACCAGTGTCTTTCAAAGTCTGTTTCATCCATAAGATCTGTGTGCAACATGAAGATGTTGCAATTTATTCTGCTTCTGCTATAGATAGTGACACATAGTCTTTCTTCTCACTCGACCAAGCAAGCAACTGAAAGACAAGAAAGAATGTTCCTCCACTTGTACTTTTTTTGTCATCAAAACTTCCAGCCCAGTCTGTATCTGTATAAGTTGTTAGGGTAAAATCTAAGCTCCTGAGATACCACAAACCAAACTATTTTGTGCCTTTCAGATATCTGAAAATCCTCTTTACTGCCACAACATGTGATTCTTTTGGTTCTTGCTGAAATCTGGCTGAAAAATATACTGCATACATGATATCCGTTCTGGTAGCAGTCAAATATAACAATCCTCCAATCATTAATCTGTACTAACTTGCATATGCCTTAGAAGATTTATCATCTTTGGTTAACTTACATCAGGTGGTTATAAGTGTATACACCGATTTGGAATTCTCCAACCCAAATTTTTTTAACAATTCTTTGATGTACTTAGACTGAGAAATGAAAATTCCTTTGTCATTCTGATTAACTTACAAACCAAGGAAGAAATTTAACTTATAATAAAATTATCTTTTAAACTTTATTCATAGATCCAAAACAACTAGCATAATTAATAAAACAGCTAAACACGAAAACATATGCACATAACAGATTAGACTCAAGAAACATAGGAATTTACATGGAAAACCCAATAAGGAAAAAACCACAGAGAATGCTAATTCTCAATATATAAACATCGGTTAAAGTGATTTTTACAAAGGATGGCTCACTGTCGGGATGCTCATTGTCCAAAAAGACGCACTGTTGGAGGGCTCACTTCCTAGAAAGATTCATTGTCGAAGTGAGAAAGATACAAGAGAATCCACCACTGAAATACAATCGACACAACCAAAACTGCTTCCGGTATCAATCCGCAACACAACTCAACACAACAACTGGATTCTTTCAATCTCATATGTCTTCAACACAAAAGTCATACCCAAATTCATCTAGATCGAATTCTTTTATATGTTGTCTTCGGAAAAACATAATCCTCCATGTCGGCCAAGACATAGATCTAAAATAGGTCTCTACTAAACATTTTGGTGGTGGGAAGGAGTGAGAAGTAGACCTCATTACAACGTTCCTCATCGAACACATCAACGCATTACATACATTGCCAAAGATAGACCCAAAATATTATCCACACGATATACAACTGCTATTACACAACTTCAACGTCCAGACCAAAAACCTCAACTTCCAGACCAATCTAGACCCAAAAATAGCACTGAGTACTATCATCAACACATCTTTTGAAAAGACAAGACATCTAGGAAATCCTGGAAACCTCCAAATGCTCAACACATCTCATTCAAACACTGTTGCTTAACATTCTACATTTGGACCTAATTTGAACCACAAGATATGACATCAATGACAACATATAACATAATGCTAACACTAACCCCTTGACGTCATATTTAATATTGGGTATGATTTTTTCTCTTTTAAAATATCTTTCCCCAATATTAAATAAATACAATATCAGATTACAATGTTGCAATACAACTCATCAAGTGGCCTTAAGAATATTCTAAAAAAACCTCTACATGTTACATGTCCATGTGTAACATCACATAATAAATAAATGTTATAATTATTAACATTATTATTCAAGGTGTAGAACACCTATTTCCCAACATTCTCCCACTTGTATATGTTGCATAAGGGTCAAGCAATGAAATACATCATCATAGCCATACATGTAATCACATGAATCTCCAACATGCTCGCATGTTACAAGATACTTGCAATAAAACCAAGTGACCGCCATCTCAAGCAAGAACTCCTCTCATCCTCCAACATGCCACCTATGGAAGAAAAGGAACAAGCAAAGGTGAAGATACACCAAACCATGAACACAATCATACTCTCCAATGTGATAACAAAGGCTCCAAGTTGCTATCATAAAATAAAAACCCTCCTAATCAGAAATGACATCCACAACACATGCCAATATATCCAACCATCCATACCTCCTAGTTATAATCAACATCGATAAACTCATACGAATATCATATCAACCCACAAACCACAATCAAGCTCCTTGTATCAAAACCTATCAATGAAGTACATACATGTCTAGGAACTCCCACTATATGGGTAATACCAAATATAAAATGAAACTCAAAGCATATCAAGACTACCAATAACCACTCATATCAAGGTGTGATAAGTAAATCAAAAGGTGTGAGGTGCTTCCCTTTTCATACGATAAGAGTAGATTTTTGAACATCGTATGATTGACATTTGAGATTTTAGTATTGCTACTATCAACATCTATCTCTCCTTGATCAATAAGGTCTTGGATGACAATTTTCAAGCTGTGATAGTTGTTTGTTCTATGTCTCTTTCCTTTGTGGTATTCACAATATTCATCATCCTTCCACCAAGGAGGTTTTACTTGAGGCTCGTAGTTGGATGTTGTTGGAAGTGTGATAAGTATGATATGAACTTCCTTAATATTGTTTCAATGGGTTCCCCAAAAGGTCTGTAGTTCTAGTTTGGTTTGCATGTAGCATACCTGTTCTAAGGTACATCTTGTTGTGTGTTGTTTACTTGGTTGTTTGATGAGTTGTTTTTTTTTGTTGTTTGGTCCCGACACTTTCACAATGGGTTGTGCAATCTTTATTGTTCTAGCATCAATAATTCCATCATTGCCAATGTTCTTGTTCTTAGACCAATACTTCAGTTTATCGTTGTTGTAAGTCAGGTTAGACCATCCTTGTGTTCTTTGAAGATTTTCACCAAACCCTTTTTGATAAGAGCCTTCTCAAACTTGAGTCCTTTGTTTATCACCTTCTCAATAGATTCTGAACATTGAACTGGCAAGTGGGATTCCATCTCTTGATTTAAGCTTTGAATGAAGATTTAGATTGATTGTTCCTCGGGAATATGGAAGGGACATTTGTTGGCAAGGTGTCTCCACAAATTTGCAAGAAAGTTCAGAATAATTATCCATTTTTTTGTTTATCATTGCATAAATCAGTCAGTGAGACTTCATGTCCTATGTTGTATGCATGATGTTGTATCCATTTTTTTGTTTATCATTGCATAAATCAGTCAGTGAGACTTCATGTCCTATGTTGTATTCCATCTCTTGATTTAAGCTTTGCATGAAGATTTAGATTGATTCTTCCTCGGGAATATGGAAGGGACATTTGTTGGCAAGGTGTCTCCACAAATTTGCAAGAAAGTTCAGAATAATTATCCATTTTTTTGTTTATCATTGCATAAATCAGTCAGTGAGACTTCATGTCCTATGTTGTATGCATGATGAGTAACAAATTTTTGAACTAACTCATTTCCAACTAGCAATCGTGAAAACCACTCCATAGTTGATCCCCCTAGACTTCAAGGAAAGAGACACATTAAATATGTTTCATCATGAGCAATCTCTAAGAAAGTCATGTAAAATTCATGAACATGATCCCTAGAATCACCCTTTCCTTTATATTTGTCTAACTTGGGAACCTCAAAGTTCCTAGAAAAGGTGGCATGATTGTGTTCTTGTCAAAGGGATAATGACATATGTCCTCTAAAGAATACCTTCACTATGACCTCCTTTGATTTGTTATATGTTCTATGAGATCATGTATGTGTAAGATATCCATTTATGTGTTGGGAGGTAGGATATAACCATGGTTGTCATGTTGGTATTGATTATTGCCATAGTTATTGGTATTTTGTTACCTATGATCGTTTTGATCCCTGTTTTGATGATTACTAGCTTCCGCTTGATCAATTTTCTCTTTTATTTGGGTCACATCAAAGTGAGAAGGAAGTTTTGCACTGTCTTGTGTTAGTCTGTGGAAGTGGGCATTTGCATTCCCTTTGAGTACTAAGTCAAAGAGCTTGTTAAACCTAGGATTACCCATTGCTTCTTCTATTTCCTCTTGTGTGGGAGTTTGTGGATCTTCTTCTGTATATGGTCTGTTGGTAAATGGATTAAGTTCTATTTTATCCTCCGAATTATGTTGTGACTCTTCTTGCCTATGCCTTTGGGATCTAGTCTCAACTATGTGAACATCTGCTTATGAAAGCGGGGCTGTGAAGAATGTGACAATCTATCTCTTTCTATATCTCCAATGTTTGGCTAAAATGGGATGAATGAGTTGTTGTGGATGAATGATTCTTAACACTAAAGGTTCATCAACAAAGTACTCTTTAGATCTTTAGTTTTCCTAGGGTGCAATAGTTTTGGGTAAGGTATAGTGAGTGTTATGATTGACATCCACAAGCTATCTAACTATGAGAGGGTGAATTCATGAGTTAGTTTTACCTAACGTAGATAATAGTATGACCTCTTAGTATGATTTATCCTAGATGCTAGAGATATACTAATAGGTTGATCTATTGGTGAGATGTGCAAGATCTAAAAAGACTAAGGAAAAAAACTTGTTAATGTTGAAAGTTGAATGGATTCTCACAATAAGCACAAACTCTGGAGTGTCTAATAGGAGATTTCTGGTTGTGGAATATGGGATGGTGAAATACAATGGTTCTTGTTCATTCATTGCAACAATGATCTTCTTTGTGCAAAAACTTGTGGTCTTTAAGGTTCTAGCTGAAAGTTAGTCGCAAAAGAGTTGTGGAAGTCTTGGAAACAGTGTATGAACAATCGATGTTACAATAAAATTCTAGGATTTTTGTACAAAAAGCTTCTCCTTTTCTGGATATCCTTTTGACTACGTTGTTTCTTCCTAAAATGACGGTATGGATTGGTTTATATATTTGAGAGATTTCCAAACATGAAGCATTGATGTTTTTGCAATATTGTTGTTTGGTTGAGGATTTGTTTTGATTGTTTTGATTTGATCTTCGAGTTTGACAAGAAGACACAACAATCAGATAGAATACATCTTCTTTTGGTAAAGCAATCTTGAAATGAACTCAATGAAGTGTGTATGTTCTTAGGCCAAATTCAACCCAAATTTCCACTAGTCTAAACAAATGAAAACAAATCAGTCACTTTTTACCCTTAAGGATATCCAATTGTAGTAATTTCAATCCACACTTGGTGCTTCTTTGAATCCAATACGCAACACCTTAAAGAGTGTCTTGTATTTTCATTGTGAGAGATGGAAAGCTAGACCTTTAAGAATAGAAGAATGGCCCAATCACCATCTTTTCGAGAGTTGAAAACAACTTGTACAACCCAAATTTTTTTATCTCATCCCAAGAAAATACATATGGTGAGTATCTTGGGGGCAAAACGAGCTATGCCCTTGCACCGAGACTACCATAAAACTCAATCACTAGATCAGATGAACCTCTAGATTAAAAAGGTTGTTGTAATGTTTGATGGTTTTAGATGTAAGTTCATTCTGCAATGACTCACTTAAGATCCTAGTAACTCACGATGGGGCCCGTATGTCCTTTTAGTAAGTTACACTGTAGGAACAAATACACCTAAGGCTACAATTTTCACTCTCACCTAATTTCCATAACAACTCAAAGGATTTACCACTTAAGGTCATCCCAAGAGTGATGTGTCCCTTGGTAGGACTTGTTTAAAAATGAAAATGGTTTTTTTATGCTAACAGAACGCACAAATGCACCAATCATAATATACACGTTTTATTTATTTTTTCATTGCAAAATGTGAGTTTGTAGTTTTCAATCACACATGAAGATTCTTTTTATGCCATCACAAAATGTGTTATTTTTTTGACTGTTTGTAAGAAAGCATCATTTTTTTGAAATAAAGAATGAAAAAGTGTTGGGTTCTTTTTACCACTTTCCAAACAAAATATGCTTTTTTTGTTTTAACCTATTTGTAACTAAAAATAAAAATAGCTTGTTTATTTTAACATTTGCAAAATAAAAGTTTGAGTTCTTTTAAAACCAAAAAAATAGCAAAACGATTGTTCTTTTTAAAATCCGATTGTTGTAAAATATAGAAAAACCTGCAAAAGATTTGTTAGAAATCCTCCTCGATATGCTGCAACTGCATCCTTGTTAGATGATGGTTAGCAAAAATCAAAGGAATTTAGAAATTGACTTAAAAAAATGATTTGAAGAGATACGTCAAAAATTACAAAATATCATGCATCATTTTTGCAAGTTTCCTTGACACCTCCAACCAGATTGAACAAACCCGCTGTAATGGAACACCACATAGTCATCGACTGTGATGTTGTAGACGAGCCCCTGATTGGGGGCTTTCTTTGAGTATGTAGACAGTCTCCATCACATTGCCCAACCGAAACACCGAGCCGATATTTAACTTTCCTTCTCAACATAGGGTCAAGGACGAGTTCCAAGGAGCCCAAGTATGGTGGACGCACATCGACCACATTTCAGAGGTTGCCCACTATCTACAGATGTGCAGTCGGGATACGAAGCTCTTCAGTAATGCCAGTGGAGGATGTTGTGCAGGTTGGAGCTCATGTTATCCTTCACAATCTTATTCTATTTAGGAAAGATAGTTTTGACACTTCAATTCAAGATTGCAGCTTACACGATAATAGTTCACAGTACTACAGGGATGCCAATAGGGATCGAACACAAAGTGTCCCTCGTAAGGAATGCTTTGGCTCTGTACAATGATTCTCTTTGAGAAATTCTAGATCGTTTATTTGTGATTCACTTTTTATGACTCAAACTTCCTCATGATGCTAAGCCTTCAATTCTTTTTACAGGAACAAAAATAGCTTGTCAAGTTGGCCCATAAGTTGGTCTTGTTGGACTTACGCCCACACTACCTTTCATGGAGGCAACAACACATTTGGAACTATGGGTGGGGCGTGTGGTTATGGGAATCTTTATAGCGAAGGATATGGCACCAAAATGACAGCTAAGAACATTGTGTTCTTCAACAACAGGCTCAGTTGTAGAGCGTGCTACGAGATAAAGTGCAACGATGACTAGCAATGGTGCTGGCCCTCCGCAATCTCATCGGCCGAAGTGAAGATACAATTCATAGGCTATGTAAGACACAAATCTACAAGACAACCCTCCTTCAAGCAATAGGAATCACAACACATCGGAGTTTGCTAAAACACAGGTCACAGGTGGTTGCAATGCCGAGGGAAAAACTCTTGATTATTTTGAGCCCAAGTTGCAGCGAGTTGTTTACCGAATTCTACTAAATTTCCCCTTGATAACCAAATTGAGAAGAGGGACTCTGAAAATCAGTCAGGCAGTCTTGTTAAACCTAAATGTTTTGAAGCTGAAACAAATTTAAATTATGGAAATACAATAACAAGATCATTGGGGGGTTCAGAACATCAAATTGATGAAACTATATCCAAAAAGCCATGCATTCAAAATATGGGGGGTTCAAAACATCATATTGATGCATCTATATTCCAAAAGACACATATTAAACATCTTTTTGCTTTGTGGTAATTCTAGAGAACTTTCTCAGCAAGCAAGAAATAGGCTTCCCAATAAGAAAGAAACATCAAAAGGAACTAGAGTAGGGTCTAGCTGGAATAGCACCACCTCTTCTGAGGAACTAATTGAAAATATTAGCCCAGAGGTTGCAGGCTTAGTAACTCCAAGTTGCAAGAGCTCCTCCCCTTAATATGTTAAGTTGACCTTGTGGAGCCCTTCCTTGGCATAGGTGAATCAAGAAGCGTCAATATGAAGGATGACTCAAGCATCATCATTTCAAGACTACAATCATTACATGGTGGGTGCCAAAAATGATGATATCTAAAGTGGACACGTCAATAATCAATAGAATTCTCTCATATTAGAGCCCAATTTATAAGTGATGAGACAAGAATCCAACATACATTTCCAAATACCAATCGAGAAAGATTAACAAAGAAGCAAGTGACAAAAACAAACAACCAAATGAATATTACTTCCTCGTGTGCTCCAATGCCTTTGCTCTCCCTTGTTCTCCTCCTCCTCAAGACCTTGTTGTTATTTGAAGTGTGCTCCTAGTATTGGTACAAGCACAAGATGACAATTGAGAGATTTGAAGTGGTTGATTATGCAATGGTTTGTTGAATGTCCATAGTAACACCAAAGATAGTGGTACTACTATGACAGTTGAATACAAATTGCTTAAGATATGCAAAGTCTTCACAATATACTTGCTCTAACTCTATCCTTCCTAACAAAAAACCTCTTTAACAATGGAAATGGGAGCTCCTTTTTATACAAAGAATGGGCTAATGAATGGTCAAGATTGAATGTCTTAAGAAGGGTTACAACTGACTCCCATAGGCTTGGTTGTATCAAAGGCTTCTCAACCCATGAGGTGTTGACAAGTGTCAACATGGGAAAGCTTGAGATGAAGATGGAGTGTAAGGAGGATCAAGCCATAAAGGCTTTCTTTTTCCTCACACTCCAAAGAGAATGGAAGAAAATAATAAAACTAGCAATTGCACCTTGGTGTGCAATAGGTACGCCGAATAGATGTGGAATGATTATTAAAAAAAAATTGATCTATTTTTTCATGCATTTGAAAAACACATGAGATCAATTAGCAAACTATTTAGTAAATGATATTATTTATTCAACAAAGGTCTGAACATTTGGAAAAGTTATAGATTCAGGTCCACTATTAATCTGCTTAAATGGACAATTACAATCAAACAAAACCTTTAAACTGGGAAGATAATCAAGCTTCATTACCAATACAATAAAACAAAAGCTTTAAACTGGGAAGATAATCAAGCTCCATTACAAAATAGGCTTATGTTTTGTTTGCAACAAGGAGAGAATGAGAGAAGGAGATATAGGGATATAAAGAGAGATAGAGTTAGGAGATAAAGATAGAGATCGAGATGGATATGAATATGGAGAATAATAGTGTAAAGCGGAAAATCGCAATCAAACCCTAAGTGTTCCCCCCCACCACTCCGAGGAGAGGGGAAGGAGGATCACTAGGGTTGACGGTTTTCACTTAGGGGAGACTTTACATTCAAAAGAGGGGTTGAAACCCACAAGATCCAATCCCACACAATGCAAGATTGGATTCTAAATGAGTTTCAAGGGTTAAGACAGCAAGGCTACCCTCTTTTGTAAAGAATGTAGATAGGAGGATTAAGCTAGGAATGCATGAAAAGTGAGAAAGATTCACTTATAAACTGAGATAGGGATATAGGATGAAGCTGCGGACCAGGATTTAGTAGTAAAATGTCGAGACGACGCCGTCCTGTAAATTTGAGCGAAAGTTGACGAGACGATGGCGCCCGTCGTGCACACGGTCCTCCGAAAAATCCGCGAAACGAAGGGGGATCTGTTCGTCTCTGCACAAGGATTCCAGATCTTCAATTACAGCCGCGTACCTGCAACCTTGTTGTAAGAATGTTTGTATTCCTACATGCGAAGGTGTAAATGTTGTTGTATGTTGTATGTTGTATGTGGTATGTGATCTCCTCTTCAATGGTTGAATCCTTGTCTTGAATGCAACACTTAGCCTTGAATGGAGACTTAGAATGATCAATTGCTTGAAGGAATGCTTGAATGCTTGAATGTTTGAATGTCGCTTCTGCTTTTTTTCCATCTACCCTTTTTGAGAGGGGAAATGTAGTTTATATACTTGTCAATTAGGGTTAAAAGACTGATTTTTCCGACCTTAGGCCGACCAGGAAACATTATTTTCCAATTTGCAAACATAAAGACCCGAGACCCAAAAGAGACCGGGCCCAAAAATAGGGCTAGGGACTAGGGTGCTGGGCACCATGGTCCCACCTCCAGGGACAACAGGGTGCAAGGAGGATCAGGCCAGGGTGCTGAAAAATGCAGTTTTTGGTGTCATGGACAAGTTTCGGGGTCTCCATTCAGGTTCAGTGTTGCGTCGCCATCGTGAAGACCCAAATGCAGTCAAAATTGCAAGTGTCGCAATTTTAGGACGCTACATTTAGCCCCCACTTTAGCGGGAGTATAAGTGTACACCAATACTTTCGGTAAAGTACAAGGAAACAACATT
Organism: Cryptomeria japonica; assembly: GCF_030272615.1. NCBI lineage: Eukaryota > Viridiplantae > Streptophyta > Pinopsida > Cupressales > Cupressaceae > Cryptomeria > Cryptomeria japonica. The sequence continues at coordinate 157,276,872 of NC_081414.1, forward strand.
GAAAGACTTTCACCACGTCAAGGAGGCAAGACACACCAAGCCGCCAGTGGACTAAGGATCTTACGACTTCTATTGACAAAGTAAAAGGGAAGATCACGAGGGAGAACCATGACTGTCAGTAGTAAGGTTCCCTCACTATGAGTCATGCAAGAAAAATACCAAAAATTTTCAAGGCAAAGCTAAGTTCGCCAAGAAATTTTCAAGTATCCTGAAGGGATAGATGGGGTGTATGCCCCCCTACGTTAAAGCGATCGCACACGCCTCAACGGGGGTGATTGCTTTAAGCTAGTGATACACATAAGAAATGAGAAGGGAAAGGAGCACGTTATCACAAAGATTTAGCCCCCAAGTGTGAGATAAACCCAAGGATAATAGACACAAAGCACGAGGTGACTTCACTTTCCTTAGGGTCAGTATGTAGATAATTCATGTATATCATATGTATGTATGCATAATTGTTCTTCATTCCCCAATCAAGGAAGGTCACCTAGAAGAAGGGAACACATGTGTCTTTTGAGTCAACATAAGAGAGACCAAAAGAGATCTCAATGCTTTGCATCGTCCTCAAGTAGACAACACTAAGGACAACAAATAGAAGAATGAGAATAACACATAGAAGAAGTAACAAAAGAAAGAGAGGAGGAGAGAATCTGCTATGCTAATGAAACTAGTCTAGCATGTCATCTACCCCCCGATCTTGCTGATCAATATTTCGGGAAGGCAGGGAACACGCTAGAGGAGGAACATCCAACATAGCAGATGGAGCTATCACAAGATCCAAACAAGGGCTATGTTCATGTTCCAAGCCACGTTGTTCTTGTCTAGGAGCTAGGATAAGTGCTTTAGAAAATTCATTAGATAAATGGTTATCAATATCAACAAGTTCATATTCACTATCAGAAGCAAGAGGAGTAACATTTTCATCATGAATAACATTTTCATCTATATCATCAAGATTTATAAAAATAGGATCTTTAACTCGCATAGGATCAAGACCATCATGCATCTTATGTTTAGGAGATTTTGGAGAAAATGAAATAATGCTTGGTGAAGGTGTTTTTGGGGATTGCAAAGTTTGAGAAGCAGCTACACGAGCTCTAAGACGACGCTTTCGTCGGCGTTCACGTGCAGAACGATTTCATCTAGTCTTAGTAGGAAGTGGAGAAGATTGAGGAGGAGGAATATTCTCATCCTTATCACTTGGGTGTTTAGGTTGTGGTCTCTTAGGTTGAATAATAGGAGAAGAGGAAGATCTCTTCTCTCCATAAGAGGAAGGAGGAGGAACTGCTCCGTATAAAGGAGGAATATTTGGTTTAGGAAGAAGACCAAATCCATCATGACGAGGAGGTATAGGTCTGCTTTTAGACATAGACATAATCACATTCATAGGAATGGGTTGGGAATCTTCTTGAGGAAAAACATTAGTTTTATCTTTCAAAGGAATAACTTCCTTCTCAAGAACGATAGGAATATCAAGTTTGGGTGTTCTAGGTTCACTTAGAGATAGGATCATATCTGTTTTCCACTTTTGATAAGATTTGAAAAGATGATCACTTCGCGTTGGAAGAGGTTGGAATTGTTTAGGCCAAAAATAATCAATAGGAACGCTAGAAGTTCTTTCAGCTGGTTTAAAGAGACTATGATTGACAGTAACAACTTCACCATTATGGGGAAATTTCAAACACTTATGAATAGGAGAAGCAATAGCTTTCATGGAAGACAGCCAAGGATAGCCTAGCTTCACACAAAATTGTTCGGATGAAGGAATAATAGCAAAGTTCACATCAAGGGATTTGTTATGGACCTCAATAGGTAATGTAATAGAACCAATTGCAGGAGAAGAAAATGCATCAAATAATTTCACAATCACATCTGTTTTGTCATAGATCACTTGATTCAATTGTAAAGTAAAAATAAATTCTTCAGTAATAACATTAACCATGCAAGAAGGATCAATAAGCACTCCACGGCAAGGTGTATTCTTGACTTTTGCAACTATGTATAAAGGACCATCAGGTGCCCTAATAGTTTCACTAGAATCAAATGTGATGCAAGGTTCTTTAGGGTTTTCTTACTGCTCTACAAAGTTAATCACATTCAAAGTCATAGACACAAGACCATTAGATGAGAAAGAGGAATCATTAGCCTCAATCGCATTAGAGGTATGAGAAGGTAATGGATAAGTAAAAATCTTAAGATTTTGGTTAGGAGGAGCTACAGATGTATTGCCTTTATCATTTACACCAGAAATAGAGATAGTATTATTATCAATCAAATCTTGAATTTTACCCTTTAAAGCAAAACATTTTTCAGTATCATGCCCAGGTTGACAATGAAATTGACAAAAAGATTTGTTATCAAAATAGGGTGAATTAATCTTTGTAGGATCGATTTTCTTTATAGGAGGGAGAGTAAGCACATTTGTTCCAATAATTTATTCATAATACTATGCAATGATTCATTCAAAGGAGTAAACTTTCTTTCTTTCTTGAAAAACTTAGAAATAGGAGGCACACCTGATGCTGCACTCACATTGTTGTTGATGATGTTTTCATTGAATTTAATGGACTCTCTGTTCGGTTTAAACTTCCCAAATGGTTGTTGACTACTATCACCCTTATCACTTGGAGCCATAGGATTTGCTTGTTCCATTTGACTCACAGTCAGTTGATAATTGTGAAGAGTTGCACACAACTGTTGGAAAGAAGTAAACTCAGAAAACAGAAGTTTGTCTCGAATATCTTTTTGTAGATTAGAAATAAAGATTCTTTGAATATCATTGTCAGGTACTGGAAAAGAAATTTGAGCATACAAATGCTTATATCTACCAATGAAATCAGTCACTTTTTCTTTAACACCTTGTTTACAATGCATTAAATCAATCAAAGTAACTTTAGGACTTATATTGTTTTGAAATTGTTGAATAAAAGCATTTGCAAGTTGTTCGAAAGAAGTAATAGAATAAGAAGGCAATGAGCAATACCATTGTAGGGCTTTATCTCTTAATGTTCTAGTAAACAGTTTTGCAAGCAACCTTTGGTCATAAGCAAAATCGGTACATATTGTTTGAAAAGTCTTAACATGTGTTAGAGGATCACCTTTACCATTATAAAGCTCCGAATGCGGGATTTCAACATGTTTAGGAGGAATAGCTCGAACAATGTCAAGAGAAAGTGGGCTCGCAACATCAAATGTGGGCACACTAAACTTAGATTGATTCATAGAGGCAATTTGTTGCTGTAAAGAAGAGACAGTTTGTGCAAGATTGTTAATGGTCGCTTCAGTCGAAGAATTCATATTAGACGTGTTAGATTGTGATGGAGGTATTATGTTATTGAAAGAAGGTATTGATTGAGAGTAAGGTGGCGGGACACTATGATAGTTAGTCATAGGAGATGATTGGAAAAGAGGAGCACTACAAGGAGGAATGGAATGGTTAAATGAATTGCCCCCTTGCGTTATGTTCATTTGTGGAGATGTAATAGGAACACTCATTGAAGGAATGAATGAAGAAGTCGGATTGAATGAAGGCAGAGGGTTGATTGAAGAGGAAGGATTGCCCCCATGATTGGTGCTCATAGGCGGAATGTCTTGTATAGAAGTAGCCATTATGTTTGAAGTAAAGGTAGGTATGCTAGGAATAGAAGTTGTCAAAGGAATAGAATGATTGACTTGAGTAGGAGGTTGTGTATAACCTAAAGTTTCAGCACAACTCTTCATAGGCATCACATTCGAATCCACAATGTGTGCAATACCATGCAAAATATCAATTCCATTCTTATCACTTTGAACCATACGTTTTAGACCCTCAATTAATGAAAGAGATTGATTATCAGGATACTCTTGAGACATCCATTGCTGAAAATCATCAAATTGGTTATCCAATTTTGAAAGTTGTTCTACAGAAACCTCATGGAGAGCTTCTTCATCATTAGGAGGATTAGAGGAATTACCCGTGTCCTCATTAAAAAGGTCATTCAAATTAGGTTCCATCTCCTCAGTAATTAAACCTTGGAAAGACTTAATTCTAAGGCTTCGTCTAACGGGAATAGTGTAAGTAGGGCTTGTTGTTGTAAAACTCATGCACTAGAGAGGGAGAGAAAATTTTGAATTTAGAGGTAGCAAATTTCAATAAAATCAGCCAATCTCCTAGATTTAAGCTGTTAAATGCAATCATGACAATCTCCCGAAATTTCAGAAAAAATGTCAGGGACCGTGGCGCTCGGAGTGCACACGGTCCTCGCAATTTTTTTCGAAATTTGCAGGGATGAAAGTTATGATGATTTTAAAGCTAATCTGAAAAAATTGAGTGATTTTACGATCTGTAGATAGGTCAAATTAAAGTTGCAATCTCAAAATTGAACCCTACCAAGATTGTTGAAAAATGCAAAATTTGAATTTTGAAAAAGAGATGGAAATTGAAATTTTGAATTTTATGATTTTAGAGGGAATACTAAGAGCAATGCAAGTTTTGAAATTTAAAAGTTGACTCAATTTCACGCAAAATTCAATTTTGAAAGTGGAAATCAAAGTTGTTGTAATTAAGCACTTAATTTTAAAAGTCACAAATTGCAAGAATTTGAATAAAGCACTGAAATTTCGAATGAACGCCAATACACCTTTCAGATTTAGGACAGTAAGAACACAATTTTGCCACAAAATTTCAATTTCAATAATTTTTGAATGATTAGAAGCCTTAATCCAAGTAATCACTAGACCAACTTTGACTTTAATTTTGAAAGTGTTAGAATTGATAAAATCAGCCAAAATTCTGGATTTTAGTAGAAAAATACAGTAAGATCTAACTCCCGAAATTTCGAAAAAAATGTCGGGGACGATGGCGCTCGGGGTGCACACGGTCCTCGCAACTTTTTTCCAAATTTTCAGGGATGAAAGATATTATGATTTTGTTGCGGAATCCAAAGTTACAGCCGATTTGGAGATGTTTTGATTAGTGAAATTGTCGGTCAAAGGTTGAATCAAGAGGGTTTTAAAAATTAGGGTTTTGACACTTAACCACTTAATTTTTAGAATTAAATCACAAATATGAATTGACAATTTGTAATAGAAGGGTAGATCTGAAACAAGCATTAATAATTAAACATTTCACAAGCTCAATTACTAAAAAGAAAATTTAGGGTTTTTATGCAATTAACCTCTAAAATTTGCAAAAGATCAAACATGGAAATGTAATCAAGGCACCCAATTTTCAGATCTAACCATGAATAATCAGAAAGGATGTTCATGTCGGGTTCACCAAAATGTAAAGCAGAAAATCGCGATCGAACCCTAAGTGTTCCCCCCCACCACTCCGAGGAGAGGGGAAGGAGGATCACTAGGGTTGACGGTTTTCACTTAGGGGAGACTTTACATTCAAAAGAGGGGTTGAAACCCACAAGATCCAATCCCACACAATGCAAGATTGGATTCTAAATGAGTTTCAAGGGTTAAGACAACAAGGCTACCCTCTTTTGTAAAGAATGTAGATAGGAGGATTAAGCTAGGAATGCATGAAAAGTGAGAAAGATTCACTTATAAACTGAGATAGGGATATAGGATGAAGCCGCGGACCAGGATTTAGCAGTAAAATGTCGAGACGACGCTGTCCTGTAAATTTGAGCGAAAGTTGACGGGATGATGGTGCCCATTGTGCACACGGTCCTCCGAAAAATCCGCGAAACGAAGGGGGATCTGTTCGTCTCTGCACAAGGATTCCAGATCTTCAATTACAGCCGCGTACCTGCAACCTTGTTGTAAGAATGTTTGTATTCCTACATGCGAAGGTGTAAATGTTGTTGTATGTTGTATGTTGTCTGTGGTATGTGATCTCCTCTTCAATGGTTGAATCCTTGTCTTGAATGCAACACTTAGCCTTGAATGGAGACTTAGAATGATCAATTGCTTGAAGGAATGCTTGAATGCTTGAATGCTTGAATGTTTGAATGTCGCTTCTGCCTTTTTTCCATCTACCCTTTTTAAGAGGGGAAATGTAGTTTATATACTTGTCAATTAGGGTTAAAAGATTGATTTTTCCGACCTTAGGCCAACCAAGAAACATTATTTTCCAATTTGCAAACATAAAGACCCGAGACCCAAAAGAGACCGGGCCCAAAAATAGGGCCAGGGACCAGGGCCCTGGGTGCCATGGTCCTGGGGGACCAGGGTGCTGGGCGCCATGGTCCCACCTCCAGGGACAACAGGGTGCAAGGAGGATCAGGCCAGGGTGCTGAAAAATGCAGTTTTTGATGTCATGGACAAGTTTCGGGGTCTCCATTCAGGTTTAGTGTTGTGTCGCCATCGTGAAGACCCAAATGCGGTCGAAATTGCAAGTGTCGCAATTTTAGGACACTACAAATAGAAATATGGAGATGAGAGGGAGAGATAAAGAGAGAGGAGAGAGGATTAGATAGAGATAGAAGAGATAAATATATAGAGAGGCAGAGAGAGAATGAGTGATGGATAGAAAGATAAATATAGAGGTAAGAAACGATATACAAAGGTAGGGAGGAGAGAGAGAGAGAGAGAGAGAGAGAGAGAGAGAGAGAGAGAGAGAGAGAGAGAGAGAGAGAGAGAGAGAGAGAGAGAGAGAGAGAGAGAGAGAGAGAGAGAGAGAGAGAGAGAGATAAATACAAATGAAAGAGATAAATATATAAAGAGGGAGAGAATGTGATAGGGAGAGGCAGAAAGATATATAGAGATAGAGAGGGTGAGATATATAGAGGTAGAGAGATATGGAGAGATATTGAATTAGAGATAGAGGGAGAGATGGAACAATAAATATGGAGAAATAGAGAGGTAAATATATAATAGATATAGAGGTCTAGGAAGAGAGATAGAGTGAGAGAATGTTCGCTACAATCCAGGTAGCATGTGTTTGCTTTAAAATCAGCAATGTTAATTTATTTTCATTTACTTTTACAAATCAAAGAAATACATTAGAAAAAGATAGTTTTTCACTTTTCCCATTCTATGTGGTTGGATGAAGTTTTACTTCTATTTTACAATATGATAACTAAAATCATCTTACCTTTAAAAGTTTCTGAAATTAAAAAATTTAAAAAATATAAAGGAAACCTTTCAAAAAAGGAAAAATTAGAAGTGCACGATAATTTTCCAAATAGAAATTTTAATATCTATTTATTATTAATATTTTTTTAAAAATATCTGTTTTAAAATCAACTTTACAACTTCACTTTTATATTATTAAAATATGAAAAGAAAAGCCACACACACACACACACACACACTTCCCCTCTTTATCTCTCCCTCTTTCTATTCTCTATCTCATCCCCTCTCCCTATTCCAAACATATCATGAACGTATTCGTAGTGGAATCTTATCATTTTCCCAGTTTAAATATTTTAATTAATATTAGATGTAAAAATATATTTAATATATTAATTATACATTATAATTTTTTGATATTATTAAAAAATATAAATTATATATAAAACACCAATAAATGTTAAAAATATTTTACTTAATATTTAATTAAAAATAAATGCAATAACTAAAAACTATAAATCAAATGTTTTGTTTTGAGAATATGATTCCTACTTTAGTCATTAAAATTTCATATATATAATTTTTTGTTTTCATTGGTGAATGAGAAAAATCTTAATAAAAAAAAATTATATATGAAATTTTAATGACTAAAATAGGAATCATATTGTCAAAACAAGTGATTTATTTATAGTTTTTAATCAACAATGTTTGCATTAGAAAACAATCAAGATTATTTGTAAAAGTAAATAATTATTCTCATAGCGTATACATCATGATTTAAATATTATGCTTACATGTCAAATAAGTGAAAATGGAAATGTAGCCAGTATTGAACAAAGAAAAATATTTTAGTCAATTATAATATACTTGCTCAAAAAACATCCCTCTTGGACAAAGAGCTCAAAATGCCTACGAAACCCTTGTCTAATTTTGTGTTTGATTGTTTGGTCATTTAGTCATTACCCATCTCTATTTCCACCATTGGTTGTAGCAAAAATCCATGTTGATGAAAACTGTATTTGTGGGTCCATTTCGTAAATGTAATAGAGAACCGTATGACTGAATAGATTGAATGCCACTCTTCATAAATTTAAACGTTGTTTCCGTTGCAATTGTCAGAGCAAGATTTGATTAAATGGGGAACTTCGCTTGTAATTGAACGTTGTTTAGTACTCTCTATGCAAAGGAAATGGTGGAGCCCAGGCGAGTTACACAATACGCGAAATTTGTCCTTTCATTTCGTAACTCTTTTTATTTCTTTCTCGAAATCAACATGACAATCAAATTCTTAAGGAAAATAAAGATGATGCACAAGGTCCGAGGTACGCACAAATGAGTGGATGGCGGAAATGGAAAGTGCAATGATTCGGTAAAATGATCTATGGTGCTCGACGTTGCAATTGTCTTGCACGTCCCTCAACAAATATGGACCGTTGATTTGCAAACTTTAGCTCATCCATTTCATATAAAGAGATGCCTTCGACGTAATAATTTCTTGAAGTGGCCCTTTGTAAGAAAGCCCATGTGGGTTTCCTTGCCAAAAGGAGAAGGCTTTTAAGGCATTGTATTGACAAGTGAGAAGTCATTAATGGCAAAGGAAGTGACCCTTCCCTAATCGCTTGGATTAGGAATCTACATCTGATTAGAGGAGGATTAGGAATGATTAGAAGAAATGTTAGCAGGCAAGTGGGAAAGTTGGAGAAGGCAAGTGGATGGAAAGAAATTAATTAAATAAAAAAATAATATTTAATTAATTACATATGAGAGAAGTTGTACAAACCTGAGTTGGCCTAGTGGTGGAGAACTTGTGCTCTTGAAAGAGAGGTCACAAGTCAAATCCCACAAGGGGGTAGGGTATGTACACCTTATCGGCTTTGATCCATTACCAATTAAAAAAAACAAAAAAAACAAACATATGAGAGAAGTGGATAAAAGGTTAATTAAATAAATACCAAATATTTATTTAATTTGTGAGGAAGAAGAGGGATAATGTGAATTAATTGAATAAATGATGTTTATTCATTTAATTAATAGTTAGACTATGCTTATGAATTAATTAGATAAATTGAATACTTTATTTAATTAATAGAGGAACATTAGTAGAATGAATTAACTATATATTAATCTCATTAATACTTGAATGGTAGTAAAATAATCAAATGAATATTGAATATTATTTATTTACTTAAGTGGACAGAATTGAGTGTCTATAGTGGTGTCTCATGTCCACAGTGTCATGATAAATTTCTTAAAGATTAGAAATGGCTTAGCAATCATAATTTTCAAAGTTTCCCTCTCAGATATGTATATACAGCTCCTTCCCTCCATTTCCTTATCCCACTAACTCAATATCAAGTGGCATTACAAGCTTAGTAGATCAAGATGGAACAAGTTAAGCTTCCTCACCCGGAAATCTAAAGTTGATGCTCGAGCACAGTTGTTAGTGTAAAAATCTCTCCATGCTAAAATTTGTATTGGTGACCAACTCTCTATCACATTCCACATAGTTGGTGACTAGGAAATTAAAAATAAGTACAATGAAATAGTCAAAGTACCCAAATAATTGGAGTATGGGTTGCACATGGGCTTCTTTGAGGGCATTAAATAAAATATGGATAGGAGGTATGGCATTGGGAATGGAAGGGATGTCCATGGCATTAATAAAGAATGAATTTGTACCCATTTCCATTTAGAAAATTGGAAGGACATGGGAGCAGAAGAGGGGAAAGGAACTATATGTTGGCTAGTGGGAAGAAAGGAGGGGACAAAGATGAGTTAATGCAAAGGCATGTAGGCCACATGAGGGGCATAAGCAAGCCTTCTCTATGCCATTCCTTGTGGGGCAGAGCATTGATTGTACTGCAAGACGGATAGAAGAAAAAAGGTAGAGCGAGAAGAAAGAGAGCTCGAAGAAAAAAGAAGCAACTAGGAGTCACTGTGGAGGCAAGCAATGTCTAAGAGTCACTATGGAGGAAGGAAAAAGAATGTGGAGTTGGGCTTTACAACTACCATTTGCATTTGTTTGAAAGTTTATAAAGCCCTTTTTTTTTTTAAGTAAATCCATAATTTTCCTAGTTTGGTTGGATACCTACCAACCACATTTGTGTGCTGGGAAAACACACGACAAATAATTTGGCTTTACACCTATCATTTGCATTTGCTTGAGATTTTCTAAAGCCTTTAGTCTTCTAAATAAATCCATCTTTTGCATGAATCTTGCAGTCATAGAGTCCAGGAGTACACATGTCTTTGAGGCATTCTGACAAATAGTTCACATGCCTTGTTTATGATTCCACATTTTGTGTACATGTCTAATTGCAATATCTGATAAAAGATCCCTACCTTATGCTTTGATGGATGTCCATACCTTGTTTCAAAGCTCTCATATTTGCATAGGCAGAAAGGTGCAAGCTACGGCTTGTGGAGAGGATATTACTCCAACCATCAATATTTGTTTGGACATTTTAGAATCCTTTCCAGAAATACCACTTTGTGCATACCCTGTAACATTGCAAACTCCAAGATATTGCAAACTTGTAAACAATTTTTTTGAGATATGAAGAGATTAATGACTATGGGTTTGGAGGCAAGGTACAGGCAAAAATAAATAGGCCAGTCACAAAAAGCTACTAGAGAAACTATAAGAGGAGCATATGGAGTAAGCTCTAGATGGAAACTACAAATGGGTTCACAATTATTTGTGTCATGATGACAACAAAGCCCATAGGAATAGGTATGTTTTTATTTATTGTTTTGTTCACTAGATTATATTATAGCCCCATTTGAGTAGATTTGACCCTTTAAATAATAATACTAAAGAAAACAGTGGCCAATACAAAACCCTTTAAATAATAATACTAAAGAAAACAGTGGCCAATAGAAAGATGGTTGTACTGTTGCAATCATATTTATTATGCAAGCAGAGTGCTTACTATTACTTCTAAACTTGGAGAGCTAATAGTTATCACATAAAAGAGCTCACGGGTTTGGAAACTTCAATAAATGAATAATTAAAAGTAATTGAAAATATGGAAGCCAACCCGATACATATGTGGTACTTGACAAAAGACATAAAAACAAATTTGGAATAAGTAATTGATGTTTGTTGAATATTGGAGTATGAAGTAGCCACCGGCGAGGATGAACCTCAAAGAGATCAATCTGGATTGGTCATCAAGAGTAAACACAATGAAAACACAAATATATGATGGAGGCAATGCAGGACAAATAGATTTATTGCATGAAATTTGACTACATCCAACCGGTAACAACGGGTTACAACATACCGACTCACAACCCTGGTAGAATAGGTCACAACCGGGACCTTGAATCAAAAAACTATCTTCTATGTACAGTCTAACTACTTGATTTTTTGATTGATTCTAACTACCCCTTTCCAAAACATAACTGCAAATATATATATCGATCCAAAGGATCCAGTTGGCCCAAAAGGGATCAAAACTCGAAGAACAAGACCTGACATGAAAATAACAAGGTCGGCCTCTGCCAAGAGATTCCTCTGGAAAAATCCAAAGGATGAGACGTAGACCATAGGAAAAGCCTAGGGACATGCCAAGTAACATCGAAATCAATGCCCAAGGCTCCGCAAGTTTCAGAATGGGTTCCGATAGATCACCAGAATAGGTCTCAAGCAACCGGTAACAAAGGAACAACCGATAGCAAAAAACTGTTATGAAAACCGGTAACGATATCTCATCGAAATATGATCCAAATGCGATGCAGTTTGAAAGAAAGAAATCTGATCAAGTCTTCAAGTAGAATCCAACTCCACAGGATCCGGTGAGCCAAAACTGGGACACACAGAAAGGAAAACTTAAACTGTAAACAGAAAACAAAACAGAAAGGAAAATGTTTTTGGTTGATGAAAGATTGCTATGAACTGGGGCTGCTCCTGCATTAGACATTCGAGGTTAATGAAAAAGTGAGCCTCTCACTTTGCTAGGGTCAGAGGGAAACCAAGGCGGTCTACCTCTACCTGAGAAATCCAAGATGAATCTTCAATTGGTCTGTCCTTCCACTTCACAAGATATTCCTTATACTAACTGCTCCGGGTACTACGCCCAATTCTACTGTCCAAAATCTCTTCAATCTAATCCAGTTCCTTTCGGGGCAATTGTTTCCCAAGCTCTGCATCATTGTTCTCACTGAATTTTGGTTCATGGTACTCATGAAGATCTGCAATGTTGAAGATACGTGAAATACTTAGACTATCCAGTAGTTGTACTTCATATGCATTTCCAGAATTGAACTTCCTCAAAATCTTGCAAGGTCCAAACTTCTTCATCTGCAACTTATTATAAGTTCCAACCAAGAATCCCTCTTTCCTTAGATATACCATCACTTCATCGCCAACTTCAAGTTCCTTATGTCTCTTTTTCTCATCTACCTTCTCCTTATATTTGTGGTTCATGTCTTCCAAATGTTGTTTAACTTGAATATGCAATGCTACCATGTGATCTACAAAATCTTCAGCTTCTAAACTCTTTCGATCTTCACTGCTAATGTCTCTCAAATCTGATATTCCTCTAGGATGCATTTTGGTAACAACCTCAAAAGGTGTTCTTTATGTACTTCTATTCACTGAATTGTTGTAGGCAAACTCTGCTTGTGCAAGGATTAAATCCCAACTTCTGGTTTTATCTCCCACTAAACATCTCAACAAATTTCCCAAACTCTGGTTAACAACTTTTGTTTGTCTATCAGTTTATGGATGAAAAGTAGAACTGAACTTCAAATCTATCTTCATCTTTTTCCAAAGTGTTCTCCAAAAATAACCAACAAACTTAGTGTCTCTGTCTGAAACTATGCTCTTAGGTAATCCATGCAATCTCACCACTTCCTTGAAAAATAGGTCTGCTACATGCAAGTCATCTGATGTCTTCTTACAAGGTATGAAATGAGCCATCTTCGAAAATCTATCCACTACCACAAATATAGAATCATTCCCTTTCGGTGTCTTAGGAAATCCAAGTACAAAATCCATGCTTATATCCTCCCAAGGTCTTACTAGTACTATTTAAGGTTTATACAATCCCACATTCTGACTACTACCTTTTGCAACTTAACAAACTCTACAACTCAACACATATCTCTTGATATCCTTATGAATCTGGGGCCAAAAGTACTACTCACTCACCAATGCAATTGTTTTGTCAATGTCAAAATGTCCGAGTAAACCTCCACTGTGTTTCTCTTTTATCAAATTCTCTCTCATAGAACTCTTAGGTACACACAACTGAACTCCTCTGAATAACATCCCATCTTGAATGAAGTAATCCAACCATTTGCTTCTGTCAACCATAACCAGTTCTCTACATGCTTTCCAAGGTTCTGCAAAATCTGGCTCTTCATCATACAATGTCTTCAAATCTTCAAAACCTAATACTGTCACTCTCATCTCTGTTAGAAAATTCCTTCTCCTACTTAATGTATCAACAACTTTGTTAGATTTTCCACTTCTATGCTTTAACACAAAGGTGTAACTCTGCAAGAATTCTACCCATCTCAAATGTCTTTGATCCAACTTACTCTGACTGTCCAAATATTGCAAAGCTTGATGATTTGTATACAACACAAACTCCTTAGGCAACAAGTAATGTCTCCACTTCTTTAAGGCTTGAACTATGGCATAAAATTCTCGATCATACACTGAATATCTCCTCCAGGCATCATTCAATTTCTCACTAAAATAGGCTACTGCTCTGCCTTCTTGACTCAAGACTGCTCCTATTGCTGTTCCACTTGCATCACAATACACTTGAAATACTTTATTGAAATCCAGTAAAGCTAACACAGGCTTCTCAGTCACTTTCTGCTTCAATAGTTCAAAACTTTTGTTTTCTCCAGTGGTCCACTTAAATTCCTTCCGATCTCCTCTCATGGTCTCAGTCATAGGGTTGCAAATTGAATTGAAATTTCTGATAAACATCTAGTAAAAACTAGCCAATCCATGATATGATCTTACTTCTCCAATGTTTTTCGGTGTAGGATACTCAACAATTGCTTTCACTTTCTCAGGGTCCATTTTCAAACTATCCTTAGATATCACAAATCCTAAATAGACTAACTCATCCTTCATGAAAGTACTGATATTGATCAACAACTTTTATTCTCTCAACCTCTACAAAACTTGTCTTAACTGCAACAAATGCTCCTCTTTTGTCTTACTCAAAATCAGAATGTCATCCAAATACACAATAACAAACTTACCCAATAATTTCTTCAATACCTCATTCATCAGCTTCATGAAAGTACTCGGTGCATTAGTCAATCCAAAAGGCATCACCAACCATTCGCACAGTCCTTCATTTGTCTTAAATGTTGTCTTCCACTCATTATCTTCTTTGATCCTGATCTGATGATATCCACTCTTCAAATCTATCTTTGTAAAGTATTTTGCTCCACTCAAACAGTTCATTATGTCATCCATCCTAGGCAAAGGAAATCGGTATTTCACTGTGATCTTGTTTATTGCTCTTGAATCGGTACACATTCTCCACTCTCTATTCTTCTTAGGTGCTAATATTTCTAGTATTGCACAAGGGCTCAGACTCTCACTGATTAAACCTTTCTTCAACAACTCTTGCACTTGTCTATCTAGTTCTTCATTCTTTGCCAATGTCAACTGGTGTGCAGCTTTGTTAGGCAAACTAGCTCTGGGAACCAAGTCCATGCAATGACTAATACTTCTTACAGGTGGCAATCCATCAGTTACATAATCTGAAATGATGTCCTCATATTCTGTCAGCAAATATCTTATTTCTTCCCGGTGTTCTTCTTCCGGTTCCGGTCTCTCAGTATTCTTAGGAATTAAGGCAAAGCACACATTCTCATGTCTCAGTCCATCCATGAATTTCCTCCCATCTACTAAATAGATTCTAGCATTCGTACAGACTTCATTCTTCAAAGGTTCCTCCAAAGGTAACAAGGTTTTCTTCATCCCATTTGCCACAATAGTGTATGTATTCTTCCTCCCATCATGTATTGTCTATCTATCAAACTGCCAAGGTCTACCCAACAAAAGATGACAAATATCCATAGGTATAATATCACACAAAACTTCATCATGATAATTCCCAATTTTCAATTTCACCAAACATTGTTCACTTACTAACAACTTATGTTCATCCTGAATCCATGCTATCTGGTAAGGCTTAGGGTGTTTCAACCTCTCAAATTTCAACTTATTCACCATTTCCTCTGAAACAAGATTATCTAAATTATCACTATCAATAACAACTTTACAACACTTACCGGATACCTTACATCTGGTCTTGAACAAATTGTTCCTCTACAAGGGCTCTTCATCTCCTCCGGTATGACACAAAGCTCTCATCATCATCAACAATTCTCCATCTTCCACTTTATTGTTTGATCCGGTGGGGTTTTGTCCCACCACTGCTTCTCTTCCGATAGCCTCTATCTTCTTACATTCGAATGCATGGTGTCCTTCTCCTCCACACTTAAAGCAATTTCCTCTAAATATCCTCTTGTCCAGTCTTCCAAAGTTCTCATTCCATCAACCATCCGATTCTCTCCTCTGGTAGAAATTTCTATCATCCTTCTGATATGAATTACCTTCTTTGCTCACCTCCTTGTCCTTGTTCTAATCTATACTGGTTCCTCTTCCTCCTTGAAATCTTCCTCCCGTAAACCTTCCACCTCTACCTCTTTGTCTTTGCTCATGTCTTTTGTTCAATTTCTCTTCAACCTTTAGGGCATAGCGGTAAGCCTCTTCAACACTCTCCAATTTGATCATACTGAGTTCGTCTTGTATAGACATCTACAATCCATTCAAATATCTTGCAATTTGTTCAACTTCATCATCAACATGTCTGGATCTGATATTCAGCTTGTAAAATGCTTCGGTGTACTCCTTCACACTAGATTCCTTCTGTCTCAAATTCTACAACTTTCAGAACAAATCCACTTGTTAATTAGCTAACACAAACTTTGATTTCAGCTTAGCAATCATCTGATCCCATGTCTTAATCTTCTCTTTACCTCTTCTCTATCTATCAACTTGCAAATGCTCCCACCAAAGAGATGCATGACCTTTCAATTAGGTATAGGCATATTTCACCTTCCTCTCTTTTGCACTATTTTCAAAATCGAAATACTTCTCCATCTCCAAGATCCAATCCATCAATTAGTCTAAGTCTAACTTCCCGTCATATTTTGGTGGGGTAAATGAGGTTTAGTGTTTGCCCTACTCAAAATCCTTAAAAACCTTTTTTTAATTTGGATCAACCACCGATAGGTTTACTTGTTTTGTTGAGGCTTCTTCTCCTTCATCTTCACTCACATCTTCAGTATGTCGACCTCTTCTCTGGGCTGTCTCCATGGCTTTTAAATGGGCTTCTATTCCTCACAACATCTCCATCACAACAGGGTTTGCATTCCCACGCGCTCCACCATTCCTAGTTCCTCTTCGCGCCATCGACTCATGCTAGTCCTCTGCAATTGTAGGTCGGATCTACACTCTACCACCCTACAACAAGAATTTTAGGACACGCAACCTCCGAAATGAAACTTCACTCTGACACCACTTGAAGCTAATATCGGTGAGGAGGAACCTCAAAGAGATTAATTCAGACCGATCAACAAAAGTAAACACAATGGAAACACAAAGATATGATGGAGGCAATGCAGAACAGATAGATTTATTGCATGAAATTTGATTACATCCAACTAGTAACAACCACGTTGCAACATACCACCTCACAGGTTTGGTAGGATAGGTCACAACTAGGACCTTGAATCGAAGAAATATCTTCTATGTATAGTCCAACTACTTGATTTTCTGATTGATTCCTACTACCCCTTTCTAAAGCATAACTACAAATATATATCGATCCAAAGTATACAGTTGACCCAAAAGGGATCAAAACCCAAAGAACAAGACCTAATATTAAAATAACAAGGTCAGCCTCTACCAAGAGATTCCTCTGAAAAAATACAAAGGATGAAATATAGATCACGGGAAAAGGTTGACCACACGCCAAGTAACATTGAAATCAACGCCCAAGGCTCCACAAGTTTTGGAATGGGTTCTGGTAGATCACCAGAATAGGTCTCAGGCAACTGGTAACAAAGGAACAATCGGTAGCAAGAAACTGTAATGAAAACTAATAGCGATATCTCACTGGAATATGATCGAAATGCAATGCGGTCTGAAAGCAAGAAAGTTAATCAAGTCTTCAAGAAGAATCCAACTCCATAGGAACTGGTGAGCGAAAACTGGGACACACAAAAAGGAAAACTGAAACTGCAAATAGAAAACAAAACAAAAAGGAAATGTTTTTTTGTTGATGCAAGATTGTTGTGAACCAAGGATGCTCCTGCATCAGAGTAAGTAGCATTTGAATGAAGAACTCCATAGCCCTATAGGGAAAAGAAGAATATTCGATTGGTGGTCACATTCCCTCAACCAATGGTTTATTCCTCTCAACATTAGATAATGTTAAAATTATATCGAGGATGACCTGAGTTGAATTTGGATTTCTATCCTTCAACTTTAGGGTTCATTGAATTTATATGTCCTCTTTGGTAATAGAAGAACATTCAAGCATCATGAAAACATCAAACTAGCCATGTCTTTATGTACGATTAGATATTTTCACATATATACATTATTTTGGAACTATTTTAATTATGAAAAATATTATTTAATGAAATATACTTTGTTATCAAGATCTTTGTGAGTTCAGTAGAGAATATTTGTGATCAGGGTCCTAGATAAAGATGTAGAAAGAAGTGGGGAGATCTTGAATTAAAATGAATATTATTATGTTTCTTAGATAATTCTTGTAATATCTTGTTAATCATGGAAAGAAACGAAGTACCGAAACTTTAATTACTATAGGGAGATTAATTTAACCTTGTTACATAGTTAAACTAGTTATGGAGGTGACAATTCATTTTCTTATATTAGGCCCTCAAGCATGATGAAATGCTTAGGAGTTCTATTGAGACCCCCAAGTCATTAGCAAGGATAAGTTGTAACAAGGGTGCAATGACATGACACTATTTTTATTTATGGTTTATCATTTTATACCTTGAGAGAGGGCTAATAGGGCCTCCTTAGTAAAAGATTCCAATGTAAATTTAAAGTATCTTTTCAGATTAGACTATAACTATTAACCTAGTTTGATATAATGGTTGAATACTAAGAGGAAAAATAGTATATAGTATGTATATGATAGTCCTGTTAAGCCATGTAGCATAATATGACATTATTCTATTGCATGCCAAGCTTGGTCTATGGTCATCACTTTAAACATATTAGTATTATTATTATATGGTTGAGCCACAAAACATGCAATATAATGGTGGCTCTGACCTATGTGCAAATGAATATGTATGTTAAAATTTACTGCAAGAAAATGTCATCATGATATAGGTGGAAAATGATAGATACATGCTTGGTGTTATTATTGGGGTACTAGAAGTTGTATGCTACCCTTGATGTATGAGTATTAGGGAAACAAAATTGACAAGTTCATGTTATTAATGTTATCAATATTTTTGAGTTTATATCCTTACATGATCCTCCAATAGATATAGAGGTACAAACTATCTTTTGTATTACTCTAGTATTACTCATGCCTTAAGAAAATTGGTAATTAATGTGTTAGGTCTACAAATCATTTACATAATGCTGTAAAGGCTTTATAGTATTACAAAATATTGACTTCTTGAGTATAACCTTGTTGTACTGAATCTATTATGTAAATCTTGAATGCAAGTGTTTTCTTGTGTTGGGTAAAGAAAGGTAATTTTATGTTGATTAATAAGCCTAGCCTTATGTTGATAATACAAACCTCAGTCATTTGAGTTGGTTTATGGATAACACTAGGAAGGGTTTTATTCAAGATCTCAATATCTTCAATGGAAGTGTTGTATTATGGGTTGATAAATGGCATTAGAATTCTATTTTTCGTTAAGCACTAATGACTAGAGCAAATCATTTAAGGGAACTCTCTTTGGGTAACACCTAGTACCCGAGGAAAACATTTAAAAATAGTGGTTATGGTAACTTGAGTGTAGGCGTCCTTGAGAATCCTTGTAAGGAGAACTATGTGTGACTTTGACCCCTTTGGAAGCGGGAACATAGGCGGTCCTTGGGTGAAGGATGCCCTTGTGACCTCAAGTCCATAGAGGAAGGGTCTATGGGGGCATAACTCCCAAGCTATGGGGTTGTTCCTAATTGTTTTGATCTTCTCTCTTCCTAGGCTTCAAATGAGGCTGAAGTGGATATTAGATGGTTATGAAAGAGAAATACATACACTTGGTAAATGGTATTTAATGCATAATGTGTTTTGAATAGCAAGTTGATTAAGTGAAGGGTTCAACTACCTTATAACCAACTATATGTTAATCTATTGAGTAGAGTTCATCTTATTTTGGATCCAAGTGATCTTATCTGCTTGTGAATTTAATCTTACACATATTTTTTTTGTGTATATACTTTTGGACTAGTCCTTAGTAGTCAACTTGTTCTAAATTGGTAACCTCCATTCCAATTATAGTGCTAAGCCAAGTATAGGTGCTAAATTTTATGACAATAGATGGAGTTAGGACCCTATGAAGGCATAGGTAGAGGATTGTATTCATCTAGCACATAGACTATTCCTCTCTATCTGAGGTGATCACTGAAAGATAATTCCAATGACTTGCACAAGATAAGCTTATCTCCTCAAGATTAACAATAGTCATGGAGCATACTATGTCAATAGATTGTCACTCATACCACCTAGTTAGTATATGGTTACCACTAGTTCCATGCAGGTGAGTGATACCCCTTATTTATCTAGGGTATTGGACATATTCTACTAGGAGCATGTAGGCCTAGGGGCCATTTGCATGCCAACAATGGATATCCTTGTTGCTTAGTCAGCTAATGGACTACAGGGAATGATGCAGAGGCCTACCCAAACTCCTAATAACAAGCCCAAATAAGGTTAGGCTAGTGACCCTTCAACTACTCACAAGGGTCTTGCAAGGAAGGACTCTACACCTTGGATGAAACTACTCACACACTTACTAGTCATGGGCCTACTCAAGATGAGTAAAAGGCTTCAACTCTTCAAAATTATCTTACCGATGATCCCTACTCCTTGGGAATTTTTATTTGGTCCACACATGACATCTAAGACCTCTTTCAAACACTGGTTTTGATCTTGGGCATCAAACCATAATACCTCCTTTGTAAACCTACCCCTTCGGCTAGTAGCCCTCCTATACCGATGTTTTGGACTTAACTCAAAAATATCCCACACACCCATACAAATAGCTTAGAATTTCATACACCCTTTTGGAAGTTATATTGATCCCCAAAATGGTTTGATCAGATCTACAGATATAAGATCTGTTCCCTTAGGAGGCTAAGAGACCTAATAGGGGCAATTAGCCCTATACTCCAAAGCAACTACCTTTATCAGTAGAACAAATGAAAAATAAACTTAATGGGAATGTTGGGGGTAGTGAGAAACTTCTAATTCTAGGGTTGTGTGCCTAGAATCCATTGCTAAGACAAATTATGAGGACTGTCCTAAAACTTGCCCTAGGTAGTCACATAGAGATGCCTACCTAAATCTATTCTTTTCTCCACACAACAAGGTATCCCTTGTAAAAACACACAAAAAAACTAATAAAAAGGCTTGTCTTTCATCCCTCCAAAGGAAGAGTCTTCTAATGGGCTGGAGTGCAAGATAAAGCCATTTTGGTTCAAAACCCTCTCCAAACCCTCAATTTCTGGGTCACAGTCAGTAAAATGGAGGGTTCTCTCTACTCCAGAATCATTAAGAACTCAGACCACCACCAAAATAAAAATAATTCATCACCCTATCTACTCCATGGATGGTGGGGTTCAAATCAATCCATACAGTCACATACAACACCTGCAAACTCAGAGTTTCTGGGAAAACTGTAGTATTTTGTGTATCATTGATTCTCAAACTCCAACTCCAATCACCCACAACCTTGGGAATCAAGCCCACAAGGATTATAAAACTCTCCAATTCTTTCCCACCAAATTTGGAGTAGGTTGGAGCCATTGAAAGGCTTCTCCAATTGAATTACAAAAAGTTGCACTTTTGCACTCAAAAGTTGCATTTTTGCAATTTTGCTCACAAAGTTGTCATACTTCCTAGGGTTGGTATCCACACACATGGACCAACCAAATACACACAAAACATGTCTAAAACCTATCAAACATGAATCTAAACCATCTATTACCCCTTTTTACCACATTGTCGCAATTGGCTTCTCAAATTCCCTAATTGGTGACATGGGCTTACATGGTGGGGTTTATTTGCATACATGAAACACAAGACACACTAACACATTGTAATGGTACTAGTATTCATCCTCAGGGTCATGAATAGCTTGTTGATGAGGTGCTCCTACACCATACTCCCCGGGATAAGAGATCTCAAACCCACTTGAGATCAAAGGTTGTAAATTTGCACCATGATTGGATATTTGTTTACTTGTCATCCAAACCGCCTCAGAATCTGGTTTATCCTGCCAAGCCACCAAGTACTCAATGTACTCCTTGTTCCTTGTCTTCTTTGTGACTCTAGTGTCAACCACTTTGCTCAACTTAGGTGATTCCTTCCTTGGAATGTCATTGTCTGTTGCAACCTGTATTGGTTCCTCTTCTTCACTGTTAGTACCTTTGAAAAGTGTAAGAGCACACACATTAAAAATAGGTGATAGTCCAAGATTAGGAGGAAGTTGGATCTCATAGGCATTCTGTCCATACTTCTTCAATATCTGACATGGTCCAATCTTCCTCTACATGAGTTTTGTGTATTTGCCTTTCGGTAGTCTCTCCTTCTTCAAATGTACCCATACCAAATCCCCAACATTAAACTGTACATCTCTCTTCTTCTTATCAGCATGATCTTTATACTTCACTACAGATTGTTGGAGATGAGACTTGACTTGGTCATGCACCTCTTTAATGGCTGATGCAAAGCTTCACCATCTGCACTAATGGCTTCTTCTTTGGGTAGATCTCTTAACTCCAACAATCCCCTTGGGTGTATGCCATAAACAATCTGAAAAGGAGATTTATCGGTACTCCTATTTATGGTGTCATTGTATGAGAATTCTGCCTGTGACAAAATGTTATCCCACTTCTCTCCATGTTTCCTTGTTAAACACCTTAATAGGTTCCCCAATGACCTATTGACAACATCAGTTTGCCCATCCGTTTGAGGATAGTAGGCTGATGAGAAAGCTAGGTTAGTTCCCAATTTCTTCCAAAGAGTCCTCCAAAAGTGGCCTATGAACTTCACATCTCTATCTGAAACAATGTTTAGGGGCAATCCATGTATCCAAACTATCTCTTTGAAGAATAGGTCTGCAACATATGGTGCATCACAAGAAGTCTTACATGGCAAGAAATGGGCCATTTTACTAAACTTGTCCACTACTACAAAAACACTGTCAAATCCTCTCGTTCTAGGCAAACCCAACACAAAGTCTATACTTATGCTCTCCCATGGCCTAGAAGGAATGGGTAAAGGCTGATATAAACTTGCATTTGTAGACTTCCCCTTGGCTTTCTGACATATGACACATGTTTCCATAAACTTTCTCACATTTGCCTGCAATATAGGCCAAAAATAATGTCTCTTTACAAGGTCTAAGGTCTTGTCAAGACCGAAATGACCTACCATAGCTCCACAATGCTTCTCCCTAATAATAGTCAACCTCATGGAACTGTAAAGCGGAAAATCGAACCCTAGGTGTTCCCCCCACTCCAAAGAGAGAGAAAGGAGGTCACTAGGATTGACGGTTTTCACTTAGGAGAGACTTTACATTCAAAAGGGGGGTTGAAACTCACAAGATCCAATCCCACACAATGCAAGATTGAATTCTACATGAGTTTCAAGGGTTGAGACAACAAGGATATCCTCTTTTGTAAAGAATGTAGATAGAAGGATTGAACTAGGAATGTATGTAAAAGTAGGAAAGATTCACTTGTAGATGGAGATAGAGACACGGGATGAAGCTGCGAACATGAAATTAGCAGTAAAATGTCGAGACGAAGCTGTCCTGCAAGTTTCAGCGAAAGTTGACAGGACGATGGCACTCGGAGTGCACACAGTCCTCTGAAAAATCCGCAAAACGAAGGGGGATCTGTTCATCTCTGTACAAGGATTCCAGATCTTCAATTACAGTCGCGTACCTGCAACCTACACATAGAAAAGAGAGGACGATTGGGGGGTTAGGGGTTAGGGGTTAGCCTTCAGGTTAAACCCCGGTTTGGGAATTAACCAAGAAATGAGAATGTTGTAAATGTAAATGTTTGTAATGTAATCAAGTACTGATACTTTGTTGTAAGAATGTTTGTATTCTTACATGCGAAGGCATAATGATGTTGTATGTTGTATGTTGTGTGTTGTAGGTTGATCTCCTCTTCAATGGTTGAATCCTTGTCTTGAATGCAACACCTAGCCTTGAATGGAGACCTAGAATGCTCAATTGCTTGAAGGAATGCTTGAATGTTTGAATGTTTGCTTATCGCTTCCGCCTCTTGTATGCATATGTTTTTCCTCCTTTTTCGTAAGGGGAAATGTAGTTTATATACTTGTCAATTAGGGTTAGAAGACTGATTTTTTTGACCTTAGGCCGACCTAGGAACATTATTTTCCAAATTGCAAACTTGAAGACCCGATGCCCAACAAGAGACTGGGCCCAAAATAGGGCCAGGGACCAAGGCACTGGGCGCCATGGTCTTGAGGGACCAGGGCACTAGGCACCATGGTCCTGAAGGACCAGGGCGTTGGGCGCCATGGTCCCACCTCCCGGGACAGCAGGGTGCAAGGAGGATCAGGCCAAGGTGCAAAAAGATGCAGTTTTTGATGTTGTAAACAGGTTTCGGAGTCTCCATTTAGGTTCAACATTGCGCTGCCATAGTGAAGACCCAAATGTAGTCAAAATTGCAAGTGTCACAATTTTACAATTCTACATTTAGCCCCCACTTTAGTGGGAGTATAAGCGTATGCCCATACTTTTGGTAAAGTACAAGGAAACAACATTGAAAGACTTTCACCACGTCAAGGAGGCAAGATACACCAAGCCCCCAGTGGACTAAGGATCTTACGACTTCGATTGACAAAGTAAAAGGGAAGATCACAAGGAAGAACCATGACTGTCAGTAGTAAGGTTCACTCACTATGAATCATGCAAGAAAAGTACCAAAAATTTTCAAGGCAAAGCTAAGTTCGCCAAGAAATTTTTAAGAATCTTGAAGAGATATGGATGGAGTGTATGCCCCCTACGTTAAAGCGATCACACACGCCTCATCGGGGGTGATTTATTTAAGGTAGTGATACACATAAGAAATGAGAAAGGAAAGGAGCCTGTTATCACAAAGATTTAGCCCCCAAGTGTGAGATAAACCCAAGGATAATAGACACAAAACACAAAAAACGAGGTGACTTCACTTTCCTTGGGGTCAGTATGCTGTATGATAATTCATGTATATCATATGTATGTATGCATAATTTTTCTTCATTCCCCAATCAAGGAAGGTCACCTAGAAGAAGGGAACACGTGTCTTTTGAGTCAACATGAGAGAGACCAAAAGAGATCTCAATGCTTTGCATCATCCTCAAGTAGACAACACTAAGGACAACGAATAGAAGAATGAGAATAATACATAGAAGAAGTAACAAAAGATATCAAGAGAGGAGGAGAGAGTCTGTTGTGCTAATGAACTAGTCTAGCATGTCATCCACCCCCCAATCTTGCTGATCAATATTTCGGGAAGGCAAGAAACCCACTAGAGGAGGAACATCCAACACAGCAGATGGAGCTATCACAAGATCCAAACAAGGGCTATGTTCATGTTCCAAGCCACGTTGTTCTTGTCTAGGAGCTAGGATAAGTGCTTTAGAAAATTCGTTAGATAAATGGTTATCAATATCAACATATTCATATTCACTATCAGAAGCAAGAGAAGTAACATTTTCATCATGAATAACATTTTCATCTATGTCATCATCAAGATTTATAAAAATAGGATCTTTAACTCGCACAAGATCAAAACCATCATGCATCTTATGCTTAGGAGATTTTGGCTCAATTTTCGGCTAAGGAGAAAATGGAATAATACTAGCTGAAGGTGTTTTTGGGGATTGCAAAGTTTGAGAAGCAGCTGCATGAGCTCTAAGACGATGCTTTCGTCAACGTTCACGTGCAGAATGATTTCGTCTAGTCTTAGTAGGAAGTTGAGAAGATTGAGGAGGAGGAATGTTCTCATCCTTATCACTTGGGTGTTTAGGTTGTGGTCTCTTAGGTTGGATGATAGGAGAAGAGGAAGGAGGAGGAATTGCTCCATGTAAAGGAGGAATATTTGGTTTAGGAAGGAGACCAAGTCCATCATGACGAGGAGGTATAGGTCTACTTTTAGAAAGTTTATTAGACATAGACATAGTCACATCCATAGGGGTGGGTTGGGAATCTTCTTGAGGAAAGACATTAGTTTTATCTTTCAAAGGAAGAACTTCCTTCTTAAGAATGATAGGAATATCAATTTTGGGTGTTCTAGGTTCACTTAGAGATAGGATCATATCTTTTTTCCACTTTTGATAAGATTTGAAAAGATGATCACTTCGCGGTGGAAGAGATTGGAATTGTTTAGGCCAAAAATAATCAATAGGAACACTAGAAGTTCTTTCAGCTGGTTTAAAGAGACTATGATTGACAGTTACAACTTCACCATTATGGGGAAATTTCAAACACTTGTGAATAGGAGAAGCAATAGCTTTCATTGAAGATAGCCAAGGATAGCCTTGCTTCACATGAAATTGTTCGGAGGATGGAATAATAGCAAAGCTCACATCAAGGGATTTGTTATGGACCTCAATAGGTAATGTAATAGAACCAATTGCAGGAGAAGAAAATGCATCAAATAATTTCACAACCACATTTGTTTTGTCATAGATCACTTGATTCAATTGCAAAGTAAAAAGAAATTCTTCAGTAATAACATTAACCATGCAAGAAGGATCAATAAGCACTCCACGGCAAGGTGTATTCTTGACTTTTGCAACTATATATAAAGGACCATCAGGTTCCCTGATAGTTTCAATGTAATCAAATGTGATGGAAGGTTCTTTAGGAATTTTCTGCTGCTCTACAAAGTTAATCACATTCAGAGTCATAGACACAAGACCATCAGGTGAGAAAGAGGAATCATTAGTCTCAATCACATTAGAGGTATGAGAAGGTAATGGATTAGTAAAAATCTTAAGATTTTGGTTAGGAAGAGCTACAAATGTATTGCCTTTATCATTCACACCTGAAACAGAGATAGTATTATTATCAATCAAATCTTGAATTTTACCCTTTAAAGAAAAACATTTTTCAGTATCATGCCCAGGTTGACGATGAAATTGACAAAAAGATTTGTTATCAAAATAAGGTGAATTAATCTTTGCAGGATCTATTTTCTTTATAGGAGGGAGAGTAAGCACATTTTGTTCCAATAACTTATTCATAATACTATGCAATGATTCATTCAAAGGAGTAAACTCTCTTTCTTTCTTGAAAAACTTAGAAATAGGAGGCACACTTGATGCTGCATTTACATTGTTGTTGGTGATGTTTTCATTGAACTTAACGAACCCTCTGTTCGGTTTAAACTTCCCAAATGGTTGTTGCCTACTATCACCCTTATCACTTGGAGCCATAGGATTTGCTTGTTCCATTTGACTCACAGTCAGTTGATAATTGTGAAGAGTTGCACACAACTGTTGGAAAGAAGTAAACTCAGAAAACAGAAGTTTTTCTCTAATATCTTTTTGTAAATTAGAAGTAAAGATTCTTTGAATATCATTGTCAGGTATTGGAAAAGAAATCTGAGCACACAAATGCTTATATCTACCAATGAAATCGGTCACTTTTTCTTTAACACCTTGTTTACAATGCATTAAATCAATCAAAGTAACTTTAGGACTTATATTGTTTTGAAATTGTTGAATAAAAGTATTTGCAAGTTGTTGGAAAGAAGTAATAGAATAGGAAGGCAATGAGCAATACCATTGTAGAGCCTTATCTCTTAATGTTCTAGTAAATAGTTTTGCAAGCAACCTTTGGTCATGAGCAAAATTGGTACATATTGTTTGAAAGGTCTTAACATGTGTTAGAGGATCACCTTTACCATTATAAAGCTCCAACTGTGGGATTTCAACATGCTTAGGAGGGATAGCTCGAACAATGTCAAGAGAAAGTGGGCTCGCAACATCAAATGTGGGCACACTAAACTTAGATTGATTCATAGAGGCAATTTGTTGCTATAAAGAAGAGACAGTTTGTGCAAGATTGTTAATGGTCGCTTCAGTCGAAGAGTTCATATTAGACATGTTAGATTGTGATGGAGGTATTATGTTATTGAAAGAAGGTATTGATTGAGAGTAAGGTGGCAGGACACTATGATAGTTAGTCATAGGAGATGATTGGAAAAAAGGAACACTACAAGGAGGAATGGAATGGTTGAACGAATTGCCCCCTTGCGTCATGTTCATTTGTGGAGATGTAATAGGGACACTCATTGAAGGAATGAATGAAGAAGTCAGATTGAATGAAGGAAGAGGGTTGATTGAAGAGGAAGGATTGCCCCCATGACTGGTGATCATAGGTGGAATGTTTTGTATTGAAGTAGTCATTATGTTTGATGTAAAAGTAGGTATACTAGCAATAGAAGTTGTCAAAGGGATAGAATGATTGACTTGAGTAGGAGGTTGTATATAACCTAAAGTTTCGGCACAACTCTTCATAGGCATCACATTTGAATCCACGATGTGTGCAATACTACGCAAAATATCAATTCCATTCTTATCACTTTGAACCATATGTTTTAGACCCTCAGTTAATGAAAGAGCTTGACTATCGGGGTATTGTTGAGACATCCATTGCTGAAAATCATCAAATTGGTTATCCAATTTCGAAAGTTTTTCTACAGAAACCTCATGGAGAGATTCTTCATCATTAAGAGGATTAGAGGAATTACCCGTGTCCTCATTAAAAAGGCCATTCAAATTAGGTTCCATCTCCTCGGTAATTAAACCTTGGAAAGACTTAATTCTAAGGCTTCGTCTAATGAGAATAGTGTAAGTAGGGCTTATTGTTGTAAAAATCATGCACTAGAGAGGGAGAGAAGATTTTGAATTTTGAAAATATTTTTGAATTTAGAGGTAGCAAGTTTCAATAAAATCAGCCAATCTCCTAGATTTAAGCTGTTAAATGCAATCACGACAATCTCCCAAAATTTTGAAAAAAATGTCAGGGACCATGGTGAACGGAGTGCACACGGTCCTCGCAACTTTTTTTGAAATTTTCAGGGATGAAAGTTATGATGATTTTAAAGCTAATCTAAAAAAATTGAGTGATTTTACGATCTGTAGATAGGCCAAATTAAAGTTGCAATCTCAAAATTGAACCCTACCAAGATTGTTGAAAAATGCAAAATTTGAATTTTGAAAAAGAGAGGGAAACCGAAATTTTGAATTTTATGATTTTAGAGGGAATACTGAAAGCAATGCAAGCTTTGAAATTGAAAAGTTGACTCAATTTCATGCAAAATTCAATTTTGAAAGCGGAAATCAAAGTTGTCACAATTAAACACTTAATTTCAAACGTCACAAATTGCAAAAAAAATTTGAGTGAAGCACTGAAACTTTGAATGAATGCCAACACACTTTTCAGATTCAGGACAGTAAGAAACACAATTTTGACACAAAATTTCAATTTCAACAATTTTTGAATGATTAGAAGCCTTAATCCAAGCAATCACTAGACCAACTTTGACTTTAATTTTGAAAGTGTTAGAATTGATGAAATCAGCCAAGATTCTGGATTCTAGCAGAAAAATACAGTCAGATCTAGCTCCCGAAATTTTAGAAAAAATGTCAGAGACAGTGGCGCTCAGGGTGCACACGGTCCTCGCAACTTTTTTCAAAATTTTCAAGAATGAAAGATATTATGATTTTATTGCGGAATCCAAAGTTACAGCTGATTTGGAGGTGTTTTGATCAATGAAATCATCGGTCAAGGTTGAAACAAGAGGGTTTTAAAAATTAGGGTTTTGACACTTAACCACTTAATTTTCAAAATTAAAGCACAAATATGAATTGATAATTTGCAATAGAAGGGTAGATCTGAAACAAGCATTAATAATTAAACATTTCACAAGCTCAATTACTAAAAAGAAAATTTAGGGTTTTTATGCAATTAACCTCTAAAATTTGCAAACGATCAAACATGGAAATGTAATTAAGGAAGAAATTTTTTCTAATCTAACCATGAATAATCATAATTAGGATGTTTCACGTCGGGTTCACCAAAATGTAAAGCGGAAAATCGAACCCTAGGTGTTCCCCCCACTCCAAAGAGAGAGAAAGGAGGTCACTAGTATTGACGGTTTTCACTTAGGAGAGACTTTACATTCAAAAGAGGGGTTGAAACTCACAAGATCCAATCCCACACAATGCAAGATTGAATTCTAAATGAGTTTCAAGGGTTGAGATAGCAAGGATACCCTCTTTTGTAAAGAATGTAGATAGAAGGATTGAACTAGGAATGTATGTAAAAGTAGGAAAGATTCACTTGTAGACGGAGATAGAGACATGGGATGAAGCTGCGAACCTGAAATTAGCAGTAAAATGTTGAGATGATGTTGTCCTACAAGTTTCAGCAAAAGTTGACGGGACGATGGCGCTCGGAGTGCACACGGTCCTCCGAAAAATCTGCGAAACGAAGGGGGATCTGTTCGTCTCTGCACAAGGATTCCAGATCTTCAATTACAGACGCATACCTGCAATCTACACATAGAAAAGAGAGGATGATTGGGGGGTTAGGGGTTAGGGGTTTGCCTTCAGGTCAAACCCTGGTTTTGGAATTAACCAAGAAATGAGAATGCTGTAAATGTAAATGTTTGTAATGTAATCAAGTACTGATACCTTGTTGTAAGAATGTTTGTATTCTTACATGCGAAGGTGTAATGATGTTGTATGTTGTATTTTGTGTGTTGTAGGTTGATCTCCTCTTTAATGGTTGAATCCTTGTCTTGAATGCAACACCTAGCCTTGAATGGAGACCTAGAATGCTCAATTGCTTGAAGGAATGCTTGAATGTTTGAATGTTTGCTTATTGCTTCCGCCTCTTGTACGCATATGTTTTTCCTCCTTTTTCGTAAGGGGAAATGTAGTTTATATACTTGTCAATTAGGGTTAGAAGACTGATTTTTCCGACCTTAGGCCGACCTAGGAACATTATTTTCCAAATTGCAAACTTGAAGACCTGATTCCCAACAAGAGACCGGGCCCAAAATAGGGCCAGGGACCAAGGCGCTGGGCGCCATGGTCCTGAGGGACCAGGGCGCTACCTGATTCCCAACAAGAGACCGGGCCCAAAATAGGGCCAGGGACCAAGGCGCTGGGCGCCATGGTCCTGAGGGACCAGGGCGCTAGGCGCCATGGTCCTGAAGGACCAGGGCACTGGGTGCCATGGTCCCACCTCCCGAGATAGCAGGGTGCAAGGAGGATCAAGCGAAGGTGCAAAAAGATTCAGTTTTTGACGTCGTAAATAGGTTTCGGGGTCTCCCTTCAGGTTCAACGTTGCACCGCCATCGTGAAGACCCAAATGCAGTCAAAATTGTAAGTGTCACAATTTTACGATGCTACAGGAACATTTAGGAATACACAACTGCACTCCCTTGAACAACAATCCATCTTGTACCAAAAACTCAGAAAACTCAATATTATACTAGTCACTCAAAGTTTCACATACCTTGTATATTTCTCCAAAATCTTCATCAACATACATACTTTTCTAGGAATCAATATCAACACTCTCCATTTTGATTTGGTTTACAGTTAAGATTCTTCTGTTCAAAGCATCTGGAAATTTGTTCTTGACTCCCTTCTTATGTTTGAGGGTAAATGTGAAGGTTTGCAGGGTCTCTACCCACTTCATATGTCGATGATTAAGCTTCTCTTGACTGTTTATGAAACTGAGTGCCCGATTATCAGTAGACATTATGAACTCCTTAGGGAATAAATAGCACCTCCATTTCTTCAAGGACTGTACTAGAGCATACATCTCTAAGTCATAATATGAGTATCTTTTCTTAGCATCATTTTGCTTTTCACTAAAAAAAACAATAGGCCTTCCTTCCTGACTGAGTACTACTCCAATGGCCATGTGGCTTGCATCACATTCCACCTAAAATATCTTGTTGAGGTCTAGTAAGGCAAGGACTGGTTGTTCAGAAACCTTCTTCTTCAATGTCTCAAATGAATCATCTGCCTCTTTGGTCCAACTGAACCTGCACTTTTGTCCTCCCTTTATGGTATTAAGCATGGGTGCACAAACATGACTAAATCCTTTTATGAATTTCCTATAAAAAGTTGCTAAACCATGGAAGCTGGGGACATCATTCATAGTTCTAGGTGTAGGCCAAGATAAAAGAGCACTCACCTTCTCTTGATCCATTTTCAATTCACTTTGTGAGATTACAAAACCCAAGTAGATGATATCTTCCTGCATGAACAAACACTTCTCCAAATTGATCATTATTTTCTCTTCATGTTACCTCTTGAGAACCATATCTATGTGGTTGAGGTGTTCTTCCCTTGTGTGAGTGAAGATCAAGATATCATCTAAGTATACAATGACAAATTTTCCGATGAATTCCACCAAGACTTCATTCATTAACCTCATAAAGGTACTAGGAGCATTGGATAACCCAAACGGTATGACTTTTCATTCATATAACCCCTCATTAGTTTTAAAAGTTTTTTTCCATTCATCCCTTACCCTTATTCTAATATGATGGTATTCACTTTTTAGATCCATTTTTGTAAAATATTTAGCACTCCCTAAGCAATCAAGCAAATCCTCTATTCTAGGGATTGGGGACCTATACCTTATGGTTATCTTGTTGATGGCTCTTAAGTTTATACAAAGTCTCCAAGTGCCTTCTTTCTTGGGTGTACGGACTGCCAGTACTGCACATGGGCTTAGACTTTTGCCAATCAGTCCTAATTCAAGCAACTCTTCAATTTGCCTTGCCATTTCTGCATTCTGGTCTAGGGTGAGCTTGTAGGCTGCTTTGTTTGGCAATGTAGATCCAGGGATCGGATCTATGCAATGACTGATGTCCCTTACTGGTGGTAGGGACCTTGGCATTCCATCTGAGATGATGCCTTGATGCTTATCAAGGAACTATCTGAATACTGGGTCTATGGGCTTTGTTCCTCTTTCTTTCTCTTCTGCAAATTGCTCTTTCCTTGTCACCTTGGGACTAGGCATGAGGGCATAGAAAACTGCACCTATCTTGGCAATCTCCTTCATGAACTATTTACCTTCTACTATCAACACTCTTGTATCCTTCCCTTTTGATTCCATTTCTTCCTCTATCAGAGGTAAGAGTTCTATCAACTTCCCATATTTAGTGATTGAGTAGGTGTTTCTCAACCCATCATGATGAGCTTTCAAGTGATATTGCCATGGTCTCCCAAATAAGAGATGGCATGCATCCATTTTGGCTATGTCAAATGTCAATCTATCCTTGTAAGACCTAATATGAAACTCCACCCAAGCCTTCTCTTCCACCACTGCTTGCTGACCTTGGGTGAGCCATGAAACCTTATAGGGATATGGGTGAGGCAACTTCCTAAGTTTTAGCTTCTCTACCATTTCAAGTGAGACAAAATTTTCAGTGGAACCAGAGTCTATCAGAACCTTGCATACCTTTGCTCCTGCCTTGCAAGTGGTTTTGAAAAGAGATTTACTTTGTGTAGGCTCCTTGTTAGGTACTTTCATGGTGGTTACTGCTCTCCTCATCATCAGAGCCTCTCCTCTTTCAGGATATCCATAACTATTAGGAGCATTTACACTTTGATAAGTGCTTTCACTTGCCACACTTTGACAATCGGATTCCTGCACCAAATTGCTTCTCCTTTCTCCCATGGAGCTTGAAGCCTTCTTCGGACACCTATTGGCCATATTCCCTTCTTGATTATAGTTGGAGCACCTAGGAGGTCCTCTGACTTGGGATCTCCCCCTAGAGGGTGGTCTTCTACCCCTAAAGCTCCCTCTTAGATTGTAGCCCCCTCCTTGGTTGTAACTACTCTCTCCTCTATTGCCTTCTTGGTTCGAGTCTCCCTAGTATCCAAAACCATTTCCTCTACCTCTGAAAGGGCCTCTTCCTCTTCTTTGTTGTCTCCCTTTACCTTTGCCATTTTGATCCTGCCTTCTCTTCAACTTCTACTCCACCTTGAGTGCCAATTGAAAGTAGTTTTGGACTGTCTCCGGGGTGTGGAGATTCAAGTCTTCTTGGATTGTAAACCTCAACCCATTGAGATACCTTGCCACCTTCTCATCTTCATTCTCTTTCAACTTAGTCCTCACACACAACTTCATGAACTCCTTGGTATAGGAACTCACGTCCATCTCCTTTTATTTCAAATTATGTCTCCTCCTATGCAATTGGATATTGTAATCCATTGGGACATAGGCTTCTTTCACCAAAACTATCATCTTCTTTCATGTAGCTATTATTCTCTTTCCCTCTTTCACCCTCTCATCTTGGATGAAATTCCACCAAGTTAATGCAGCCCCTTTCATTTTGGATTGAACCATCTTCACCCTCTGGTGGTCTGGTATGTCTTCAATTTCAAAAAAATTGTCCAAGGAGTCTATCCACTTCATCATGGTGTCAGGCTCCGTCTTGCCTGCAAATACTAGCAGATCCATCTTCATGTCCATTTTTATTCTCTCCATGGACTTGAGGACACTCATCAAGGGTCTCAAGTCTGCAGGTACCTCTAGCTCTTCCTGCATAGGGATCTCCTCTCCATCTCCTTCTTCTCTAGAGTCTCTTTCTCCCTTCTCCACTTTGTCCTTCAACTGGTCTATCTCATTTCTTAGGGCTTGATTCTTAGCCCTGACTTCTCTGATCTCTGCCATCTACTTCTTCACTAGGACATTCAATTCTGCATTAGTCATTCTTGAAGGTGCCTCATGGGATCCTTCTTCTTCTGACATCTTGTCTTCTCCTTCTCTTCCAAAGGACACTCCTTTGCTCTGATACCACTTGATGCAGAGGCCTACCCAAACTCCTAATAACAAGCCCAAATAAGGTTAGGCTAGTGACCCTTCAACTACTCACAAGGGTCCTGCAAGGAAGGACTCTACACCTTGGATGAAACTACTCACACACTCACTAGTCATGGGCCTACTCAAGATTATTAAAAGGCTTCAACTCTTAAAAATTATCTTATCGATGATCCCTACTCCTTGTGGCTTTGTATTTGGTCCACACATAGCATCTAAGGCCTCTTTGAAACATTGGTTTTGATCTTGGGCATCAAACCCTAATACCTCCTTTGTAAACCTACCCCTTCGGCTAGTAGCCCTCCTATACCGGTGTTTTGGACTTAACTCAAAAATATCCCATACACCCATACAAATAGCTTAGTGTTTCAGACACCCTTTTGGAAGTTATATTGATCCCCAAAATGGTTTGATCAGATCTGCAAACATAAGATCTGCTCCCTTTGGAGGCTAAGAGACCTAATAGGGGCAATTAGCCCTATTTTCCAAAGCAACTACCTTTACTGGTAGACCAAATGAAAAATAAACTTAATGGGCATGTGGGGGGTAGTGAGAAACTTCTAATTCCAGGTTTGCATGACTAGAATCCATCGCTAAGACAAATTATGAGGACTATCCTAAAACTTGCCCTAAGTAGTCACATAGAGATGCCTACCTAAATCTGTTCTTTTCTCCACACAATAAGGTCTTCCTTGCAAAAAAACACAAAAACACTAAAATAAAAAGGTTTATCTTGCATCCCTCCAAAGGAAGAGTCTTCTAATGGACTGGAGTGCAAGATAAAGCTATTTTGGTTCAAAACCCTCTCCAAACCCTCAAATTTCTAGGTCACAGTCAGTAAAATGGAGGGTTCTCTCTACTCCGGAATGATTAACAACTCAGACCACCACAAAAAGAAAAATAATTCATCACCCTATCTACTCCATGGATGTTGGGGTTCAAATCAATCTGTACAATCATGTACAACACCTACAAACTCAAGGTTTCTGGGAAAACTATAGTATTTTGTGTTTCATTGATTCTCAAACTCCAACTCCAATCACCCGCAACCTTTGGAATCAAGACCACAAGGATCATAAAACTCTCCAACAATTTCCCACCAAATTTGGAGTAGATTGGAGCTGTTGAAAGGCTTCCACAACCGAATTACAAAAAGTTGCACTTTTGCACTCAAAAGTTGCATTTTTGCAATTTTGCTCACAAAGTTGTCATACTTCATAGGGTTGGGATCCACACAAATGGACCAACCAAACACACACAAAACATGTCTAAAACCTATCAAACATGAATCTAAACCATCTATTACCCCTTTTTACCACATTGTCCCAATTGGCTTCTCAAATTGCCTAATTGGTGACATGGGCTTACATGGTGGGGTTTATTTGCATACATGAAACACAAGACACACTAACACATCCTAATGGTCCTAGTATTCATCCTCAGGGTCATGAATATATTGTTGATGAGATGCTCTTGCACCAGGGAAGAGAATTTTCTACTGAAGAATAGGTAGGTAATAAGTGGACCAACCCTTATATAATTTGGGCATATATTTATGTGGAAGTGATATACTTGAATTTGTTAGGATGAGGATGTGCACTTGGTGTAGTTTAGGATAAATCAAATCCTAATATCACTTGATTGTTGGTGTAGAAGATCGGGGAAAAGAATGTGTCCCATGATTCAGTGCACAGTACACCGACATCCCTTTTATCTTGGATGTACTATGGGAAAGTGGTAGTTATCCATTGTGGATATGTCAATCCCTCACTATGTAAATGTTAGTCATATGTATGTGATGCCTACGGAAGCTAGTCACTATATGTGACTAGTGTATATTGAAGCTAGTCCCTATGACTATGTGATGTATGTTAGAGCTAGTCACTCTGTATATGTGATGTAAGCTAGAGCTAGACATCATGTGTGATATATGTACAAGCTAGTCCTCTAGTGTTTATGAGAAGTGTGCTCGACTCACTCTCTATGGAATCAAGAATTTTGGAAGGATATGACCCCCTATGCAATTGTGTACATGTATGTACACTACTTGATGGCAAATAGGTATTGTTTTATTATAATTGGGAAAATTTAATAAATAGTCTTGATTTAGAGAGAGATAAAAGATGTCATATGAGAGAAGAGAATGAAGTCCCTCTGAACTCCAAGGGTGAATTATGAAGCCTTTGACTTCCCTTAAAGGGATACATAGGCAAGATCTGTTGGATATTGCTGCTACTAGGATATGTTGTTGTCATTGATGTGAACATATTCTTGTGTTTCGGTCTTGCAGAGAGTTGGTTTGGTGATCCAATGATTGTAGTGAGTTGATCTGGTTGGTTTATCTATTTGATATGTTGAATCAACTAGAGATACTTCATGATGCTTCATGGTGATCTAATTGAGTTGTGGATTTCAATATGAAGATTGGTTTTCAGTGTTCAATGTTGCAGTGTTATGGTGTTTGATCCATTGTGCTCCAGAATGATTATATCTTGTGTTGCAGATTTGGGAAAGTGTTTGGGATGTTCGTGTGTATCTTCATTTTAGATGGTTCATGATTTGGTGCTTCGCAAGTTATCTTTCTTGTCTGAGTTGTTGTTGTTGAGTGTTCTTGAGTATCAACGTATTGATTGATGAAGATTTGATTAAGAAGTGTTGGTGCAACTATTGTGGATGATTTTAACATGCTTGTTGGTGTTTCCTAATTATGTCCTATTTTTTTGGTGGTCCACATTGATCATTGCACAAGTTATTGAAGATCTTATGGGTCCATGATATTCTTTATGTTATGCGATACTTTTGATGGTGTAGCATGTTGTGGTTGATCTTGGCGAGGTTTTTGGTGGTGTTGTGCATTCAAAGTGTTGATTTGGGTCCATGCTATTGTTAATGATGTTCAATTTACATTCAATATGCAAGTTATATTCTACTTAGTATTATCTTGTTCTATGTATTATCTATCACTGAATTGTTGTATATATTTGATTGTCTTCTTTTATGTTGCAGGAGAGGAGGAGCATTTATTTATTTCAATGTCCATTCTCACACATTTCATTTGGTATATGTAGTGGGCTGGGTACGGTCAAGTGATGCCTTGACTGGCCATGTCTTTTGGACATGGCCGATCAAGACATCACTTGATCGTGCCCCCTCACGATAATATATCAATTGAATAATCGATATGATAAATGTTTGAATGAGAGACTTACTTGATCGTGCCCCCTCACGATAATATATCAATTGAATAATCGATATGATAAATGTTTGAATGAGAGACTTCATTTATCTCTCATTCAATCATTTATCTTACCGAAGCTATCATGCATTAACAGCTATGTTGCCATGACATTGTATTGGTCCAGTGGTTGATTTATGTATCGTGTGATGTAATTTTCTAATTAAGTGCTAAGGGTTGAGCTGACCTTGTAGTCAAGGTTGATGATTTGTATAAATAGGTGTTGTATTCATGTAATTTGGGTATGGGTGTTGTGTCTACATGATTAGAGAGGTGTATGTGCGAAAAAGCAAAATTATCCTTTAGTGTGAAGTGTAGAGCGGAGTGTGTTGTAGGGTAGACAATTGTGCTTAATCGAAACTATCATCAAGCATTTGGAGATGCTATTCTTTTAGTTCATCTTAACCAGATTTTAGTTCGAATATTATTGTAAGGTAGTGAACCTTCCCTGAGGGTTGTAGCCTTCTGGGTCATCATATTTTGAGCAATGAGCTCTAGGCAGTGTGGCTGAATGCATGTGCATTCTCCATTGTAATATTTACACATACTACTATAGAGTATCATCTTATTGTGGGTAGGTTGCCACCATGGTTTTTCCCTTAACTGAGTTTTCCACATAAAAAATCTTGGTGTTGTGTGTGTTGTTGTTATTGTTTTTATCTTTATTCTTGCTACAGTTGATCAGATTTGAAATTGTGCTTAAATTGTTTAATCTGGTGAAAACTGATTCATCCCCCCCCTTAGTTTTCCTTCATTGTTGTTACCGACAAGGTCACCTAGAATGAATCCTTAAGCATAGGCCTACATATAATGGAAAAAAAAGTAGTAGCAACTAAGGGGCATTTGTTACACTCTCATTTATCACCCCTCCTCTGGCCTATCCCTTCTGCTCTAAAAAGGAGACTATCAAGCATGCCTTCTGGTTCTATCCCTAATCTCAACATCTTTGGAGTTTTCTTTTCTCCACTTTCCCTATACTATTTCCCCAAGCTTGGTCTTGGAAAAATGTAGTCCTTGGTCTGTCCTTGGAGTATAATATCATTACTCTAACGTTCAACACATTATTCTTAAGCAAACTTGGAGATTCAGTTGCATGGTTGTCTTTTCACACTTTCCTCTCCCTTCAAATTGAGACCATGATCTGGGTGGATTTCTCTCCACACATCCTTACTCTTCAAGTTTCTTTCTAGGCTAATGTTAGGCTCAAAAGGATACTTGAAGACCCGCATGTTCAACTTAGTGCTTTTGAGGCAAAGTATAAAGTGCAAGACATCCATATTGGTAATAGAAGTTCTCACACATAGTTCACAGTACTATTCTCTAATTGGTTACTTTTCTTTCTGTATTGAACATATTGTTCCAGTTGCTAAGGGCTACTTCATGGCCGTGTTTATTGATTTGGAAATGTATATTCAACAGTCATATACTGTCAGCAACGCAACTCCTTAAAATCCTTGTTAACAACTCATTCTTGGTTATCCTTCATTTTTGCTGTTGTTTTGTCCGGCTATTGAGCAACATTCTAAACTTATGTGTAACACAATTTTCTTCGTGTTACTAGGCAAAATTTTGCTAATTTATTTTGCTGTAATTGTTTTCTCTTAATCTAATATAAAAAGAGTATTTTTTTTAATATATTGTTATCATTCCTTTTATATTCACCAAATAGTGTTTCAAGCAGCACTCATTTTAGTGCAGTAGGGTACTTAGTAAACATAGAGCTATAACTTATCTATTGACTTGCTATAGTCTTTTATGCTATTGAGTTGTTTGTTTTGATATTATATGATATGTATTTGTTTGGATAAAAATCTTGTCAACACTTATGCAATCTATAATTTTTTTATTTCTTAGATGTTTAATCGAAACAATATCTTTTCTTAAACTATCTTTTTTTCACAAAATAGATTAGCTATGCAAAATTTATACAATGTGATTTTTTTGTCTTAGATGTTTAATCTAAATGGCATTTTCTCATAAACTATTTGTTTACAAATTTTTTAATTCACAAAATAGATCAGCTATGCCACACTTATACATTATTAAATATATTTAATGCAAATTTCTTTAAATTATCTCAATATACAATAATACCAATTATTATGACTATCTATTTCTAAGATTGTAAATTAAGGAAAACATAAAGAAATTGTAAATACTTGAAATTATTAGGATGCATAATTGTCGTTACATAATTCATTCATTTTAACCCTTGAATACATCTTGGTAATACCTTTATGAACTTTACCTACAACCTAGGAAGCATATAGACTTTACCTTCAAAGTTTTCATGTTAAATGTTATATAACCAAACTTTTAGGGGCAAGGCTCAACTTTAATGTGTAACATTTCCATACCATTTCCTAAATAATCATTCAAAAACCAATTGATACCAATAACATTAAAATTGCCCTTACATACTTATCGATTATTCCAGAGTTGACATCAATTGCATATGCTTACAAAATATTAACATTTTATCTTATATTTTGATAAGAACAATAATATTCATGCCAAACTCCTATTTGGACTAAAAGAATAAACAAACAATGAAGCAAGTACACCAAAAATACAACATATAACATCTTTCATGTGGTTAGCTTTAAATTAATAAGCTATCTTCCCACCTTTAATGATATTAAAGGGATCTGAAAAGTTAGAGTAAATATTCCACCTCAATAAAGTATAAACCATTTGATTTCATAGGACATGGTAGATCTAGAACCATTCACTAAATTTAGAAGAAAAGTCTAATAGAAACAAGAGACACAATGCATCAAGTTCCTACCAATAGTGTAGCTAGTTTAGAGTAGATAGAAAGATAAAGATAGAGATAGACATTGATACATGGAGATAAAGAAATATAGATATATATGGGTAGAGAGAGATGCATAGATAATGAGATAGAGATCTAGGGGAAGAGATTAAAGAAGAAATTTGGAGGCATGGAGATAGAGGGGTGAAGAGATATAGATATAGAGGTCTAGGAAGAAGGAGAGGGAGAAAGAGTGATGGATCGATACCTAGAGGGAGTGATGTCTAGAGATAGAGGGGGAGAGAGGAAGATAGAGGTAGAGAGGAAGAGAGAAAAATAAATAGAGAGATAGAAAAAGTTAGAGGGAGAAATAAAGATGTCACTTTTTTTTTTGCAATCACCAAATTATATCATGCATAGTTATGTATGTATGATGCCCTATAATTTTACTTGGAATTCAATTCTTCAGTTTTCCATAGTCCATGTTGTATTTGCAAGAATGATTTGGGATAAACTAATTTTTTTTTTTATCAATGTTTCCTATTGCATTAAGCAATTCATTAATTTGAGGAAGAAGAAGAGTACAAAAAGGTTAAAAATAACATATTAAAAAGTGGCACTAGTGGAGAGTGAATTGGAGAATGAAGGAACAATGTGAAAGGATGGATAAAGAGAAAAAACATTCATGTATATACAAATGCTAGTTTATAAATACTTGATTTTTTTCTAAATTATTAATTATAACATTTTATGAAAAGATTACACTCTAGCTATTTAAGGAAGATTCTAAGTAGTTGGTCACATTAGCAAGTGCAAAATCATTATCTTGTTAATCTGTTTACAATATTTGCAAATAAAATTCACATTAAAAAACACAATTAATTTAACTAAATTTAAAACTTAAATCAAAAATTAAAATTTAAATAGAAAAACTAAATATAAAATCAAAACATATAAAAATTTAAATATTAATAAAATAATAATAATAATAATCTTATTAAATTAATAAATAATTGATCAAAATATATTTAAAAATTAAATTTAAATTAAAAATCAATATAAATTTAAAATTCAAGTATCAAATACTAATAAAATAAATGAATCTATTCCTTTTCAACTATTCAATGTTTGTTTTATTTCTCATAAATCTTTCGATTTATATTGGTGTTATGGATATAATACTTTTATCCATATTTTGTTGTCTACAAGAGGGACGTTGCCTTTCATTTATAACTAATATGAATTTATTCTCTAGAAACTTTAGAGAAAATTTGAATTAAAAAAAAAAAAGGCACTAAATGATTTTTTATGCAAGATTTCTATGGTGGATATTATAATTGTGCATAGTACATTGATTTTTGTAGTCACATATATGTTTTGTTTTTGACATTTGATGTAATTATATGATGTACAATGATGTCACTCATAATTAATAATGTACTTTGTGCATATGTAATGCCCATCAAAATACCTTAGAGAAACATAACCAACTAACATGCAAATAGGGATAGTTTTTTTTTTTAACATCATTAACTATGCAACATAAATAACTAAATACACATACATTAAACATCCATTTACTAATTATGCACATTAACAATTCAACATAATCATAAGAGCACAATACACAAGGGGAAATAAACATATCTCATCCATTAACATTCCTTAGGGTATCTCAATGCCATTACTTATTATAACACTAAGAACATGGCATCATAAGCACTACCATAATCCAATGAAATCCAACATTACCTTCTACTATTTACTTCTTACAATGACATAATAGGACACCCATTAATTCAACTACCTTGAATATATTCCAATATAATACAAAAAGCCATTAACCCCTTTAAATTCTTTGTAAGAGCATTACTTCCAAATGTTCCTAGTTTCCCCATTCTCTTATTCATTATCATTCCATCATTAATCCATTACTAACATCATCTACCCCATATCTAATTCATTATCTAATAGAAATAGACATTCACACATTACACTAGAAACATATCTATGTGTAAAATTGTGTGTATTAATCCATTTAGCAAGCATTAAACTCACATCCAATGAAATTACATTAGAGAGTAATATAAAATAAAAAAGATAAACATTCAAGATAAACATTCCCTAAAATTACATCATCTACCCCATATCTAATTCATTATCTAATAGCAATAGACATTCACACATTACACTAGAAACATATCTATGTGCAAAATTGTGTGTATTAATCCATTTAGCAAGCATTAAACTCACATCCAATGAAATTACATTAGAGAGTAATATAAAATAAAAAAGATAAACATTCCCTAAAACTGTCTCTTTGCTCTTTATTCTCAAGGATCTTGCGATTTTATAGGTTGGCTCTTAGCTGCATGATCTACAAGATGACTACCTGAGAAACAAGAATGAAATGATGCAATTCTATGATATAAATGATATGTAATTATAAATTATCATGATAGCTATGCTAAAAATGTCATGAATAGCATTATCATAATGCAATGATACTATTCATATGCTATGCTATGATACTAAAACTATGAGAATGCTTTTAAGAATGTTTCTATGGATGCTAAGATTGCTAAGGATTGCTAAGGGCTCCTCTCATGGCTAAGAAGAGAGCTATTTATAGATTTTCCAAAGCCAAAGATGAGGTGGCAGGATTCAACAGTGAAGATTTGGTCTAGAGATATCAATGGTCGAAAATGAGAAAGTTAGAGAGGAGGTTGAAAGATAGGACACCTGTCATCCCTAGAGGGACATGTGTCACAAAATCTCCAACAAGTGCCAACAAGAAGGCAAATGGCAAGGAGATGTGGCAAAGATGCCATGTGTCCTCAAGAGAAGATAACCAACCCACAAGAGGCTAGGATGGGGAAGTTGGAGGAGATGGGTTAGTTAAACCCATGGTTAGGTTGTATGGGTTAGGCTAGAAGGTGGTTAGGTTAGGTGGTTAATGGTTGGAACACGTGTCCAAATTTGAATTAAAAATTCAATTTTAATGGTGATGAATAATTAAATAAACAAATTAATTAAATTTTCCTATTTAATTAGGAAAATAGTATATATATATATAAATAAATTAGAAATAACGAACTATATAAATACATTATTAAATTCATTTATATAGTAGAGGAATAAAAAGCTTATTAATTAAATATCTTTGTATCTAATCAATTATCTCTAGACCAATTTTTGGTGTATACAATATCCATTTCAGGAAATAAGCTCATATAGAAGGTAACTTCTTTCTTATTAAAAACATATATTCTAATTCCACTGGAGACTATCCAATGACAACTTATACAATTATGAATCCATGCCCTTAATTCCATAAATGATCAATATCCAAGGTACAACATGAACTGCAACAATATGCCCTATTTCAAGAATCATGATCATAAATTATTATATCAATTTTCATTACATAAGTGTACAAAATCTCCTTACAATAAGGTACATAGTTCTCAATCCATAAATACAACTATCTCAGTATATCTACAAATACAAATTCCATAAGAGTCATATTACATCAGTTTGCTCCATAAGTACATCCATGAGCAGAAGAGATAAGAATCCACATCCACGCACAAGAGCATCCAATGAAGAACATCCCAATGGAAGAAGGCATCAAACCACTCGACCATGTGGAACCAATAGGAACCACCCCTCATGATAGGAGATGACATAAGGTCCCACACAAACTCTAGACCTAGGCTGACACCTAACAACCAAAGAGATTACAAAAATACCAACATCACGATTGAAAAGCATCCACATAAACAATTATCCAAATCATGTCACAAGGCTGATCATAAAACATATAAACTCTCAAAGGCTTATCAACAATCATGACATAAGTAACAAGAACACATGTAGGGAAGAGTGTCATCACATACTATCCTCACATAGAAGGTAAATATATACACATATACATCAAGATCTCCACCCAACACTATGGGATCTCCACCCATTACCCTGATAAACATGTGGAACCATCTCAACCTATAAGAGAATCAAGGGAGTTCAGATTACTATCTCCACAGTCCTCCCAAGCTCATCTTGAGTTTCCACTCAAGGGCTATGAGGTGGGGCATCAAAATACATTTATTATCTTATTTAGGTGACTCCTAATTACCCAACCCAACTAATTAATTATTATGGTTATCACTTATTTAAAGAAGGAAAACTTCCAATGTGTTCCTCATGATCTAGACTTCAAGCATCCTTACAAGGAACCTCTTGATAGCCTATTCTCTCATAACCTTGCTCAAAGGTAGGCAACCCATGCATAGAAAATTCACAACAAAACACAAGAAATACATTCAAGTCATCCATGACAAATACAAGTTGAATTCCACTTTCCCTTAATAAACCCAAACTATATAAAATGCCATTATTCCAAGATTCATTCCCATATATTTACATTTATAGAGCTATATAATCCATTCTACAACATCCCCACGTTTTTCTCACAAACATTCCTTTCACAGGCACGATGCAAACAAGCTTTCCAAATAAAAATGTGGAAGAAGGATAAAATTTCCCCCAACTTGAATAATAGTAGATTTGTCTATGAAATCTTGATGAAGCACAATCCAAATCTAAGTAAGCTCCAGCTAAATCCAAAATCAAAACCAAGAACTCTTTAGAAAATGCAAGTAATTCTCTAGCAAGTCAATCCTCGTGAAATCTCAAAAAACATATTTATAAAAATGCATTTCAAAACTATGCAATAAACAAAGCAATCAAGATAATCCAAAATACAA
The DNA here is from genome assembly GCF_030272615.1 of Cryptomeria japonica. Classification (NCBI taxonomy): domain Eukaryota; kingdom Viridiplantae; phylum Streptophyta; class Pinopsida; order Cupressales; family Cupressaceae; genus Cryptomeria; species Cryptomeria japonica. Next base: position 157,321,795 of record NC_081414.1, read on the forward strand.
TATTTCATACCTATCACGCATAGAATCAAGGTAAAAGAAAAAGAAATAATATTATTTACTTACTCAATTCTCTCAACCAATACTAAAATAGGGTAGGTAAGACAGATAGTAAATTAAATACCCCAAGGGGGGTAAAAAGGAAATAAAATAATATAAATACCCAATTAAATAAATAAACTATGAGTGCAATAGTATAAGGACCCAAATAACTATTAAATCACAAAACTAGAAAATTAGTAATAATTAAACAATAAATAAATAATAAATCTAAAGCTCAAATAATAAATATTAAACTATAAAATAATGCCAATATAAAATCACCAATCCAAATATCATTTAAATAATAATCACACTTCAATATTAAATAGAAAGACTATACAATTAATATTAATATAAATAAACTATGTGCAACAATTATTAGTTAATTAATTAATTAACCACAACACCTCAAGGCAACTCGATAAAGGTCGAACAACACCTCACAAGAAGCTATCCACTGACCCAAACCAAGACACTAAACTGACAAAGGTATCAAATTAAGCCTAGAGTGTGTAAAATGTGTTATAATCAATGAACATTGAGAGGGGGGACGAATCAATGTTCTGCAATTTATATCTTTCTTTAACAGATTCTTAAACCATCAGATGCAAATGAATAAAAGTAAAGTGCAAAAACCCAACACATACATGTTGGCATTGTGTTGTCATTGATGTCAATTGGTATAGCATGGAAACTGGTATGGGAGATTGTTGGTATTGATGTCATTGATGTCATCTGGCTTTTTGGTCATGGGATATCAACCAGCATGTTACAAGTTGAGGCTAACCAGTGAGTGATGTGTTGGCAGTGTGGTGTTACCAACCGGTAAGCATGTGACCAATAAGAAAGCAAGATTGAACTTATGAAGAATATGTAGTACAATCAATATGCAAGATGTGAAACAATAGGACTCCCATCAGATAAAGATATTGTCACAAGATGAAGAGAAGATTGACATAAACTATGTTGCTGCAAGTTAGTAAGGTAGACAAAGGGGATGTCTACCAGGTTATATGTTTGGTTGAAGATGTATCTTCTCAAATAGAGAAGTCATGTTAGTGCAATGCTAGAAGCAAATTGAGCAATGCAAAGTCAACCGGTTCCCATCAGGTGGCTGTCAGCAAGTGACAAAGATCCACTTCCACCGGTAAGTGGTAATACTTAACCTATCTCCCAACATGCATGGAATGCATTATAACTCTTCAAGATAGGTCAGTCAAGAAATATAAGGCAAATGATTGAAGGCTTGTACCAAATGACCAAAGTGAAACTTGAGAAAGCCTCTTATATGTAATTATAAATGAGCACCGGATCAATAAGAGTAAGCATGATGAGCTACCAGGACATAAAAGTTGTGATGAGTTTATCACTTTGACAAATCGGTTGGGATGAGAACCTACTTGATGAAGGAGAGAAAAGTTTAGCTTTGTAGATATGGAGTTACACCGGGAGGAAAGTATGTGTTACCAGAATGCAGATGTAGAATGGTGCATAATAGTTGGAGAGTTTTGAAGATTGATGGCATGATGTCATCAAGGGTGTCACCGGTGTGTAGGCAAGAGTATTGTCAACCGGTAAACATATCTAATGGTATGGTAGAAGATTTGCAAATGGAGGTTGGTGACATGTGGATGGCAACCATTTGGTGATCGGGCTGATGTGATCCCACCGACAGAACAAGAGACTACATGGCTTAAAGTTTAACTGGTTAATGTATAACTGATAGGGCAAGAAGACTGGTAGTATAAAGTATACATCGGTTGTGTGTTGTGGTTAGTGACTAAGTCTGAACTGACATAGAGGACTAAGAAGAGGTGGATGTAGACAAAGATGACATGTGGCTATCAGGTGGCAAGAATGCAGAGGTAGGTGAAGAGTCCATCGGTTAGGTAGTTGGTGAGTTGGTCGACATTAATATCAACTGCGTAAATCATGGGTCGATTGTAGAGGTGTGCAGCTCAAGGCAGATCAAAGGACATCTCTTGGTGAGTTGATCGAAGTAGGATATCTGATCTGCTTGTTGGACTAGAGAAGGAAGTTGCAAGATCATTTATTGTGGTTGACAAAAAGAAGGGTCATGTTTGCTAAATATAGAAAACGTGTATTGGAAGCAGCAAGATTGGTGGTGATAGGTGATCTATTGTAGGTTGACAATCTTATAGAAGAGATTTGATGTGATTTGATATAGATTGAGTTGGTGAAGCAAACCCTAGCATGCCAAGATTTGATTCTCTATTTTGGTGGGAAAGCTTGGCTATAAATATGTAGATAGAAGACTGAAGATGATTGATGTTGCAGACTAGATAGAGGAGAAGTAGAGCATGCCCATGGATTAGTTAAAGTGTAACCTGTTGAAGATCTTCGTGACTGAGGGTTGGTAGGAAAACTAGTAAGAGGGTTTAACAGAGGGTTAAATTGGTGAGGCCAAAGTAATTGATAAGATGCTAAATATTATAGTAGTCAAGTGAACGAGTAGTGTTAGAACCAGTAAGGAGGCAACAGAGAGGGAAGTAGTCCAGTGTGAGTGTCAGAGAACACCCAACAAAGTAAAAGCAGAGGAGAAGGGGAATTAGACAGAGAGGACTAAGAACTAGTAACTAGGTGCAGAGTCTGATAGTGTATCCAACCGATAGAGTTTGAACTAGTAAGGCAACAATAGTGAGCAAAGGGGAGCAAAGAGAGATAGTGAGAAAATGCTAGACAAGGCATAGACAAAGTAGAGGAAGGGTCAAATTAGTGTGAGTAGAGAACCGATAGTGAATAGAGAAAGGTTGAATCGGAAGAGAAGAGGTGAACCAACAAAGAAGAGGTAGAGTGATAGAAAGAGGACTCAACTGGTAAGGTAGAGACAAAGTAGAGGAAGAGTTAGAGAAGGTGAGCAAAGAACCGGTAGAGAGTAGAATAGAGATGAACCAATGAAGAGTTATTTATGAGAGTTACAAAACTCATTTGTAACAAGGCTATGACTATTGTATTATTGTGATACAATGTATTATAATCACTAAGTTGGTTCTCGGTGCAGGGGTTGGTGTTCGTTTGGGTTTTTGCCCTAAATTAGTAGGGGTTGGTGCTCTAAATCAGTAGGGGTTGGTGCCCTAAACTTTGTAGTAATTTTGTTTTATTGTGAGGCTAGATTGGAGCACTAGACTCTAGCAGCATTTCTCACCAAGGTTTTTCCCACATTAGGTTTTCCTCTTATATCTGGTATTGTGTGATGTGTCCTTGTGTATGCTTGCAGATTGATCTCTTCCCTTATCTCTTCGATAGATTCACTTAGTGTTTGAGCTCCTAACCGGTACACATATTTAGGATTAAAAGGTTAAAAATATTGATAACCACTAATTCACCCCCCTCTTAGTGGCATCTTGTGTTCTTCAATTGGTATCAGAGCCTAGGTTCTCGGTTAATAAGCTTTCTCTAGCTTGGGTAGATTTTGGTGTGTGAACACAATGGTTAGATTTGAGTCAATCCGTACTCCAGTGTTTAATTTTTCAAACTATTCCATTTGGAGTTGTAGAATGGAAGTCTACTTGTCCTCCTTAGGTTATGATGTTTGGATGCCAGTTGTTAATGGTCCCTCTAGTCTTGTTAGTTTTCCCACCAGTCCTGAAGAAGAAATAAGATCTAAGTGCAATGCTGAAGCTATGAAAGCTATATTCAATGGACTTTCTGATGATGTTTCTTCACAGGTGGATAAGTGCAAGTCTGCAAAGAGTTTGTGGGATAGATTAAAGAAGCTCTATGGAAATGAACCTAGCACTGCAAAACCGATTTATGAGAGTTAGAAGAGAAATGGAACACATGAATATATAGATGAAGATAGATCAGCTAGCTGCTGTAGCAATGATGAAGAAGAAACCCATTTGTTCATGGTTCAAGAGATAGAAGGTGAGATGCACACATCAAAAAGGGATAACATAGATCAATCCTACCAGCAAGATGTGTTTGACAGTGATGAAGAGGATGAAGAAGAAGTTGAGGCTGATGTTGATCTTGAAGGTGAATTGGTAAGTGGCATTGAAGAGTTGAAAAATGTTAGGAATGAATTTAAGAATTATAAAATTCAATTCATGAAGAATGCAACTAGTTGAGAACATGTCTTGAAGAGTCAAATAAAAATATCTACATATTAACAACTCAAATAGAAGAGGCAAAAGCAATGACTGATGAATTGAAGTCAGTCTTTGATGCTAAGAGGTGAAGATGTGAGGAGCTAGAGCTAGAAGTGGAAACAAAAGGTAAAGAATTTTAGAAGATAATAGGAGAAGTGGAGAGTCTTCGAAGAGACCTCGAGAAGTGCAAGGATGATCTCAAGGTGAGGATCCGGTATGATGGAAGCACTAAAGCCTTGGACAAAATATTGAACAATAAAAAATACTCCAAGGATACTAGAGGACTAGTATATGATATTGGTGAGTGCTCCACAAGTAAGGATGTCTCCAACAAAGAAATTCAGTTTGTCTCCTCAAGTGGAAATGAGAAAGGACAGACCTTCACTATCAGAAATGCACCAAGGAGGAAGGTTGACCTAACTACAACTGGTGAAGACTGGTTCTGCAAGAAAGAGTAATGTTGATCCTAAAGGGAAAGGAAAGATGATAGAAGATGGCTTCATAAGAAATAAGGACATGAGAAAACAACCTAGAAGACCTCCTGCTGGTAGAAGACAAAGAAATGTTGCTGCCCACAAGACAAATCAAGTTTGTGAAAAGAAGAGATCAGATGAAAGGACTGCAGTGACTGGCCAATTCAAGACAAGTCCCCGAAAAAGTATAAATGGAGAAGCCAAACCGATAAGATCACCTCATGTTTGGAAAAACAAATTTGTAAGTTATAATCCCTCCTTCTTCGGTTACTATTTTTCATGCAAATATTATGGTCATAGGGCAGATGAATGTAAATAGAGGTCTAGGAGTAGACAAAGTGCTTCTCCCAGGAATAGCAATTTAGTCAAAGATGTAATTGATATGGGCATAAGACTTCAAAATGTAGAAACCTACATATGCCCTCTCCCGGTCATGCAAACAAGAATTATTCAGCTATTCCAAGAAATGTAAATTATGTATGTTATAACTGCAATGGATTTGGCCATAAATGAGTGTAGGAAGAAGAATTTTCAAACATATGGTAGGCCTTCCACCTTTTCTTCCAACAAAAATGTAAGATATAGCAACTATGGTTAGTATGGAAGAGGTTTTAGAACATATGAGCATCAAAGACATGCATGGAACAAATGGAGAAATGTTCCTACAAGATCAAGAAGTCTATTGAAACTAATAGTTGGCTATAATATCATGATCAGGAGAAGAAGATCAAACTGGTTTGATAGAAGGTCCTCCAATCATTTGGATAGCATGAACAAAATATGTTTCTACAACAATGCTTCTGGTCATGCTACAGAATTTTGTGGAGCAAATATGAAGAAAATTAAAATTGCTCCAAAGATTGCAAGTGAGAAAAGGAGGGAGATCAAGCAGGTATGGAGGAAGAAGCAAGAGAGTAGAGCCATGGACCAAAACTGTGCATCCAATGCACAGGTGATATCTCCTAAGGCTTAAAGGAGATGTGGGACCTTAGGGGGAGCTACATATTGATCATATAATTCACCCCCAAATTTTTAAAAAGATATATTGAAGGACAGGCTCCTATCGGTACAAGGAAGAAGATAAGATGACAGTATGTGTAGTTACTGCCTTAGGTACACATCTACATATGTGAGATGGATTAATTCTACATGTGTCAATGAATGGTTCAAATTGTAATTGGGATCTGAGGCACTTGACACAAGAAGACAAAGGCTTATGGAGAAAGTGTTCGGATAGAGATATTGGACTGGCATGATAAACTGGCGAGCATAGTATGTTACTAGTATAGGGTCAACCGGTATTGTAGATTGTATGAGTCAATATGTTCCAGAATCACTATAGTGGTTCCTGTGACCTAGATTGATGAAATTATGTCTTAGGTGAGATTGAAAGGTCATGAATGGAAAGTGTGTTGGTCTGGTAGTCAACCTCTTATGCATGCATTACTCAGGGCCAACCGGTTTGATAGGTGACATGATGGTGATGTGGTTTGGCATTATGGTCATGTAAGATCATGTCATAGGTTGTGATGGATATCATGGATGTAAAAGAACATCAGTAGATCACATATGCACATGTATACCAGTATAAGGTGCAGATTGGAGTCCCGGTTTAGGACCAGACAGTCAAAGAAGACTTGAAATATATGGTTCAGGGGGAGTTCACAACTTCACATCCCTTGATTTTTGAACCATATGCTTGACACAGGGGGAGATCAAGTGTCTATGCTTCTATACCGATAAGTTTGAGACATTGGGAAGTGTTCATCAGTCCCTGTTTATGATTTCTTTCAGTTCCTATTCAATTTGTACTTAATTGAAATCACAAATTAGACCACGGGGTGAAAGAAACACTAGTCTGGTGTACTGGGAGTGTTTCCTGTAGCAAGGGAGAAAAATGTACTCAACCGGTTGTGAACAAACAGAGGCAAGAAGATCTCCACTTATATGTCAAAAGGGGAGATTTGACAAAGAGGGAGAGTTACCTGCACAAGAAGACAATATACAATTGGTATCAACAATTTGATAACAATTGGTATTAGTAATGTGTCACCAAATTGGTGTCAGAATAACTATCTGCATATCTAAGAGGGAGAATATACAATCTGACAGATAGGTAAGTGAAATTCATTGGCACACTTTTCAATAATTGGTACCAGACTGGTCTATGCAATTGGTATCTAGTTGGTGTCTGAGCTCTCTATCTCAAGTGTTGTTGGTTGAGAGAAAGCAGAGTATAATGGTCAAAGGGAGAGAAGAAATTGGTAGAAAGATCTATCAATCCCCTTTGTCATTGTTGTCAAAGGGGGAGAGAAAACTAGTAGTATACTAAATACTACATGTGTTGACATCAATGCCAAAGGGGGAGATTGTTGGCATTATGTTGTCATTGATCTCAACCTGTATAGCATGTTAACGGTATAGCATGACAACCAGTATGGGAGATTGTTGGTATTGTTGTCATTGATGTCATTTGGTTTTATGGCCATGGGATATCAATCGACATGTTACAAGTTGAGGTTAACCGGCGAGTGATGTGTTGGCACTGTGGTGTTACCAACTGGTAAGCATATGACTGATAAGAAAGCAAGGTTGAACTTATGAAGAATATGCAGTACAATCGGTATGCAAGATGTGAAACAATAGGACTCCCACTGGATAAAGATATTGTCACAAGATGAAGAGAAGACTAACACAAACTATGCTGCTGCAAGTTAGTAAGGTAGAGAAAGGGGATGTCTACCAGGTTTTATGTCTGGTTGAAGATGTATCTGCTCAAATAGAGAAGTCATGTTAATGCAATGCTAGAAGTAGACTGAGCAATGCAATGTCAACTAGTTCCCATTAGGTGGCTGTCAGCAAGTGACAAAGATCCACTTCCACCAGTAAGTGATAATACTTAGCCTATCTCCCAACATGCATGGAATGCAGTATAACTCTCTAGGATAGGTCAGTCAAAAAATATAAGGTAGATGATTGAAGGCTTGTACCAGATGACCAAAGTGAAACATGAGGAAATCTCATTTATATGTAATCAGAAATGAGCACTAGATCAATAAGAGTAAGCATGATGAGCTACCATGACATAAAATTTGTGATGAGTTTATCACTTTGACAAATCGGTTGTGATTAGAACCTACCTAATGAAGGAGAATGAAAAGTTTAGCTCTGCAGATATGGAGTTACATCAGGAGACAAGTATGTGTTACCAGAATGTAGATATAGAATGATGCATAATAGTTGGAGAGTGTTGAAGATTGATGGCATGGTGTCATCAAGGGCGTCACCGGTGTGCAGACAAGAGTATTGTCAACTGATAAACATATCTATCAGTATGTTAGAAGATCTGAAAAATGGAGATTAGTGACATGTGGATGGCAACCATTTGGTGACCAGGCTGATGTGATCCCACCGATATAACAAGATACTGCATGGCTTAAAGGTTAACCGGTTAATGTATAACTGACAGGGCAAGAAGACCGGTAGTATAAAGTATACACCGATTATGTGTTGTGGTCGGTGATTAAGTCTGAACCAACACAGTGGACTGAGAAAAGGTGGATGCTGACAAAGATGACATGTGGCTACCAACTGGCAAGAATCCAGAGGTAGGTGAAGAGTCCATCGGTGAGGTAGTTTGTGAGTAGGTCGACATTAATGTCAACTGTGTAAATCATGGGTTGGTTGTAGAGGTGTGCAACTCAAGGCAGATCGAAGGACATCTCTATTGGAAATTGACACTCAATTGGTTGGTTACTATATGTTGTCATTGATGGAAACATGATATCTTGTTCCGACTTCATGTTTTGGGTAAGTTGTGTATGAACAGGCACTTCACCGGCATCGGCACCGACAGGATGGAAGCATTTCTTTTGTTACCAGCAATGCATGCCGACATGGTTTAAAAAAAGGTTATCGGTATTGGAGGCCGACATCTTTTGGATTCGACATCGACAATTGTTTTTGATATTCATGTGTTTATATTATCTAGCCGACATGCATATTGATATTGTAATTATCTTTGAAGCTGACATAAGGCATGATAAATTGTATAGGGTATATAGGTTAGTTGGTTAGATCATTTTTTATATCATCATGTGAATATATAATTGGAAGGAAATAATGAAGTAGATATGAAATACATTAGAGAGATCATATATGTGAGGATATTATTGTTAAGGGTTATTCTAGTAAAAGGGTTTTGGGTTTTAGATCGGAACAAACAGAGCTTAACCAAAACTCTATTTTGTCATAGAAGATGTTATCTTAGCAGTTCACTAATTTCTCTAGATTGTAATTTGGATTTATATGTAGTCAGTGAGGCTCCTTTTGTGATTGAGAAGTATTGCTCTAGGCTATAAGCCTTCTTGCAAGTTGAAGCCCCTTATATTTTGTAATATCTCTTCATATGGCCAGTGAATTGATATTGTGGGTCACAAATCCCACCATGGTTTTTCCTCTTTGAGGTTTTTCACATATAATTATGTGTGTTATGGTGTTCATTTATGTGATTGGCTTATTGGTTTCTTTACTTCTTTCAATTCTTTATGTACCAGTATACCAGTTGGTGTATGCATGTTTTAATAAGGTTAAAATGATCATACCGGTAGAACACTGAGTCACCCCCCCTTTCAGTGTTCTTGGATTCCAACAATTGGTATCAGAGCCTTGTGCCTCAAAGGAAGTTTAACAGCTTGAGGGAGCTCCTAAATCTAGAATCCATGGATATGGGTTTGGAGAAGCAACTTGAGATGACACTTGAAGATTATGATGCTGAAAGGATGAAGAACTTAAAGCTACAAGATGAACTGAATTCTGCTAAGGAATTCATTCTTATTGTATAGGAGAGGTTGTCATCTGTTCAGACTAGGAGGAAGGAACTTTTACAAAATCAGGATGATGAAGAGAAAGATGCACTTAAGGAACAATGTCAGAAGCTGAGTCAGGAGAACATGGTCATGAGAAATGAAATGCAAGCTATAACTATGAGAATGTGTAAGGAGATTGAGGACCAAAAGAAAAAGGAAGAAAATCTTGTTGTATCTTTGAAGAACAAATTTGAAGAATGTGGTAGGTTGGTTCATGAGAATGATATGTTGAGAACTGATGTAGTACAATCCTAGAGTAATGAACAAGATCTTGAGAGACAAATAATAATTCTAAGAGATGATCTGACTATTGCAAGTGAGTATAAAGAAAACTTTAAGATTAGTTCAACACAGCTAGATGAGTTATTGAAGAGACAAAGATAGAATGGAGATTGCAGTGGACTTGGATTTGAGTAAGGATAGAGTTCCGATACTACTTATGAAGATCAAAACCATAAGGCACTGGTAAGGCAGTTTAATGCTTATAAATTTAATGGTAGATGTTTTGTTTGCAATAAATTTGGTCACATGGCTAGGCAATGTAGAAATAGAGAAAATCATAACCCTGATTCTACTCTTGGTCAATATTCTAAATGTAACAAGTATGGTCATAAGATAGAAGATTTTAGAATGAATGTAAAATGTAATGCATGTGGAAAATTTGGACATATGGCTAATCAATGCAGGTCAAACAATTTTACCATTTTTAGCAAAGCAATTCAAAGGAACAATGATACATGTTATGCATGTAATGAGGTTGGACATATTGCTAAATTTTATAAAAGAAGAAATCCATCGGTTGGGAATAGAGGATCAAATGAGAAAGGAAAAGATAAGGTTAATGAAATTCGACAAGATCATACCCAGAGATGGGTTAGGAAGATTGAAGATCAATCTATACATGGGAATGCACCGATTACTTATCCAGCAGAGGAGGTTGCTCCTGCACCGATAGGAAGCTCATCTGGTAACTAAGGCAGATGCCTTAGGGGTAGGCAAAATTCATGAAGATGCTGCATGTGCTCCGAGAAGAGGTTTTGGAAGATATTCTAGACATTGGAGATGCTTATCCAGCATGGATATGTTTGTTTGATATCCGATATCTTTCACCAGAAGTCATTGATGTCAATGAATGATTAGGGTTTTTTTTAGAGGTTAAAATGTCAAATTCACTTTATTTTTTATCACCTTGCATTTAGTGTGATTAAGAGTGATTTAGAGTGATCAAAGGTGATTTAGTGCGACCAGATATCTTCTTAAGCGATTTCACCGACGATTGAAAGAGTTTGTTAGGGTTTTACTAGCAGTGATTAACAAGTACTTATCTTTAATCATGGAAGCAAGATCATCATCTATTCCAGCTATCTTTGTTGCAAAACTGACTTTTGTTGAGGTCAAGGACTATTCCAAACCAACTTTCAAGCGATATCTGCATGTGGCTACCCAAGAAGACTTGGTTGGAGCATTTTCTCATGTTTTGAAAGGTGTTGTTCATGTCGAAGATGTTAGGGCATACATACACTGTCACATTGAGGATTTGGGAACATCTAATATAAAGGGCATGTACATGAGAGAGCTAATGGGAAATTCTAGAAAGATTAAACCTGAATACCATCACATTGAAGACTGAGGGTTTACCGAAATTCTAGACATTTTGGAATTCGAAGTTGAAATAGTTAGGTATGTTTTCTAAATATAGAAAATGTGTATTGGAAGCAATGAGATTGGCAGTGATGGGTTATCTGTTGTAGGTTGACAATCTCAGAGAAGAGATTTGATGTGATCTTATATGGATTGAGTCAATGAAGAAAACCCTAGCACGCCAAGATTTGATTCTCTATTTTGGCGGGAAAGCTTGGCTATAAATATGCAAACAAAATATTGAAAATGATTGATGCTACAAACTAGACAGAGCAGAAGTAGAGCATGCATGTGGATCTGTCAAAGTGTAACCTATTGAAGATCTTAGTGATTGAGGGTTGGAAGGAAAATCGGTAGGAGGGTTTAACAGAGCATTAAACCTGTGAGGCCAAAGTAATCAGCAAGCTGCTAAAGATTGTAGCAGTCAATTGAACCAGTAGTTTTAGAACCAATAAGAAGGCAATAGAGAGGGAAGAAATCTAGTGTGAGTATCAGAGAAGACCCAAAAAATTAAAAGTAGAGTAGAAGGGGAATCAAACAGAGAGGACTAAGAACTAGTAACTAGGTGCAGAGTCTGATAGTGTATCCAACCATTAGAGTCTGAACTAGTAAGGAAACAACAATGAGAAAAGGAGAGTAGAGAGATTGTGAGAAAAGGTTAGACAAGGCAAAGACAGAGTAGAGGAAGGGTCAAATCAGTGTGAGCAAAGAACTAGTAGAGAATAGAGTAGGGTTGAACCAGAAGAGAAGAGGTGAACCGATAGAGAAGAGGCAGAGTGACAGAAAGAGGACTCAACTGGTAAGGTAGAGACAAAGTAGAGGAAGAGTTAGATAAGGTGAGTAGAGAATTGGTAGAGAGAAGAGTAGAGGTGAACCAGTGAAGAGATATTTGTGAGAGTTACAAAATTCATTTGTAACAAGGTTATGACTATTGTATTATTGTGATATAATGTATTGTAATCACTGAGTTGGTGCTCAGTGCAAGGGTTGGTGCTCTAAATCAGTAGGGGTTGGTGCTCCTTGGGTTGGTGCCCTAAATCAGTAGGGGTTGGTGCTCCTTTGGTTGGTGCCCCAAATCAGTAATGGTTTGTGCCCCAAATAAATAGGGGTTGATGCTCCTTGGGTTGGTGCCCTAAACTTTGTAATAATGTTGTTTTATTGTGAGGCTGGATTGGAGTAGTAGACTCCAACATCAATTCTCATCGAGGTTTTTCCCACATTGGTATTTCCTCGTATATGCGGTGTTGTGTGATGTGTCCTTGTGTTCTTACATATTTATCTCTTCCCTTATCTCTCTGGTAGATTCACTTAGTGTTTGAGCTCCTAACTGATACACACATTTAAGGATTAAAAGGTTAAAAATATTGATTACCAATGATTCACTCCCCTCTCAGTGGCATCTTGTGTTATTCAACATAAGCATAAAACCATAACACCATAATTTTTACATGGAAACTCAGAAAGGGAAAAACCATGATGGTATTAAGACCCACAATATTATAATACTATGAGTAGAAGTATAATAATATTACAAGGGGAATGCACATGCATTCAAGAACACTTCCTAGAGATCACTGATTAATTAAAAAAGAGAGGGATACAACCTTGGAGGAATTGGTGTCCTACTAATGATTACAATTGATAACTAATTGTCTGAACTAATGAATAGCATCTACAAATGCCAAAATGCAGTTCTGTTTAAGCATAAGGAGTCTTCTTTACTATTTCAACACACTTCTTTGTTCAGCTATGCTCTATCATATACATGAGCATAAATCCAAAGATGGTGCATGCAAAACTATGCACATACACTCACACAATTTTTACACATCAACAATGAATCACAAAATACTCATATAGATCAACCTTATATATTTGCAACACTTAATTAGGTCTCCAACATGTCAGCTCCAAAAAGATGAAATGTGTAACAAGGAGTTGGCTCAATCCGATTACAAATGCTCATGCAGACCAAAAAAATTGATAATATGTTTCAAACAAGTCGACACAACAACCTCGAACACAACACCAATCAATAAAATCATCCCAAAGATTTTGCATAACACACTACACCGAAATAACCTTGTTCTTCCTAGATACCAGATCATCAAACTTGCACAAGAATCAACATTGAAAGCAAGGATTGCAAACAAAGAAAATCCAACCATCAAATCGACTACCTCTACCACCACAAACAAAAATGTGCACCCAAAATTGAATTCTACTCCATCTACTCATACTCTATCGAACATTGTGTTCCACCTTCCAGACTTAAGTAAAACTTCGGGTAGAATGAATTTGCATATACCAGATGACTCTTCTAATCTGAGTTGTATTCAATAGAAACTCCTAAACAATCCTTAAGCACTAATCCCTTCCAGAACAATGTCTCTTGCCAACAATCTCCCTTTTTGGCATTGATGGTAACACTTAGTGAAAAATGACTTAAGTGTCGAACCAAAAATGTCAAACTCTACAAAATTCCAAAACTTAGATTCTAATAGGCTCCCCATGATAATATACATCATTTTTCACTTCCCCCCTAAGAATATACATCATTTTTCACTCATCTCTCTCCCCATTTGATATCAATGGAAAAGGTAGGTATCCACTCAAAATTGTATGTACAAGGGTATACATAATAACTTACAAAAATTTGAAAATGTCTGCAAAAATAGTCCTAAAAAATTGCAAGTGATCATCCCAAAATTTCTTCGGGTTCTCCAAAATGTTTATCAGAGCACTAAAAAGGTTTGCATGCATTTCTACTCCTCTGAGATCTGAAGGAATATTCTTACTTGGTGCATTCATTGCATCTTGCTGACTGCTCAATAGAATATCCAATCCGGGAGTGATCAAGTTCCTCAACTCTCCTACTCTATCAATTATTCTATCTTTTTCTTGATTCAAGCTCTTTATTTTATCTAGTGAAGACATCACCTGGGCTTCATAAGTACTTGCAAAAATAGCCTGGGGTGAGTAGGACTGAGATATACCAACCAATTGTCCTTCACATTCTTTGATCTTCTTATGAAGTTCTATAGTGAACTTCAGCAGTAGAATACATGACTTGTACATTTTTCTGCCTTCGTTCAATGCCTCCTAAATTCCCTTCACACTAGTTATCAAACTAACCCTATCACCTTCAACCATTCTCAAAATAGTCGTTAACCTCATAGCATTAAAATGATTCAAAATGAGAGTCTACTACCTTGTGCATACTTCTTAGCTTATCAGAGGGAGAGTCATGAGTGTCTTGCATGAATGTCAGCAAAATTTTCTCAAGAGTAGTTGTAGCCAAAGATATAAGCTCCATGTGTTCAGTGTGAGACTTCAAAAAATCTTCACTGGATTTTGCTTGATCTAGAGTTGCAAACTTGTAATCTGCTTTCCCTTATCAGATTCTGAATAATGAATTGAGATTGATAGGTCCTTGGATGAGATTTGTGTCACTTGTAATCTGCTTTCCCTTATCAAATTCCATAGTGTCTCTTGCCACCAGAACTTGTTCAATATTGCCTTCATCCTTCTCCTTCGCTTCCATCTTTGCATCCTCTACCTTCTCATTACCAACCTCTTCATCATCGGAGCATCCTGATTTGCTCCACTAGAGTCTGCAATCTACTATCGATTATCAATATCATCTACAACAACAGGTTCAGTCGACTGTACATTTGGTTTTGTAATTTTTGGTATCCCAAGGACTTCTGAAATAAACTTATGAACACTTTCCTAAGATCTTTTAGAAACTGCATCATATTCATAATTCTTTATTATTTTCCTCAAAATTCTCGAGTCTCCTTATGAACCTCTTCATTCTTGCCAATTATTATTTTATCTTCTGTCTTGGCAATCATAGAACAAAGTTGTACTAGCTCATACTCCCTAATTCTCTCCTCTTCTACTCTAGCAGCTTCTTTTCTAATATCCAAAATATCATATAGACTCTTAGGGACTTCAGAAGGAATCTCAATAAGTTCTCTGCTATAGTTATTCAAATATACAATAGTAGCTTCTTCTTGAGACCTCTTCCCTTTCTTATCCAAACGATCATAAATTGGAAAAGCAGATTGAGATTACCTTGTTTTGTTATTGCTTCCTTGACTTGCTTAAGAGTTATTCTGGATGGATCAACTTCAACTCTTGGCTTCTTACTAGTCTAACTTCCATTGAAGGATTGCATCTTCACAACCCTAGCAGCAGTAGCATTCTTCTTTACTTCTCTCAGTGCTTCATTTGATTCAATCTCTTCATCCATAGTGACTGCTGCATAAACTCTTTCAGGTTTTCCTTTCTTACTCTTCTTAGCTCCACCAGATGGTTTGGATTAAGGCTTAGGTGGAGGGACAAGCTCAACAACACTGGAGGAATGTGTTGGCTTCCTTGTTTGTCTTGGCTTTGAGGAAGGCGCTTCTGGTTTGGTCTTCTTTGGTTTCACCATATCTTCTTCCTTTAGGATATTCTTCTCTTGGGCCATTTGGACTGCCTCCTTTATGATTCCCATGTCCTCTGCTAGCTGATCCACTTCCTTCCTCACTCTCCTCTGCATTCCAGGTTTGGTGAATTGAGAGTGAAGACTCAAACTTTTCTCCTTATATGTTCCAAATGTTTTCCTATGTTGAGTCTACTAGCTTACTCAAGAAATGTTGACCATATGCATCAAGAATATCACTACTAATTGTAGTGTTGTAAATTGTACACCCTTGCTAGGGTGGTATAATTTCATACTTGGTTTAGAACCCGCCTTAGTGTGTTTTGCATCTTGCATTTCTAATCTCTTTTAAGCATTTAATTAATTAATTTAATTTAATCTAAATTCATATTTCATCACTTCACATACTATAAAGTAGGGCCATTTACCCTAAGTGTGCCCCTTTTCATTTTATTCCTTCAATAAATCATTTAATCATAAACCCTAATTATGTCATATTTTGACCTTTAAGGCCTGATTTCACATATCAAAACACCTTGAAATCAATTGTAACTTTGGGATTCTCCCTAATATCATCATATCTAACGACCCTAAAAATTTGGTGAAAAGTTGGTTGGACCATGTGCAAAGTGCACAAGGTCCTCGACTGTTTTCCCAAAATTTTGGGACCATAATCCTATAATATAATAATGCTTGCCCCCAAAATATTTGCGGGAAATTAAAATCCTAGGTCACCCTAAACATGAAATTAAGATCTAGGGTTTCATACTTAAGAGCTCTCTTTATTTGAAGGGGTCTTGCTTCTAAGAATCTAAGAGCAGGTTTTTGGAGCATAAAGAGACTTCTTTGTAGCGGAAGAGTTGATCTTTGGAGTCTTCAACAACATTCAATATTTATCCATCAAACATTCATCAAACATCATTTCATCAATTAGGGGCTTTTGAAGATGTAGGAGAACAAGAGGAGATCACCGACTGAAGATTGGCTTGTACCTCTCCCTTGGCATTGGGTATGGTTTCATATTGTTTTCATGTCTTTGTATGACCTTCATTTTGATTCATACTCATGCTTTAGATCACTTTGAATCATGGATTTAGAGAATCTACTTTGTCAATTATAAGCAATCAGGGTTTACTCTTTAGGGTTTCTCTAGATTGTTTACTTTCATTTTAGGATCTTCCACATACACAAGGTTCTAGCATAGACATTTCTAGTACATTATCGACTATTTGTTGAGGTGGAAATCACCAAAATAGGGGTTTGACTAAGGCAAAACCCTACATAGACACCTGAAACCCTATTTTTCAGCTACAGGTACAGGTTCTGATTTGAGCGTCGTTGGAAGTTTTAGGACTAACAAAGCACATAGGAACTATTCAGGAGGGCAAAACTCATCAGAAACCCTTGGGACAGGGTGCCCTAATCCTACCTAGGACAGGGGCATGACACATTGGTCCTGCATAGGATAGGGGTGTTGCACTCTCGTCTTGCTTGTTTTCAGCAGGATTTGATAATGCACATATCCCATCCTGTCAGTTGTAGTTTCAAACTTGCAGAATCAGGATAGTGGTGTGGCACCCCGGTCCCGGATATTTTGGCTCAGATTTTAGACATAGGTGCACCTCTAACTTTGCCTCCTAATTTGTACTTTTCAGCAATATATCAATTGTTTTCTGTTCTGCATTTCCATATTAGGGTTTGTTTGCTTACTTGCACTTTAGGTTAGATTGCATTTTGAATCTTTCCTCTCTCTCATTTTCAGCAAGGGAATAGAAATCCTAAGAGGTAATCCTTGGCTCTCTCTTCCTCACAAGAAGTATCCGAAGTGTGTTACCTCCCTAGGCTCTTTCGTATTCTATGAGTGTGTATGAGAGTGGGATTAGGGTTTTCATACTTAGTCTCACTTTTTCCCCTACACATCTTTGGTGAACCCAAAATGAATCCAATTTCATTTTCATTTCATTCCATTTTTAGATCTAGATCTAGTATATTTCATTTTCTTTCAAAACATAAAAAAAAAGAGAGAGATTTCTTTCATCTTCCTTGCATTGTGTGTTCAAATTTCGTTCAATTTCCATTTCAAAAAGTCAGATTTTTATTTATAAGATGTTCATGCTTTTGATGATGTATGAAATTATGTTGATTATGAGTTTAGTAAGGATGAATTAGATTAATCTCTTAATGATTTTTTGAACCCTAAGCCTTCTTATACCTTGTTTTGCCAAAAACTAGTCAACCTTGTTACTATGCCATTTTGTTGTGATGAGAGAGATAAGTTGAATGGCTCCTCCCATGGGTGAATTCCTATCAGCTCCTCCACTAAATATAGCAACATGGTTGACCATTACAATTCCCTTTATGAGGTTATGTCTCCTTTTGAGTCCAAAGATAAACCTTTCAATCACTATGACCATGCTTTATTGGATGATTCCCTTGATGATTTTATATATTTGCCTAAACCCTCAAACAAAAACAATACATCTAAAAGGTTAATCAACTTGATAAATGTGAATGAACATAGTAAACCTCTTTTCATAGTCCAAGGTTCTTATCCTTCTCCAACCTCACCTCTTTCTAGTCAACCTCTTTTTACAGTTTAAGGTGGATATAGTCATGATTCCTTTAGCACTCCAAACAAACCTATCATTACGGTACAAGGAAGAAATCCCACTAAGAGTCCTTATAGATATGCTAAAAAACTAACTAAAGAGAGTTATAATGTGGCTGCCCATACATATAAGATGATAAACAATAGGCAACCTAATCCTCCTTCAGTTATCCCAACTTCTCTTTTTGATCCTCAACCTATCCTTCCTCAAGCACCTCGTATTTCACAAACTCTTGGTAAGGAATATGATCTTGTTGAATAACTTAAAGCTACTCCTTCCAAGATATCCCTTTGGGACTTGATTCAAACTTCTTCAACTCATCATGGAATGCTACAAGATGCCTTGAAAACATTGAATGTCCCACCTGCAATCACATCCAATAATACGGCCTCCTTGATTAACTCTATCACAGCTCCTAAGGCTCAAATTGTGTTTACACAAGATTAGCTACCCACTAGTGAAATTCAACATCAGTATGATCCCTTAATGATTGTGGTTATTATAAATGATAGTGAAATAAGATGAACACTAGTGGACAATGGTTTTGGCCTTAATGTTTGTAGTATTAACTTGTTGCATAATATCAATATCGATACATCTCTTATTATGCCCGATTCTCTCACTATCCGAGGCTTTGATAATGTTGCTGAATCTTCATTAGGTATCATCACCTTGCCTATTAAGGTAGCTCCTGTTACTTCACCTATGCCTATCCATGTCATGTTTGGAGAATTAACTTACAACTTGTTACTAGGGAGACCATGGATTCATAGCATGCAAGTTGTCCCCTCTAAATTACATAGGAAAGTTAAGTTCATTTACAACAATAAAACATATACCTTGCTAGGTGACACAAATATCTAGGCTTGTCTACAAATATCAACTTCCAAATCCTCTTCACCCGGTTCTTCCCCAACTATCTTAGATGATTCCTCTAAAGCTTCTACTCCCACTAGTGTACCCAATTGTCAAACCCATCTCCCACATCCGAATCGTTTCCCAATACTTCCTCAAATAGATCTAAGGTTCTTGAGGAAGAGTCTTCTTAGCCTAACTCTACTATGGAGGATACCTTCTCTCTTGAAAAGGTTCTTGTAGAAGATGATTGGGGATCCCTTGAATTTAATCTTACTTTCATAGGGGAATGTAAAATTCCCACTAGAGAACCTAAGTTTGAAAAGAAGGAAGAAGAAGAAGAACCTAAAAAACAATCCAATTAGTCTTGGCCATTGAGTATTAACTTTGTGGTGGCTTCCCAGACTTTGTCCCTCTTAGTTTATGACCTAAAGGACTTTGACCCTTCACTTTATGAAAATATTCCTTCTCTCTCGGAAATGGCTAACCTTTATGGTGATGATATGATGAAAGAATAAGTATCCGGTAGAATATTGAGAGGGGGGGAGAGTGGATCAGTATATTGAAAAACTGATACAAAGTTCCCAAACTCAAATTCAATCAAACAAAGTAAACATATCTTAGTTAAGATCAATGTTCATAAGAATACTTGACATCAACCGGTTTGACTGTTATTTCAACTTAACAGTAAACAACTTCAATCTTGCAAACATCAACAATGCTTAATCATAACTCAACATATTCATCTCTCAATGCTTCTAGTTATCATGTCTTATCAGAAGTTAATCAAATCAACAAATAAGATCATAACCACAAAAAAAATTCACCACTTGACACAAATGTTTATACGTGGAAAACCTAAATAGGTAAAAACCACGGTGAGATGAGACTCACAAGGATAGCTATCTGAACTCTTCTAAAGTTTTCCCTGTTAGGAGCCAAGCCTGTTAAAGCTTTACTATAAGTCTTGTTAAGAACTAATTCTAGTTAGGAGTCACCTGATTAAGGGATTTACAAATATGCCTCAATGAAAAGCATAATACCCTATTAGGAGTAACCTCACTGGAGGATTTAAGAATCCAAGCTAATGGACCACCTTGTTAGAGGATTTAATGAGTAACCAAGCTTGTTAGAGCTTACTCGGTTAAGGGATTTCACTTCTATTGTAATTGTTAGAAAACAACAAGTTTTCTTGATCTATCTGAATAGCACTAAATTTTCTTGATCAGATCCTTTTAAGATTCAATCTGCCTTTACTCAAAGTGCAGATCCATTCACTGGTTAGGCAACAACACACTCAATAGGTTTATGACAATCTTGCCAACAACCTTTACAAACAACTTCATCGACCTTAAATACAAATCAATTAGGTCGGTAACATAACAAAAACCTAATTCTCATCATCGAGATTACAAACAAGTCAGTACAATCTTGACCATTAGAAATCATAACAATCTCTTCACATTCTTCAAGAAAATTCCAACCACTCCATGATCACCGCTTCATCAGACTTTGTAACTCATCACGCACTGTACATTAGATGCAATCCACTTTTCTCCTTCCCTAGACAATAAAAAAATGCACCAAAACAATTTGAACTTATCCTATACAATGATCACACGTGTCTCCATCGTTAACACTCATCAGATAATAAACCAAAAAACTTGATCGGTTAGGGTTTAACAACTGATAGGGTTTACCGGTTACATTGCATAGAAAGGTTTAACCCTTTACACCAGTTCACCAGTTCAACTCACAAACTTAACACACCAGTTTACAACATCTTCCACAAAGCTCTTCTAACCAGTTACTAGCCAATATAAAAAACAACAATATCAGCAATAACATGAATACCATTACCTGTTCAATTGACATCAATGACAACATATCATTAATGCAAGCGCTATGCAAAATGCCAACAAACTCAAAATGCCAACATATGGTCTTGGTTTTCACATCCTAGCTAGATGCAGATATAATGGTAACATATGTGGTGCTCAAGAACAAGGGATAAAGGTTCCCTTGGAAACAAATTTTGTGATATGACATTTGGGCTTGGCTATGATCCTTTTAAGCATACTAAAGCATCTAAGAGACCATCTATTAGTGTTAATGTCATTTATGTCTCTCTCTTAATAAAAGATCTAGAGTATATTGACCATGACTCTTCTAGTGTCCTTGATTTGGATGTTTTTCCCATTGATGATTCCTTAGCTAAATTCTTAGGAGCCTATGACAACCTTCCTCATTATCGCCATAATCATGGTTTTCCCTATTGTCTAAATGTGAAAGCTTACTTTGGGAAAGAAAGAAATAACAATGAGATAGTTAAAGAATATCCTTAGCTAAAAGACGCTCCTCAGCAAAGCAATCTCCTAATAAGTGACACTATTGATATCAAGATGGATCCTTGTGTTGAAGATAAAATCATCAAGATAGGGAAATTTCTTGACGAAGAAGAGAAAAAACAATATTCCTAAATTATTACATGAATTCCCTGAAATCTTTACTTGGATGTACTCTAACATGCCTGGCATAGATCCTAAGATTGTCACTCATAACATTGTCCTAATTCCTGATGCTAAACCCATAAAGAAAAAGATTCGAAAGATTCACCCTAAAGTGGCATTACTTGTTAAAGCTGAGACTAAAAAGTTGTTGGATGCTAGATTCATTCATCATATCAATTATTCCCCATGGATTTCAAACATTATGGTTGTGGCTAAGTCTGATAATAAGATTAGGATGTGTAGAGATTTTTGTGATCTTAATAAAGCCTCTTTAAAGGATGATTGTCCTCTCTCGAATATCGATATGATAGTGAAGTCTGTAGTAGGTCATGCTTTATTATCCTTCATGGATGGTTTCTCTAGATATAATTAAATCTTCATTAATCCTCAAGATAATACAAAAATGCTTCCACCACCCCTTGGGGCACATTTTGTTGGGTTATGATGCCTTTTGGAATGAAAAATGCAGGCGCAGCCTATCAGTGTTTTATGACTCTTATCTTCCACGATTATATGCATTAGACCTTAGAAGATTACGTTGATCAACATCTTAGTTAAATCCGTTCTTCACACAGATCATGTTAAGATCCTTCATCAGATCTTTGACAGAATTTGTAAGTATAACATGTGCTTGAATCCCTGAAAATGTGTTTTTGGTGTGGATAGTGGAAAACTATTAGGGTTCATAGTTTCACATCGTGGAATTGAGGTGGTCTGAAGAAGATAGATGCCATTGTTAACATGCCACCTCATAAAATTGTCTCCCAACTCAAAATTTTGCATGGAAAGATTCAATCTATTCGTAGGTTTGTGTCTCAACTAGTAGATTGTACCTTTCAATGGAGTGAGGATTATCGTCAAGCATTTTAAAAACCTTAAAATATATTTGGTTAATCCTCCTATTCTTCAACCTGCTGACCCTTCCAAGCCTTTCCTTCTATACATAGCTTCTTCCCTTCATGCTCTTGCAACCCTATTGGCACAACATGATAAGGATGGTAGAGAATGTTCGGTTTATTATATAAGTCGTACTCTATTTGATTACGAAGTTTAATATTCTGCAATAAAAAGATAGTGCATTGCTTTATTCTTTGCAACTCAAAAGCTAAGGCATTACCTCTTGAATGCTAAAGTCCATGTTATCATTAAATTTGACCCTCTCAATCATCTTTTCTCCAAAACTGACCTTTTGGGATGCTTAGCTAAGTGGGTTATGATGTTGACCAAGTTTTACCTTAAGTTTGTCTCACATAAGGCAATAAAGGGTCAAGCGTTGACTGACCACTTAGTTGAGGCTCCTTCATTCTTCTCCCTATCTAATCTGGAGTCTTTTCCTGATGAATACATTTTCTCCACTGAGATTGATGAGATTCGGGAATTTTATTTTGATGGCTCTAGGTGTCGTACGAGATTGGGGGCATCGATGGTCTTAATTTCTCCTAAAAAGAAGCCTATCCCTTTACCATATCATCTCAATTTCTTATGTACCAATAACATTGCTGAATATGAGGCTCTTATAGCTGGAATTAAAGCAACCTTAGCATTAAATGTAAAACATCTACATATCCATGGAGATTCTCAACTAATCATAAGACAAGTGACAAGACTTTATCAAACTAAGCAAGACAAATTATCACAATATAGAGATCTAGCTATATCCTTGTTATAAAATATTGATTCTTATACCATAGAGCCCGTTCCTTGAAAAGATAATCAACATGCTGATGCGATGGCATGTGTAGCCTCTCTTGTGTCTTTAGAGGACCCCTTGGTAGATCTTAAATTCACTATTCACAACATCATTATCCTGGCTATTACTGGCAATCCTAGTGATGTGGCGTATTGTTGCATTATCGATTCTAATGAATGGTACTCACATATTGTGAGATATTTGAGTGATGGTACCTTTCCTGACTCTACAAATAAGAATACTAGGGCTAGGATTCACAAATTGGCCACTAGATACATTATCCTTTCTAATGTTCTTTATAAAAGGGGTTATAATTGTCTTCTCCTTTGATGTCTTAACAAAGCCAAAATCCCTATTACTCTTGAGGAAGCACATTTAGGTGCTTACAGGGGGGATTTTGGGGGTAGATCCTTAGTTCAAAGATTGCTCTGAATGGGATATTATTGGCAGACCATGGAAAATGATTTCTTTGTGTTTGTTAAAAAATTTCATTAGTGTCAACAACATAGCAATTTGATCCATGCCCCTACCCAAGAACTTCGATCTCAAGTAGCATCTTGGCCCTTTTCTACATGGGGTTTGGATCTCATTGCTAAAGTATCTCCTCCCTCATCTCAAGGACATACTTTCATCATAACTACACCTAATTACTTTACGAAGTGGGTGGAAGCAGTTCCTCTTCGATCCACTACCGCAGAAGTAATTTTTTAATTCATTTTAAAAAACATTATCTCCTAATTCAGAATACCTTTTGCTCGATTATATGATGAATCAATAAGGATCCAGACAACTACTGAGAGGAGGGGTGAATCAGTAGATGGAAAACTAACTAAAATTTCACCAAACTCAAAACCCGATTCACAAATCAATCACTGAACTAACTGGTTCAAACACTGAACAATAAACTACAAATGCACTGTCAAGTTAACCAGTTGACTGACATAACAAACCAATAGAATAACAGATCTGAAAATCTCAAACCATTTAACCAAAACATCAAAATACTTTACTAACATTAATAAAAGCAGTATTTAGATCATTGCCGGTCATATTAACATATCTAAGTGGATTTATCAGTTAAGCAAAAAAACCATATCCAAACATAACCACAAAAACTGTTCACCACTTGACACAATGATTTTTGATGTGGAAACCCAAATGGGAAAAACCATGGTGGGGATGAATACCCACAAGTATTTTGAACTCTTTTGAAGTTCACCCTGTTAGGAGCCAAGCCTGTTAAAGCTTTTATAAAAATGTCATGTTAGGAATAGATCTTGTTAGGGACCACCTAGTTAAGGGATTGACTATAATGCCCTGTTAGAAGAAATACCCTGATATGAGTAACCTCAATAGAGGATTCAAAATCCAAGCTAATGGATCACCTAGTTAGAGGATTTAGCTAGCACTAAGCCTATTAAAACTTACCCGATTAAGAGATTTCATTGTTATAATTGTTAGAGAACAATAGGGGTTTGTTGATCTGGTAAAAAGCACTACTCTACTTGATCATATCCTCTTCATGCTCCTATCTTCCTTCAAACATACTGCATATACTCCTTCTGGTTCGACAATCAATCACACTGACACTTAACCAAAATTACCAACACTACAACAAAATAACTCATTGACCTTATAAGAAAAACAATAGGTCGGTAACACATCACAAACCTAAGATCCCATAGAGATTACAAAAAATCAGTTCAAACATGACCGTTAGATCACATAGCAATCATCAACACATTGTACAAGATAACCTTGACCGCTCCTTGATCACCGCTCATTGATTCTTGTAACTCATCACACGGTTTCTACTTCATGCAATGTACTCGCTCATTCCCAAGATAAAACTGTTATCTCTAGGCACCAAAAACCACTTGAAACTCATCACATGCATCATGCATACATGGTATAATCATCACCGATAACCATTTGATCATAAATCAACACAACCGATTCACCAAGCTCCATTGGTTAGGGTTTGGCATATCAACAGGCAGGGTTACCGGTTGATCTCACTACTTCAATAGCAATAGTGGTTTCCATCACTTACTCAGCTACCAGTTTCATAACAACATCACTGCCGGTTACAACTGACATCAATGACAATACTTAAACTTCATTAATGCAATCTTCAATCAAATGCCAACAATCTCCCCTTTTGGCATTGATGGCAATACAAATATCAATACCCTTGATTGTGAGGATTGAGAGTAATGCACATATGCAAGTATAGGAATCTTGGTTTACATTTTACCATGTACTCTCCTTCAACTGAGTCTCCATGTCTTCAGCTAGTAACTAGCTACAATTATTCTCTCTATCAATCATACAATTCTTCTCCCTCTTAATCATACAATTCCTCTCCCCCTTTGACAATAATGCCAAAGTGAAAGTAAAACATGCAGTGTCATACTTTATTGTTCTACAACAAGCTACTCATCCTGTGGAGTAGCTCCACTCTACACCAATCCTATTGCAAGATCTTCAATTAGCTCTGGGACTGATGTCTTCCACATCTATTCAACTGACCTCATGTAGGGGCACAACCCCTAGCTGACTTCTAAGATACGCAAACATAGTCTTAGGTAGAGGTCTAGTAAAGATATCTGCTAGCTGTTCCTTAGTCGATACATGTTCCAGTAACACATCTTTACTCTGTACATTCTCTCTCAAGAAATGATATTTCAGCTCAATATGCTTGGTTCTAGCATGCAACAACGGGTTCTTTGAAATATTTATTGCACTAGTGTTATCTGGTTCTGTGATCTTCAACTTGAATCCTTCCAAGATGTGTTTCATCCAAATTGCTTGGGTACAATTCATATACACTACAACATATTTAGCTTCAGTAGTAGGGTGTGATATACAACTCTGCTTCTTGCTATTCCAAGATACAAGTCTTCCTCCAAGAAAGAATGCACCTCCGGTTGTACTCTTTATATCATCAACATTTCCTGCCCAGTCTGCATTTGTATAAACTTTCAAGTCAAAGTTACCTGCATATGGATACCATAATCCATAATCAATAGTACCTTTCAAATATCTAGATATCCTTTTAGTTGCAATCATGTGTGTCTCCTTTGGGTTCTTCTAAAATCTGGCAACAAATCCAATTGCATGAGCAATATTCGGTCTGCTGTGAACAACATAATGCAGTTTCCCTATCATAGATTTGTACTCCTTTTCATCAATGGATGTGGCATCATCCTCCTTAGATAGTTTACAACCTGTAACCATTGGTGTCCCAACTGGTTTATAGTCTCCCATTCCAAATGTCTTCAATACCTCTTTCACATATTTGGACTGTTTGATAAAGATACCATTCTTCATCTATTGAATTTTCAAACCTATAAAGAATTTTATCTCTCCTAACAGATACATCTCAAATTCACTCTTCATCTCATTTACAAAGTCATCACTCATGTCATCATTGCCTCCAAAAATGATATCATCCACAAACACTTCACTAAAAAGTATCTTATCTCCTTTAGTCTTGAGATATATATTTCTCTCTTCACTAGTTCTTTGAAAACCTATCTTCATCAGGTGTGAATGTAGTCTTTCATACCATGCTCTTGGTGCTTGCTTGAAACTATATAGAGCCTTGTGTAGTTTACACACCATATCCTTTACATCAGTCAAAGCATAACCCTTTGGTTGTTCAATGTATACTTCCGCTTCTAGTATTCCATTTAGAAATGCTGACTTCACATCCATCTGATATATTTTGAATCCCCTATATGTTGCAAATGCAAGTAGAGTCCTAACACCATCCAATCTAGCAACTGGTGCAAATGTCTCTCCATAGTCTTCTGCTTCTTCCTATGCATAACCTTTGCATACCAATCTAGCTTTGTTTTTGACTACTACTCCATCTTCATTCAGTTTATTTCTGAATATCCATTTAGTACCTATTACATTTCTTTTTACCATTTTGGGTACTAGGATCCATGTATTGTTCTTCTCAATCTGGTCAAGCTCCTCTTCCATAGCCTTGATCCAATGATCATCTCCAAAGGCTTCCTTAGTAGTTCTAGGCTCAATAGTGGAGATCATACAAAAATTCTCTCTAATTCTTCTTCTAGTTAACACTCCAACATCTTTATCTCCAATAATTTGATCAGGATTATGATTGAGTCTCACATACCTTGGAATAACATGATCATTAACTTCAAGTTCTTCTTCCTCACTATCTTCATCTTCTACAGAATCTACTTGTTCCAGTTTAACTAGTACTACAACATTCACTTCACCAACTTCTGGCTTCATCGGTTCTAGTTCCAAAATCAAAATGTAAGGTTCATCTTCCTTCTTCTCCTCACTATTTTCTCCTGTATCTTAAGGACACTCATCCACTCAGACATCAACACTTTCAATGATTCTCTTTGTTTGGTTGTTGTAACATTTGTAGGCTTTACTCTTGGTGGAGTAACCAAATGTGCCTTCATCACTTTTAGAATCAAACTCACCAACATAGTCACCTTTCTTGATAAAACATTTATTGCAAAAAAACTTAAAATAACTGACATTAGGTGACCTACCATACCAGTATTCATAAGGAGTTTTATCCTTACCTCTCTTAACCAATATCTGGTTCATAGTGTAGATGGTTGTGCTGATAGCTTCTCTCTGGAAATTTTTTTCTACACCTCCTTGTATCAGCATAGTTATAGCAGCTTCAACAACTGACCAGTTGTTCCTCTTTGCAATACCATTTTGCCGTGATGTTCTAGGTGCAGAAAGCTACCTCTTAATTCCATTGTCTTCACAATATCTAGTGAATTCCTCTAAAGTAAATTGACCACCTTGATCAGTTCCCAGACACTGTATCTTCTTACCACTTTCCTTTTCAGCTAAGGCCCTAAATGCCTTAAACTTACTAAAGGCTTCTTTTTTCTCCTTCAAGAATGTGCCCCACATCATTCTTGAGGAATAATCAGTGAAGATTATAAAATATCTATCATCTTGAATACTTCTAGTCCTTACTGGTCCACAGAGGTCTATATGAACCAAATCTAAAAAATGTTCTATTGAGAAAGATTTGCTCTTAAAAGTTGAGTATATCATCTTTTTGAAATGACATTCCTTACACAGAGCATTCATCGGTTTGTCCGACTGAGGCAAATCTCTTACTGACTTGGACATATTGACTTTGACAATGTTTTCAAAATTTATATGACAAAATATGCGATGTCAAAGCCAACTATCATCTACTTTAGCAATTAAATAATTGTTGACTTTAGGATTCAAGTGAAACAGGTTACCTTTTGTCTGCTTTCCAGTTACAATCAGTTCACCTTTTCTCCCATAGATTTTGCACATTCCATTCTTGAATTCCAATGGATAACCTCTGTCATTGAGTTGAGCAACACTCAAAAGATTGTGCTTTAATCCTTCAACCCAATAGACATCATCTGCATTGCTCTTTCCATTAAGAGAAATGATTCCCTTTCCTTTTACCATGTAGGGTGAGTCATTTCCAAATCTCACAACTCCTCCATCAAATTCCTTCAAAGTAAGAAATTTATATCAGTCACCGTTCATGTGGTGTGAACAGCCACTATCTATGATCCAATCATCCAAACTATCCATACGAGAAACTAATGCCTTCTAATCAGATGTCTCCTCTTTAATGGCAACAAAGCCAATATATTCATTTGCATCTCCCTCAGATTCCTCATCAGTGATTCCACCATCAACTGCAATGAGGCAATCTCTTTTTCTTTTTCCTTTGTACTTCTTATACTTCTCATGCTTATGCTCATTGTCTCCATTAGGACAGTTAGTTGCAATATGTCTAATCTGGTTACATACAAAACACTTCAAAGGTAATTTACCTTTGTACTTACCAGTACCTCTGGTTAACTGCTTGGCCAACAATGCTTCAAGCTCAATCAGACTGTCTTCATCATCAACTTCTCTGCTAGATCTAGACCCATAACTGTGATTGGCTTCTCTTCTTTTCCTCACAGGTGGGTTAGAAACTGAAGCTCTAAATGTAGATCTAGATTTGTGAGCACTACCATCATAACCATTTAACTCAAATGCAGTAAGTTTACCAATGATGGAGTCAAGAGTTACCTTTGTTTTATCAATAGACTTTAGCTCCTAAATGGCTACAACTCAGATAACGTAGACTGGTAGAAGGGTTCTCAACACCTTACTAACCACCATGGTATCCTCCACTTTACCACCAACACTTTTGATTTGACTGAATATCTCCTTGATCCTTTGACAATTCTCACCTTCAACCATCACATGTCATCAAATTTACCTCTTAGACTCTCTTCTTTGGCAATCTTCACATGCTCATCACTGCTATAGATATCCTCAAGTTTCTTCCACACATAATAAGTAGTCTCTAGACCATGGACATCAACATACTTTGAATCAGACAAGGAATTGATAATGGCCTCCAATGCTTGATTATTCTCTTGTTGTTCCCTCTTTTGATTATCAAACAAAATCCCACTAGGCAAGGTATATTTGGTAACAACATGTTCCCAGTATTGACTTCCTAGACTTTTGATATAGATTTTCATCCTATCACTCCATATTCTATTATTTTCCCTATTGAACTTCAGACCTTCTTTATTCGTCATGTTCTTCTAGATCTTTACCTCCAGTTGATAGGCTTAGACACTAGAGGACCTAAAATGCTCTGATACTAATTGATGATATGATGAATCAATAAGGATTTGAACAACTACTAAGAGGGGGTGTGAATTAGTAGATGGAAAACTGACTAAAATTTCACCAAACTCAAAACCTGATTCATAAATCAATCATTGAACTAACTGGTTCAAACACTGAACAATAAACTGCAAATGCACTATCAAGTTAACTGGTTGACTAGCATAACAAACCAATAGAATAACAAATCTGAAACTCTCAAACCATTTAACCAAAAAATCAAAATACTTTACTAACATCAGTAAAAGAATTATTGAGATCATTGCCGGTCATCTTAACATATCTAGGTGGATTTATCAGTTAAGCAAAATAACCATATCAAAACATAACCACAAAAACCATTCACCACTTGACACAATGATTTTTGACGTGGAAACCCAAATGGGAAAAACCATGGTGGGGATGAATACCAACAAGTATTCTAAACTCTTCATAAGTTCTCCCTGTTAGGAGCCAAGGCTGTTAAAGCTTTTACAAAAATGTCCTGTTAGGAACAAATCTTGTTAGAGACCACCCGGTTAAGGGATTGACTATAATGCCCTGTTAGAAGTAATACCCTGTTAGGAGTGTTGGTGTAAATAATTATTCATCATGGATATTATTACACCTTACTTAGAAAATTCATTTCATAGTATTTTGGGTATGAGACACTTGGGTGTTTGTGCCACATTGGGATAGTGTGTGTAGGAGAATTTCCACCTTTTGTGGACTTATCTTGTTGTTACATTCCACATTCAGTGGGTGATCCACCTCATGCGGAATATTATACTGTTTCTTCTACCTACCCACACCTATTTCCTACACACCCTTTTTTCTTATTGAGCAACATGTCATGTTTGTGTGCTCACATATCCATATAGCCTTTCCTATATAAGCAACTCATATTCATTGTATGTGATGCTTGATGATCTAGTTGATCGGTATTTTCATCTTGATAGAATATAGTTTATTTCTATCATCTATTTTGTCTCTCTATTGTATTTTTCATTGAGCCCTTGATCTTGGCAAAATTGCACTTGGTATTAGAGCCAATAAGGCTTCATTGATTAGTCTTTTGGAGACATTTTATAGGCTTCAATTTTCGGATTTGGGGATCTTCATTTTTTGGGGGTGTCATACAATGATTTGGACATCATGGTTGCGTCTAGGTGGTCGTTTCCATGAACTCTGAGTATAAATTCAACCTATTTTGGTGAGAGAAATGTTTTTGCCAATTTTGCTATAGTTGTATGGATTTTGAAATTTTAATATATATTTTCTAAAAAAAAAAATTTCCGCAAAATTTTTAGAAATATTTTGTTGAAAAAAAAAAAAAAATTTCGAGAATTTTTTTTATTTTGGGGCATCCCATGACCACCCCCCCATCTCGTACTCTGTGCATTTCAATTTCTATAGGCTTTCACCACCCGTACTTTCTCTTCGAGCCCCGTAGACTACCAAACCCTCTAATTCTGGCTGCACTTCCACCGGTGATCCCTGCATTTTCGGTAGCCAGGTCCGAGCCCTCGCCAGCACTTTCCTGCCGCTGTTTCTCAGCCTCCTTCTGGCCTCATGGTCTTTCGACCCCCGCGTTGACCGGATTGCACCTCCCATCACTTCTCAAAAATCTCGCCTGCCAGCCACTACCACTGCTCCGGTTGGGCCTTCCACCGCCGGTGAACCTACCCGCTAGCTCCTGTCGCCAACTAGTTCTGCTGATGACTGCTACTAATCATCGAATCTCACCGGCCCCTCCACCAATGATCTTCCATGTGAGCTTCTGACTGGGCCCTTGAGCATATCATCACACCACGCAGAGATCTCTGCCACATCAGCAAACACGTGTCACACTTGCCACATCATTTGTCCGTACGGTACAGACACCATGTAGGCAGGGAGGCAAAGTTTTCATGATGTCCATATTACAATTTAACCCCATAGTTTGCTGATGCTGTCATTTTTAAAAATTTTTGCAGGTCCCTCTCATTGAGCTTTTTGATTTCGCAGTTCAACTTCAAATGGCCATATCTTGCTCATTTTTGCTCCTTTTTTAGTGCAATTGTTTTTGAAATGGGCTAGAATTTCATGCCCTTTATAGTGGTGGAATAATTTTTTGATTTTGATGGATGAATTTTTAATAAATTGCAGATCTTCATGATTGTACCTATCTAATTCCTGATTTTGTAACTTTAGAGGCTTTGTTTGGGGTCATACGACCTCCTTTTTAGGTGCCATTTTTTTTGAAAGTGCATAATTTTTTGTCTACTTTCATAATATTCCATTTGTTTGCAGTGATTTTGAGTAGAAATTATACTTTTAGTATTTAGTCATTTTTGGCCTATTTGGTACTTGTATTTCGCTTGGATATCAGTTTAGATCACTCCCAGAGACAACTGAGAGGGGGGGTGAATCAGTTGTCAAATAAATTCAAACCAAAAACAACTTAACCAACTTATTTCTTAATACTGGTAAACCAGTCTTTTGTACTGGTAGACAGTTTTATCAGATAATTGCAATACCGGTAAAGATTAATGCATGAAACAAAAAGACCAAGTCATCCACAACACTTAGCACCAAAAATTATATGTGGAAACCTTGTAAGGGGAAAAACCACGATGGGAAACCTTACCCACAATCAGATGATACTACTACAGATAGTAAGTGTATACAAATGGGGTCTGCACATGCAAAAAGGCCAAGCACCTAGAGCTCACTGCTCAAACACAAAATAGGAGTCACACTGACTACAATTGGATGGTTAAATCCAATAAGGATGTACTACTCAAAATAACATCTTCATATGCTGGATTAAGTACCGTTGTAGTTCTGATATGCTTTCACAAAAACCTTGCTTCACCTTCAATTGATGTCTGTATGTATAGCTCTTCTTATTCTCGCATATACCTTCACACAAATCTTCTTCCCACTCCACATCCGATCTTACAAATAAGATCTTACATTTATATCATAACCTAGGACCAATTTTAGTAGGTCGGCTCTAAGAGATATTACAATAAAATCAATTTACAAATAAAATAATATCCGATGCAATAACTAATTCAACATGTCTGCTTGATGCATTTACAACAATAATAAGACATTTCCATAGCATGCCATGTTGATCTGGAAAAGATAAGCCTGTCGGTGTATAACCTGGACCTATTTGTTGGTAACAACAAATATGCAAATATGAATATGCCAATAAAAAAATCTTCAAGACAAAGTGTCCAAATGATGTCTTCGACATAACCATGTGTTTTCCATGCCATTCCAAGTGTCGGTGAACATTATATCATGCTGGTGTACTAGATATTGGTTACTGTGCATGAGTCATTTAATTGCCGGTGAATGTTGCTGATTCTCCAAAGTGATTCTCCAAAGTGCCAGAGTTGATAAGTGTTAGTAGGTGTTGACATCAATGACAAAACCATACCAAAATACCAACAATCTCCCCCTTTGGCATTGATGGCAACACAAGATGAAAAAACCATCAAAGTGGCAAAACAAAAATGCCAAATACCAAAAGCCATCAATCTCCCAAAATATAGGTAACAATCTCTCCCCCTGAGAGTGATAGTGTTTCCTTGTGTTTTTCCATACCAATCTCTCCCCCTTTGACATCAAATGCCAAAGCTACTACATAACCAAGTTCATATACAAAATACCAACCAATTTAGTATACCAATTACTCCCCCTGAGAAGTAGCTTCCTTATCAAAGCTAGAGTAAAAGATTTCTCTGTTAATTTTGTCGGTTGATGACAAACATCAACTCTCTAAGTTTCTACCAGTGGGGGTATGACCCCAAGCTGGTCTCTAAGATATTCAAAAGTCTCCTTAGGTAGAGGTTTAGTGAAAATATCTACAATCTGCTCTTTAGTATTCACATAAACCAATTTTATCTCTTTTGCTTCAACATGTTCCCTTAGAAAATTCAGTTTGATAGAAACATGTTTGGTTTTAGAATGTAATACCAGATTCTTAGATATATCAATTGTTGTAGTGTTAGCATAATAGATAGTAATAGGTTCCTTGCACTTTACCTTTATGTATTTCAACATTTGCTTAAGCCATAGTACCTATGTACAGTTAGTTGCTGCTACAACATATTCTGATTCTGCTATTGATAAAGATGTACAAATTTATTTCTTACTCAACCAAGAAACTAGTCTACTTCCAAGAAAAAATGCTCCGTCGGTGGTGCTTTTTCTATCATCCAAATCTCCTGCCCAATTTGCATCTATGTATGCACATAATTCAAAGTTTTCATCTCTAGGATACCATAATCCAAGATTTGTAGTGCTTTGTAAGTATCGAAAAATCCTTTTTACTGTTGATTCATGATTTTCTCTAGGATTACTCTGAAATCTTGAAAGAATACATACTGCATTCATGATATCAGGTCTTGTTTGTGTTAAATACAGTAACCCTCCTATCATAGATTTGTACCTAGTTGGATTAATAGGTGTAGATTCATCCCTGAGTGATAGTTTGTCATTTGTAGTCATAGGTGTGCTTACCGGTTTATAGTTCTCCATCCCAAATTTCTTTAGTAACTCCTTCAAGTACTTAGATTGACTCAAGAATATACCTTTGTCAGTCTGTGAAATCTACAATCCTAAAAGGAATTTTATTTCTCCAATCATAGACATTTCAAATTCTTGTTGCATTTCAATAGAAAATTCTTTACATAATCCATCTTCTCCTCCAAAGATTATATCATCAAAAAAAACTTCTATAACCAAGTTGTCATTATTAGTCATTTTATAATATAAGTTGTTGTGAGCATTACCTTTAGAAAAACCTATCTCCAAAAGATACTTATCCAATCTTGCATACCAAGCTCTTGGAGCTTGCTTCAATCCATACAAAGCTTTCCTTAACCTGCAAACCATATCTTTGTTTTCTATCAAAGAAAATCCATTAGGTTGTTCAATGTAAGCTTCTTCTTCAAGATCTCCATTAGGAAATGCATATTTAATATCCATTTGATAAACTTTGTAGTTCTTATGTGCTGCAAAAGCCAAGAATAATCTGACTGCCTCAATTCTAGCTACCGGTGCAAAGGTTTCATTATAATCAATTCTTTCTTTCTGAGAATATCCCTTACACACTAGTCTTGCTTTATTTCTGATAACCTTACCATCTTCATTAAGTTTGTTTCTGAATACCCATTTTGTTCCAATCACATTTTTATCTTTAGGCCGGGGAACTAATGTCCAAGTGTTATTCTTCTCAATTTGTTCTAATTCTTCTTCCATAGCTTTAATCCAGAGTTTATCTTCACATGCGTCATTAACTGATGATTTTTCAATTTGAGAAATAAGACAAACCTCTTCATTTGCCAATCTTCCTCTTATCATAACTCCTTTTTGCTTATTTCCAATTATCTGATCTTCAGAATGATTCAATCTTACATACCGGGGTGTCTTTGTTTTTTCTTGTTCCTCAGTCACAATGGAATTGTTAGATGATACCGGTGTAACTAGATCTTCATTCTATACCAGTGGGTTCAGTGTAGGTTCATTTCTTAGAATTATTATTGCCAGTTTAGAATCTATATACCTTGAAGTTCCTCTGAATTGTCCATCAATCTTCATATTTGTACTCTCAACAATTTTCTATAATCTTTTGTTAAAACATCTATATGCTTTACTCTTAGATGAATAACCAAGAAATATTCCTTCATCACTTCTAGGATCAAATTTCCCAATATACTCATCTCTTCTAATATAGCATTTACTTCCAAATATTCTGAAATATTTATGAGTAGGAGTAATACCAAACCATAGTTCATGAGGGGTCTTACCATTTTCACCTTTGATGTGAACTTTGTTGAATGTATAGACCATTGTACTTACTACTTCTCTTCAATATACATGTGGTAGGTTTGCTTCTGATAACATACTTCTAGCTGCATCCAAGATAGTTCTATTTTTCCTTTCTACAACTCCATTTTGCTGTGGTGTCCGGGGTGCTGATAGCTGTCTTCTAAATCCATTCACTTCACAGAATGCATTAAATTCCTTAGATGTAAATTCTCCTCCTTGATTTGATCTTAGACATTTGATCTTCTTACTAGTTTCATTTTCCACCATTTCTTTGAACAGTTTGAACTTCCCAAGTGCTTCTGATTTTTCTCTGAGAAAAGTAACCCAACACATTCTAGAATAGTCATCAATGATTAACATGAAATAACTATCACCTTGTAAGCTTTTAGTTCTAGATGAACCACATAAATCAGTGTGAATTAAGTCAAGAGCATTATTGGATTTTTTTGGAATACTTTTGAAGGTGGCTCTAACTTGTTTTCCAAATTGACATTCCTTACATACTGTATTGTGAGGTTTGACAATTTTAGGTAAATCTCTAACTGCCTTAGTAGTGTTGATTTTTACCATGCAATCAAAGTTTACATGACAGAGTCTCTTATGTCATAGCCAACTCTCATCAATATGTGCAATCAAGCATATCTTTTCACTGCTATTCAAATGAAATATATTACCTCTAGTTTGATTACCAGTTGCAATTTCTAAACAAGTTCTATTCATGATTTTGCATTTTCCATTTTTGAATTGTAACTGAAATCCTTTCTCAACTAATTGACCAACACTCAAAAGATTATGCTTTAAACCTTCAACATGGTAAACATTGTCAGTATTATGTTTACCATCAAGAGATATTGTACCTTACCTTTGAACAAACAAGCTTTATCATCTCCAAATCTCACCAAGCCTCCATTATATTCTTGAAAGTTCAAGAATTTACCTTTATCTCTTGTCATACGATGTGAGCATCCTGAATCAATGATCCATTCATCCTTAATTGCAATTTTAGCTGCCAAGGCCTTCTCTACTGGTTGAATAGTAGATGTCAGTTGATCTTCTATTATAGCAACAAAAACCCATCCATTGTCTGTCGGTTCCTCATCAGAATCATCAATCACTCCTTCATCAGCAAGATAACACAATTTGTCTTTATTCTTCTTAAATCTGTATCTCTGATATTAAGGGTTAGGCTTGTATGTTCTTCTGGCTTCTTCTCTTAGTCTAGCATGTCTATCAGGGCATCTTGAAGCCATATGACCAATCTTATTACAGTTAAAACATTTAAAGGGTGCTTTACCTTTATACTTACTTCCAACTGGACCTTTAGGCATTTTCCTTGCAAATAGTGCTTCAAGTTCTTCATTTTCTTTCCTGCTTTCTTCAAGTTCTCTTGCATAAAAGGCTTTCCAATCATATTTGTCAAATGATGATGTAGATGATGTTGATTCTTTAAAGGCTAAATCTATCTTTATAGTAGCAATAGGACCAAATTCCTCAATTTCAAAGGTTGAAAGTTTTTCAATCAATGTATCTCTAGTTACTAATGTTTTAGGCATTGTTCTTAACTCATTTATAGCAATGACTTTCATTTTATATGCTGGTAGAAATCCTCTTAAAATTTTTGAAACAATTTCATCTTCACTTAAGGTTCCTCCACAACATTTAATACCCATTACAATTTCATTAACTCTTTCCATAAAAGCAGAAATCCTTTCTTCTTCTTCCATTTTCAGATTTTCGTACCTGACTCGGAAGCTTTCAATTTTTGCAATTTTGACTATGGAATCTCCTTCATTCAATGTTTCCAAATGATCCAAAATAGCTTTAGCAGTTGATCTATTTGATAATCCCATGATTTGTTGATCTGTCAATGCGCTCAAAAGTGCTTCTCTTGCTTTGCAATCATTTTCTTCATATTTTCCCAAGGTAGGTGGATTAGGCTGACCAGGAGTAGGAGCAGTATAGCCATTCTTTGTAACATCCCAGATGTCCTTTCCAATGCAATTTAAATGCATCTCCATTCTGATCTTCCATATGCTATAGTTGGTTCCATCAAGTTTAGGACTGTCGTTCCTGAAATAGTTAGTAGACATTGGATCTCCTCAAGCTGTTAAACTTCTGCAAAAGAGGACTATGCTCTGATACAATTTGTTAGGTCCCAGAGACAACTGAGAGGGCGGGGGGGGTGAATCAGTTGTCAAATAAATTCAAACCAAAAACAACTTAACCAACTTATTACTTAATACTAGTAAACCAGTCTTTTGTACCGGTAAACATTTTTATCAGATCATTGCAATATCGATAAAGATTAATGCATGAAACAGAAAGACCAAGTCATCCACAACACTTAACACCAATATTTGTACGTGGAAACCCTGTAAGGGAAAAAAACACGGTGG
The DNA here is from genome assembly GCF_030272615.1 of Cryptomeria japonica. Classification (NCBI taxonomy): domain Eukaryota; kingdom Viridiplantae; phylum Streptophyta; class Pinopsida; order Cupressales; family Cupressaceae; genus Cryptomeria; species Cryptomeria japonica. The sequence continues at coordinate 157,359,924 of NC_081414.1, forward strand.
GAAACCTTACCCACAATTAGATGATACTACTGCAGATAGTAAGTGTATACAAATGTGGTCTGCACATGAAGAAAGGCCAAGCACCTAGAGCTCACTGCTCAAACACAAAATAGGAGTCACACTGACTACAATTGGATGGTTAAATCCAATAAGGATGTACTGCTCAAAATAACATCTTCATATGTTGGATTCAGTACTGGTGGAGTTCTGATATGCTTTCACAAAAACCTTGCTTCACCTTCAATTGATGTCTACATGTATAGCTCCACTTATTCTCGCATATACCTTCACACAAATCTTCTTTGCACTCCACATCTGATCTTACAAATAAGATCTTACATTTATATCATAACCTAGGACCAATTTTAGTAGGTCGGCTCTAAGAGATGTTACAATAAAATCAATTTACAAATAAAATAATATCCGATGCAATAACCGATTCAAAAGGTTGGCTTGATGCATTTACAACAATAATAAGACATTTCCATAGTGTGCCATGTCGATCTGGAAAAGATAAGCTTGTCGGTGTATAACCTGGACCTATTTGCCAGTAACAACAAATATGCAAATATGAATATGCCAATAAACAAATCTTCAAGATAAAGTGTCCAAACTTTGTCTTCGACATAACCATGTGTTTTCCATGCCATTCCAAGTGTCGGTGAACATTATATCATGCCGGTGTACCAGATATTGTTGACTGTGCATGAGTCATTTGCTTGCCAGTGAATGTTGTTGATTCTCCAAAGTGATTCTCCAAAGTGCCAAAGTTGATAAGTGTTAGTAGGTGTTGACATCAATGAAAAAACCATACCAAAATGCCAACAACTAGTAGTATTTGTTGAAGTCTCTAAGATCTCGTTTTGAGAAGTTGTAAATTAAAATTAGAAGTCCACTTTGCCTTGTTTTGCAATTGTTGAATAAAGTGCCAAATCACCATTTTGGGGGGGTATCTTGTGTGATTGTGCCTCTCTCTATCTTGTGTTTTTTCATTTTGGTGATATGGGTTCTCATAAATTTTCACTTTTAACTCCTCATAATTATTCTTCATGGAAGATTAAGGCATGGAGTAAACTAATGGAAAAAGGACTCATTCATTATGTAAATGGAATAATTACAGAACCACTTGATCATAAGGCTAAATCTAATGCACAAATTGAATGACTTACTAAGAATGCTATGGCACTTGGAACTCTTAGAAAGTATGTATCAAATGACCTCATTTTTCACATTGATAAGTGTACCACAATTAAAGAGGCTTGAGATATTTTTCAGAAATTGTATGGTCAAGTTGATGAGATTAAGTGCTGCAAGCTTGATAGTGAACTCACAACTTTGGATCCCAAGGATTTTGATACAATCCAAGATTATGTCACAAAAGAAAATGAGCTAAGAGAAAAGCTAAAGGATTATGGAATTGACAAAAAGGTTACTCAATTGGTTTACAACTTGTTGGACAAGCTTCCTTTAGAGTATGCAACCTTTGTATATAACTTTCACACCCATAGGTTAGCTCAAGGTTCCTCATACACTTCTCCCTCATTTGATTCATTCGTGGAGATGTTAATACTTGAGAAATCTAAGTTGACCACGATGGGAATTCTCAAATCTTCAAAGTCACAAGCTTTGGTGGCTAAAAAGGGAATCAAAGAAATCAAGAAAAAGGAAAGAATCAAAAGCAACCTAAGTCAAAACCACATCAAGATGGAGCACAATATTCCTCTCCACATCAAGGTGATTCACCATTCTCACCTAAGAATAAATCATATAAGGACAATCTTTTTTGTAGATATTGCAAGAAGTTAGGACATGATGAACATAATTGTTACAAGGATATTGATGAGTTGAAGAATCTTCTTGAGAAGAATAAAATCAACCTACCTTCCAGAATGTCTACATCGACTTCTTCCAAGGATAAGGATAAAGGAAAGGATCACTCTTTTGGGACATATAAAGGAAAGCGACAAGCTCTTTGTGCTACTACAAGTCATGATTCAGGGAGATGGCTTCTAGATTCAGGGGCTTCTCATCATATGGCATCTTCACAGTTTATGTTTTATACATTTGAGCCTTGCCACGTGCGACAAATTTTGATGGGCAATCATACATACATAGATGTGATTGGGAAAGGATCTATTGCCATTGGGGACAACTCCTTCAATGATGTGTTGTGTATACCCCACTTGACAAACAATCTTCTTTCCATCTATCAAATCACACATGGGGCAACTAGGAAAACTATGGAGCTCACACCTAATTCAGTTATCATTAGAGACTTGGAGAGTGAAGCTATCATTGTAATTGGGGTGGTTGATCATGCATCTCGGTTGTACTCTTTTTCACATCTCGGTCCTATTGATGAGGTTGATTCTTCCTATGTTGATGATTCAGATTTTGAGGAGAACATTGGGCACTTGAACTTGGGGATTCTCACATGTGACCCCATTCTTGAGCCTTGCATTTCATCTCCTTCTCTTGATATCACACCACCTATTGCACCTGATGATGCAACTAGTGCGAAAATTTTGCCTTCTTGTGATTCAGTGCAATAGGATATTTCATGTCTTCCAGCTTCAGTTGATTGGGATGACTACTTGACAGACATTGTAGGTTTGTTTGTGGAGTCCTACATTGCAGATTTGGGAGACATCATTGATGACATTCATCTTCTCTTTGATGAAGATGATCCTTCTTCAATTGTTGTGAGGGATCACTCTGACCCTCTTGTGCATTCTCTACATGATCAATCTTTAGAGGTTGACATGATTGTGGATACTTTTGTCCAACAGTTGGAGGAGGTCTCTTTATTTTTTGAGGAGACATGTGAGTCTTTGGATATTGTTCTACATTCTTCTCCACTAGATCTTGGAGTGCCTGTTTCAACAATGTGGCATAGTTTACCACCTTTGGAGGGGGTAACTTTCAGCATTGACATAGGGACACTTGAGTAGTTTTCAGAGATTGCTTTCATCATGAGTATTTTTCCTACATCTTCCTTTCATGATTGGGGAGACTTCATGGATACACCTTTGGTTTTGTTTCTTCCTAAGGGGAGGAGCATGGTTCAACGTTCGTGGAGTAGTTTCTTCATTCATCATCAAGCTTCTATCATTGGTACAGATTCCACATTGAGGGGGGGCTTCCTAGTCTCTCTTCTTCTTCTCTCATATGGGTGGGACTTTTTCCTCACATGGGGTTTTATTCCTCACACACTTCTATGGGAGTTCTTTGTATCTAGTTTTCATCTCTCTTTCGGGGGAGGGTTTTTTACCATTGGATTTTTCTCTCTTTCCCCACTTTGTGAGATATTTCATTGCATTGGTTTGCAGGCATTTGCATTTGTACATGGGTACCTAACATGGCCTTTTAGCTGGGACCCATCTTTCATTACGTAGTTGCATTGTAGACTTAAGTACATTCCCCTAAGTTTCACTTAAGGGGGGGTGTTGGTGTAAATAATTATTTATCATGGATATTATTACACCTTACTTAAGTTTACTTAGGAAATGAATTTCATAGTAGTTTGGGTATGAGACACTTGGGTGTTTGTACCACATTGGGATAGTGTGTGTAGGAGAATTTCCACCTTTTGTGGACTTATATTGTTGTTACATTCCACATTCAGTGGGTGATCCACCTCATGTGGAATATTCTATTGTTTCTCCTACCTACCCACACCTATTTCCTACCTACCCTTGTTTCTTATTGAGCCACATGCCATGTTTGTGTGCTCACATATCCATATAGCCTTGCTTATATAAGCAGTCTCATATTCATTGTATGTGATGCTTGATGATCCAGTTGATCAATATTTTTATCTTTATAGAATACTATTTATTTCTATCATCTCTTTTGTCTCTCTATTGTATTTTTCATTGAGCCTTAGATCTTGGCAAAATCTCACAAGGACTAACCTCGATAGAGGATTTGAATTCCAAGCTAATGGATCACCTGGTTAGAGAATTTATAAAGAACTAAGCCTGTTAAAGCTTACCTGGTTAAGGGATTTAACTGTTGTAATTGTTAGAGAACAAAATGGGTTTGCTGATCTGGTAAATAGAACTACTCTGCTTGATCAGATCCTTTTCATGCTCCTATCTCCCTTCAAACATACTGCAGATACTCCTCCTGGTTTAGTAATCAATCACACTGACACTTAACCAAAATTACCAACACTACAACAAAACAAATCATCGACCTTATAAGAAAAATAATAGGTCGATAACATGTCATAAAACTAAGATCTCATAGAGATTGTAAACAAATCAGTTCAAACATGATCATTAGATCACATAGCAATCATCAACATGTTGTACAACACAACCTTGACTGCTCCTTGATCACCACTCATTGATTCCTATAACTCATCATGCAGTTTCTACTTCATGCAATGTACTCACTCATTCCCAATATAAAACTATTATCTCTATGTGCCAAAAACCACTTGAAACTCATCACATGCATCATGCATACGTGGCATAATCATCACCGATCACCGTTTGATCATAAATCAACACAACAAATTTACCAAGCTCCATCGGTTTGGATTTGGTATATCAACAGGTAGGATTACCGATTGATCTGACTGCTTCAATAGTAATACCAATTTTCATCAGTTACTCAACTACCTGTTGCATAACAACATCACTACCAGTTACAATTGACATCAATGACAATAGTTAAACTTCTTTAATGCAATCTTCATTCAAATGCCAACATTGCCTTAGTTTTATATAATGGAATGTCATTTAAAAATAAGGATGTGAAGAAGTTGCTCGAGAAATATAATATTCAACGTAAATTTTCTACACCCTACTATCCTCAATCAAATGGTCAAGCTGAGTCTTTGAATAGGATAATTGAACAGATTCTTTGAAAGACTGTAAAAAAGCATGGTAAGGATTGACATACTCAATTAACCTATGATCTTTGGGCCTATCAGACAAGCGTATGTGTTTCTACAGGTAGTACTCCTTATAATCTTGTTTATGGTGCTAATGCCATTATGCCTTTGGAGTTAGAAATTCCTTCTTTGAGAGTTTCTCTTAGGGGTATAGTGGATGACGACTCCTATAGAGAACAAAGACTTCAAAAACTTGAGATGCTCGATGAACGACATATAAACACTCTTGAGCATATTCAAGTGTATCATAAAACTTTACAATGAGGCTATAATGATAAAATCATTCAACATTCCTTTTTAGTGGGCGATCCAGGGCTTTATGAAAATCAGCGTAACATGAATGCTTTACTCGAAAAGAAAGTAAAATTCAGCCCTCGTTGGCTTGGACCATACATTGTTGTCAAAGTCTATGGATTAGGTGCTTACAAGATAGCAGAGGTAGAAGGTACACAAGGAAACTATAAATACTATGCATCTTCGTAGATATTATTTCTCTTTCTCTTTCTCTTTCTCTTTCATCCTAGTTTATCTTCTCTCTCTTCTTGTAACCTTTTATTTCTTCAAAATTGCATAATGTGTTAGCATATCTTCATTAAAGTATGTAGGATTAAATGATAATTTATTATTTAGTCTACATTACTTCGTTCCTGACAAGCATGTTCCTTTACTCTATTATTTGTCTTGGATTCATTATGTAAATTGTAATAGATTTACATGTTATATGTGCTAGAATGTTATACAATTTCTTATGTTAAGTAAGATTATATCATGTTGTGTTTAATTAGAGTTAATTAAATCACATTAGTCATGTACTACTTAAGCTTAACACATTTCTTCTTCTACATCGTCAAAGTAGCATTTAATTAAATCACACATCTATCAATTTAATCATGAAGCATTGAGAAATCAATCACATGGAAATGAAATTACACATACATGTTCACCACCAAATGTGCTACTTTTAATATACGCAATGCATACATTGTTTAAGTACTAAAATAACATGTTTGAGATATGACACGAGCATAAATAAATACATATCCATGAGTTTCATAACATATACATCAATAAAATGTCTCATAATAAAGCAAAGTCATCTCCTATCCCTAGGACTAGTAGCTGGAGGATGGTAACTGGATGTCCCCTCCTAATCTATCCATGGGGATGGGCCCATGTTTGTGTATCATGATAAAGAATGTGAGTGACTCTGTAAGGAGCTCCTATGATCCCTCTCCATCATAATCTCTTGGTATGTTGCTGCCTCTTTCTGAGACGCTGCTAGATCACGCTCTATCTATTGTAATCTCTCTCGCAAAGATCTCTATGTCTCTCGCCAGACCTCCATCTCCATCCGAATAGGGTGAAAAAGTCCTCATGTCATCCTGCACTACCTTGTGGTCTATGTGCTATTTGTGAGGAACTAGGAATGTGTGTAGTCATGATGAGGTATAAGGGAGTGCCACTCCTGGACACCAACTATAGAGAGAGAGAGAGAGAGAGAGAGAGAGAGAGAGAGAGAGAGATAAGTTTTCATCAGTAACATTCTATTTCATCAAATCTAAATAAATAAGATGCATAAATTAAACAATCATAGAACACCTTACCTAGATCTCCCTCTTGCCTGTAGGGGTTGTGGAAAGGGACCGCTTGAGACTGGAACCCACTAGGCTCTCCCCGCTCATACTATCTCTGCACAATAGGCATGGGCCAATGGGGACTATAACCAGGACCCCTTATAGGGTCCTTCTCTGCTTGTGATGGGAGGCCCAGTGGATCTAATGCTATGGTGTCATCTTTGGAGTGATGAGGAACTGCATCTGACTCATCCTCCTCAATCTCCTCATCCTCCTCATCCTCCTTCTCCTCATCCTCCTCAGTCTACTTGTCCTCATCCTCCTCATCCTCATCCTCTTCATCCTCATCCTCGTCCTCCCCATCCTCCTCATCATCTCCATCTGGATCTCCCTCTCTTGTATCAGGATCATCTCCATCACCACTTGCCTCCTGTTGTCCTGCATTGTTAGCTTGATCATCTATGCCCTCCTCGAATGTATCAGGTCCCTCCTCACTGCTTTTCTATCTCCATGGTCTAGGATTTCCTTTAGGGAATTCTATTGGAAATATGGCTCTAGGGTATGTCCTCCCTCACCATGTGATGTACCACTAGTATGTGCCCACATCATCTTTGTAATCTATTGCAATATCCCGATCCGATCCATCTGAATCTGTGATACCAATCTCATCGCTCGTAGGCCTAGGAATAGCTCTCGACCTAGGAGTCACATGTGAATGTCGAATGTATATAGGCACATCAGTAGGAACACACTGCTCAAACTTGAACTATTGTCAGACTCGGTCAAAGTAGAAGGGAATGACTATGTGACTATACTGTCCCTCTAGTAGATGGATCCTTTACATGCAAAACTGTTGGTATTTTGGATATGTTGATATGGTTTTTTCATTGATGTCAACACTTATCAACACTTGTCAACACTTATCAAACACTTGTCAAAACTTATCAGCACTTGGAGATTTGGTTATGTTCACCGGCAAGCAAGTGAGTTATGCATAGTCACCGGTATTTGGTTCACCGACAGGTTATATTGTTCACCGGTACTTGGAATGACTTGAAGACTACTTGGTTATGATGAAGACATCATTTGGACACTTTGTCTTGGTGATTTGTTCATTGGTATATTTGGGTTTGCATATTTGTTGTTATCGGTAAATAGGTCCAGGATATACACCGACAGGCATATCTATTCCAGATCAGCATGACACGTCATGGAGATGATTTGTTATTATTGTAAATGCATTAAGCCGACATCATGCATCAGATATTGTTTCATTTGTAATTGATTTTATTGTAATATCTTTTAGTGAGCCGACCTACTCAATTGGTCTTAGGTTATGGTATATATGTAAGATCTCATTTGTGAGATTGATATATGTAAGGAAAAGGATTGTAATAAGGTATATGCGAATATAAGAAGAGCTATACACACAGACAACATTCAAGATTGAAGGAAGGTTTGAAAAAGGCATATCAGAGATAAACCAGTATTGAATCTAGCATATGAAGATTCTATTTTGAGCAGTACATTATCATTGGATTTACCCATCCAATTGTAGTCAGTGTGACTCATTTTGTGATTGAGCAGCGAGCTCTAGGCAGTTGGCCTTTTTGCATGTGTAGACTCCATACTGTACACACATACTATCTACAGTAGTATCATATGATTGTGGGTAAGGCTTCCCACCATGGTTTTTCCCCTTACAGGGTTTCCACATACAAATGTTGGTGTTATGTGTTGTGGATGTTATTGTCTTTTTGTTTCATACATTAATCTTTACCAGTACTGCAATTAACTAATAAATTGTCTACCGACATAAAGTTTGGTTTACCAGTATTAAGCTTTAACTTTTAGTTTGAATTTAATGGACAACTGATTCACCCCCCCCTCTCAGTTGTCTCTAGGACCTAACAAAAACAACTTCCTGTATATCCCTCCCCACATATACTTCCCAAGGTAGGGTCTCCATCTGATCACATCCGTTGTCAATCTATCTAGACTCAATCTCCAATGTAGTAGATCCCTGAACTACCACTCACAGGTAAGAGGATAAGAAAATACCCTAGTCTACTCTGGAATTAAGCTTGTAGGGACTCCTACAGGCTTAGTACATGTGATATGCTCAAACATACACACCTATAGTAATGTGCAGGTCATGAGACTTCATTTGTGTCCAAACATATATTCTCCAAGGTCATGATAGAGATGTGCAATCATGCTTTGACCCCAAGAGTATACTCTTTGATGTCTCTCCATGGCCCTAACCACGTAAGTGAGACCTCCATGCATATGGGTGTCACACCCATTAGGGCACACAACTAATGAAAGGGCAGCGATCATGATCCACCTCACTAGTGGAACCTCACCAGTAAGATGTAAGATCCAACTGACCATGATGAGGCCCCTCATCTCACCGAGTACCACTCTCCCTATGCAGTAGACCTACTCCCTCCTATAGTGGGTAGCGGAGAAATCGACTCGATATCTAATGGTCTCTCCCCTGATGGGAAGGTGCAAAATATAGTACACATCCTCAAGGGTAATCGTAATCTCCCCCACAGGTAGAAGAAACATCAAGGTTTCTGCATCGCAGGATGAAACTTGATGGGGGACATAGTCATCATGTACCACAAACCTATGGCTTGAAGCAACTCTCTATCCTTTGGTGCAAGCCTCAAAATTTGACTACGAAGGCTACAAATGGTGTGACTGATAGTATGCTCACGGATGTAAGGAAGAATCTCCAAAACAAAAAAAAATGCATTCATTAGTAATCATCATCTAATGAAAACTTCATTCAATCTATTTTGCACATCAATTGCCTGATCTCATGAACCCCTTGGTCGCTTTGAAAAGGGACCAGGGTGCCCATGGAGGACAAAGGCGCCTTAGGAGACCATGGTGCCTGAATAGGAGGTACAAGAATGATCTCATCGATGACATCATTTAGAATGAAAATCGGTGCAATAAAAAATAGGTCAACAATGAGTCAACCGGTAGTCAACTCACCTCGTCTAATGGGCAGTCGATGAGTATGGACTAGCACATGATCTCCACCCATGTAGGACACTTGGGATGACGTTGAGGAATGATGGCTAATAAGTGAGCTCCTCTATAGTGAATAGTGCCAAAAAGTCAACAAGTGACAAATGAAAGTGTTACTTTCATATTTATGAGTTATGCACTTTTTCGTTTTATGATTTTTAGTTAAAAACCCTAATTTCTACACTTTTCCTTCAATCTATCATATATTGAGATAGGGAGCTCCGATTTTCATGCTGTTGATGGTGTTGGAATCATGAATTTTACCTCTTGATCTGTATTGGTTCCATAAAGCACTTGGATGTAAAATAGAGCCTCATTGCGAACGCATTTCATCAAAATCTGCATCACAGTTCGTTGTGGTAAACATGATACCCTGTTTCACCTCACTATTAAGAAAGCCGAAACATGGGTTATATAGATACCTGCAAATTTCCTCAACTTCCTTAGTAATAATTAGGTTATTTTATGATCTAACATGTGGTTTTTCAGGGTGCAATTCCTAACTATGTACTGCAGATACCGCTGGGGGCTGGTGCAGGAGCACCTAGTTTTGAATCCAACTTGTCATTTTGGTGTGTTTGTTCATAGTTTGGTTTGAGATGGTGAACAAGAGTCTTCTCTTAGGTCCTGATATTTTTTTGAAATCTTTTGGTAGCTTGAATGTCCTTAGGACAATGCATTTGCTCAATTTTGGCTTGTAAGCCCTTGTAAGCCTAAAATGGCATAATCTTGCATTTTGATGTAAAATGCCTTGAATAACCTTGTTTGGAATTGGGACATGTTTATGTAATGGTATTTAGTCATCCTATATGGTTTGGAGGAGAAAAAAAAGCATGTAAGGCAAAAATATACTTTTTGGCAAAAGTTGTCAAAGTTGCTTGACAACTTTTTGCAACATTGAGCAACTTTTTGCATTTTTGAGCAAAGGATTGGTTAGGAAACTGATGGAGAGTTAGTTAGGACAAAAATGGAATATAAATGAACTGATAATTAATGTAATGAGGTTTTTGAACTCCTAGAGTAGATTGGAATACAAATTGGAGACCATTTTTGAGTTTTACCTTGCATTTTTCAAGAATTAGAGCAACAATCCGTACTTAATGGATTGATTGCATTGTTGTTATTTTCTTGTTGTTTTTTACATATTCTTGTAGTGCTCAAGAAGCATTTTGGCTAATTTTATTGCAGGTTTGAATTGATTTTTTGATTTTGCAAGCTCTTGGCCTGAGTAGGGTTTTGAGAGGCCCAAACATGGTTCCATCTCGAAGTCCTTTGAGTTCTTCTCAACAACCCTTGGGAATAAAACCATGGAAGATTTGTACAGTGTACATATTCTTTTTTTTTTTCCTTTGGAGGTCATTGAAAGGCCAATGAGCATTATTTCCTAGGCATGCTCAGTCATAGCCTGGTTAGGAAATGAATAAAATTATGCAAGTGCTTGCAAGGATGAGTAGGGTTGGAAGTGCAAAGTGTTTGGCATGAGAAAGTGAGGTGTGGCAGAGCATATGTGTGAGTTTGGAGGTGTGGCAGATCAAGGACAACACCAAACCCTTGGAAAAAGACCAAAACAAGCCTAAAATGACCTAAAACAAGCATTTCTCGGGTTCCATACCTATATGGTCAGACTGAGATTTCTCATTTCACATATTGGAACACACCTCCAAAAGGGTACTCGGATCACTAAAGAGTTTATGTGGGTCTTTGTGGAAATTGTGAGCAAATCCACAAAAACTGGTTAGGTGGGGCTAATTGGGGTTGTAGGGCTACTAGGCCTAGAAAATAGGGAAAGGAAGGAGTGATGGGGAAATGATTCAAACCCTCACTCAAAAATAGTTGATTACCCTTGGAAAACATTGTGAACACTTACCACAAACTCTCCAAGCATTTGTTAGGAGTTTGAGAGTGCAAGGTTTGATTTGCCCTTGTGAATCTCAGCCATGCCTGAGCAACCAGTGAGCACATCTTGATTGGGAGCACTCTTAGAGAGTTGAGGTGTCTAAATTTATTAGAAGACCAGATGAAAAATGAAGGGAGCCCACTAGGACAACACTTAACTACCTTTTGACAAAGGATTGACTATCTTTGAGTAAAACCCATCATAGTGGTATCAGAGCAACCAAGATTTGGGAAGAAGCCAACATATGACAGACACTGAATTAGTAGGAGAGAATGGTCTAAGGATTGTGACCAATGCAAAGCTAGCAAAGAAGGTAGAAGACCAAGAAGAAGAAAATAGACTCCTTAGAGAAATATTACTACAACTGGAGAGCAAACTAGATGCAATTGAAGATAAAACTGAGAAAGTGACAATCAAGGTCAATGAGGGGAAGGGTAAAGAAATTGTAGAAGAGGATAGGACTCCTGAACAAGACCCTGTTATACCTGAATAACCTTTCCTTAAAGCAATTAAATCCTTAGGAGGAAAATCCCTAGAATGAGTGTCACTTTTTTGTGGAAAAATGGAGCCTGAGGTAGTCCTAGAATGGGTAGAGGGATTGGAGAATCACTTTGAATGTAATGGAATCAGTGAGGCATAAAAGGTGAAGGTGGCCAAGTCTAGATTGAGAGGGGCGACATTGACTTGGTGGAAATTTATTCAGGAAGAGAGGAAAAAAGAGGGTAAGAACCCCATAGCTATTTGGAAGGGCATGTTAGCCAAGGTGAAAGAGGCATACATCCCTGAAGATTATGAGATCCAATTGCATAAGAGGAGACAAAATTTGAGACAAAGAGGCTTGGACGTGAGTAGCTACACCAAAGAATTTCAGAAGTTTTGTCTGAGTTCCAAGGTGGTAGAGGATAAGAGCATCAAAGTAGCTAGACACGTAAATGGCTTGAGATGGAATATTCAAGAGGAATTAAGCTTGTTATGCCCCAACACCATGCATAGGTGCTATCAATTGGCACTAAAAGTGGAGGAAAAGAGAAAGAAGAAACAAGAACAAAGCAACAGAGGCAGAGGTAGGTGAAGAGATGGTAGAGGTCATATAGGTAGTTTTGGTGGAAGAAGTGTAGACAAAATATCCCAAGGGGAATCCAAGTTGGTTGAGAAAAGTGGGGATTCCAATAGCAAGAGCAGCTATAGAGGAAGGGGATCTAGAAACTCTAGTAGAGGAAGGTCTAGTGGATCAGGAAGAGGGTCCTATTTTGCCACCATGAAGTGCTACAATTTCCATCAACTTGGACACCTGGCCTATAGATGCCTTGAGAAGTCTTCTTCATCTCAAGGAGGTGAGAGGAGAGTAAATTATGCTCAAGAGGATGCAGCAAACATGAAAGCACCAGAAGTAAGTTTGGATTCAGAGGTTGGAGAGAACCTCATGATAAGGAGAGTCTTGATCAAAGAACATGTTAAGGAGGAACCTAGACAAAGGAGATCCTTGTTCAAAATAAAATGTAAGATCATGGGAAAGGTATGTAGAGTGGTAGTGGATTCAGGGTCCACATACAACATAGTGTCAGAGGAAGCGATGACTAAGCTCAATTTTCTAAGAATACCACATAGTGATCCCTATAGAGTTACATGGCCCAACAAGGGGCTGCATGTTCTTGTAAATGAACAAACACGGGTTGAATTCACCATTGGAGGCTACAAAGACAAAATCTTATGTGATATCTTGTCCATGGATGCTTGCCACCTACTCCTAGGTAGGCCATGGCAATTTGATAGAAAGGTAATACACCATAGAGAGAAGAATGCTTATACCTTCCAAAAGAATGGAACCACCTACAAAATCTAGTCCATAGGAGACCAAGTAGAGGGAAGATCCAAAGGTCCTAATGTGTTACTAGTTGGTGAGAAAGAGTTCATTAACACCCTCAAGGAGGGAGAAGGAGTGGGTTTTTCCATTGCTGTGAAGCCAAAAGAGGACAACAAGGAGAAGAAGGTGAGAATTCCTAAAGAAGTGCAATAGATTCTAAATCAGTTTGAGGACATCATTAGTGATGGAACACCAACTACATTGCCTCCTCAAGGTGCCATAGGTCATCAAATTGACTTTATACTTGGAGCTTCTTTGCCCAATAAAGCAACTTATAAAATGGCACCAGATTAGAAAAAGGAGATAGCCAAGAAAATACAAGAACTTCTAGACAATGGACTAATCAGGAAGAGCATCAGCCCATGTGCAGTACCCATCATTTTGGCTCCAAAGAAGGGAGGTACTTGGAGACTTTGCATTGACTCTAAAGCCATAAACTGGATAACTATTAGATATAAATTTCCCATCCCAAGAATTGAAGACTTGATGGATTGTTTGGGAGGTGCTAAATACTTCACCAAGATAGATCTCAAGAGTGGTTACCACCAAATCAAAATAAAGGAGGGTGATGAATGGAAGACAACCTTCAAGACTATAGAAGGACTCTATGAATGGCTTGTTATGCCATTTGGACTCACAAATGCCCCTAGCACATTCATGAGAATCATGAATGAAGTACTCAAGGAATACATTGGTAAATTTGTGGTTGTTTACTTAGATGACATCTTATTTTTTAGCAAGTTTAAAGATGAGGATTGTAAGCATATATAAATTGTCTTGAGTAAATTATGTGATGAACAACTAACCATCAATTTGAAGAAATGTGAGTTTATGAAATAGGAATTTGTGTATCTTGGGTTTATAGTCTCAAGAGGTGATTGGAAGATGGATACCTCTAAGGTGGAAGCCATAATCAGTTGGCCCACACCTAGGAAAACAAGTGAAGTGAGAAGTTTCCATGGCTTGGCTTAGTTTTATAGGAAGTTCATCAGAGGGTTCAGTGAAATATGTGCACCCATGCTTGAGACAATCAAGGGAGGTATGAGAACCAAGTTTGTATGGACAAAGGAAGCACAAAGGGGTTTTTAAATCTTGAAGATAAAGGTGCCTACTCAACCAATACTTATCCTACCAAGCTTTGACAAGCTCTTCACAATTGAATGTGATGCAAGCAACATAGCGGTTGGAGCAATTTTGAGTCAAGATAATAGATAGGTTGCCTTCTCCAGTGAGAAAGTCAATGATCCCAAGAAAAGGTATTCCTCCTATGATTTGGAATTGTATGCACTTGTCCAATCTCTTAGGAAATGGAGGCATTATTTGCTACCTAAGGAATTTGTGGTTTACACTAATAATCAGGCTCTTAGCTTTCTTAATTCTCAAGAAAAGTTAAGCCATAGGCATATTAAATTGGTAGAGTATTTGCAGTCATATACCTTTACCATTAAACACATCAAAGGATAATGTAATAAGGTAGCAGGTGCATTGAGTAGGAGATTACTAACAATGCAAGAAGTGTAGCTTAAAAGCATTGGAGTGGATAGATTCAAGAATTTGTATGAAGAAGATGAAGATTTTGCTACTACCTATAAGGTTTTCCAAAGGTTTGGAAACCATTTTCATAGTGAATATGCAAATTACACCTTGCAAGATTGCCTTTTTTTCAAAGGAGGACAACTATGTGTGCCTAAAGGGTCTATGAGAGAAAAATTGATACAAGAGAAGCATACTAGATGCTTGAGTGGACATTTTGGTTTGAACAAGACTTTGGAACTTGTCCAAAGGTTCTACTTTTGGCTGAAAATGCAAAGAGATATCAAAAGATATCTAGAGAAATGTGTGGTTTGCCAAAGACCTAAGGGTAAATCTTCCAATGCTGGTCTTTATCAGCCTTCACCTATTCCCAACCAGCCATGGGAGTGTGTAAGTATGGACTTTGTGGTTGGTTTGCCTAAAACCAAGTCAGGTTTTGATAGCATCTATGTTGTGGTAGATAGGTTTAGTAAGATATCTCATTTTATTCCATGCAAGGTCACTCATGATGCTAGCCACATTGCTCACTTGTTTTTCAAAGAGGTTATTAGGATTCTTGGTTTACCTATTAGCATTATGTCAGATAGAGATACAAAGTTTATTGGTCATTTTTGGAAAACTTTGTGGAAAAGATTAGGTACTAATTTGTCTTTTAGTTCAACCTATCATTCCCAAATAGAAAGCCAAACTGAGGTGGTCAATAGAACACTTGGGAATCTACTTAGATGCCTCACAAAAGAGTATGGTCAAGCTTGGTATCAGATCATCCATCAAGCTGAGTTTTCCTACAATGATACTGTGAATAGGTCAACCGGTAAAAGTCCTTTTGTGGTGGTGTATGGCATTCAAACTAGAGGAGTTTTGGAGCTCAGAGATGTGGGAAAGATGGGATAGTAGAGTGGAAATGCCTTGGACATGGCCCAATCAATGCAAGAGGTTCATGAGTAGGTTAGGACAACCCTATGGGACACTACTCAAAAGATTAAGGACAAAGTGGATGAGAAAAGGAAAGATATCCAATTTGTTATTGGTGACATGGTGATGGTACATTTGAGCAAGGAAAGACTTTAGAAAGGTGCCCCTAGCAAGATTTAGATGAGGAGGATAGGTCCTTGCAAAGTTTTGGCCAAGTATGGCAATAATGCATACAAGGTACTTACCCGGTGATATGGCTTTGTAACCCATTTTCAATGTGGCAGACTTGGTGCAGTATAAGGGAATAGTTCCAAAAAAAGATAGCAGAGTTTCAGAGGTCTCTCAAGAACTTTTAGACCTGCCCTTACCAGTTGCACCCATTCCCCAAGCCGAGAAGGTGTTAGATTCTATAATTTTGAAGAAAATAAGGCATACCACCTACATGGAGCACTTGGTCAAGTGGTAGAACCTTCCAGCATTAGAGGCTACTTGGATACCTAAGGAAGACTTCTCTAAGCATGGAGTTCCATTTTCTTTGCTGCCTCAAGGAGTCACTTGACTTCTTTTCTTTGGGGGAGTATGGTGCAAGAGCACCTAGTTTTGAGTCCAACTTGTCATTTTGGTGTGTTTGTTCATAGTTTGGTTTGAGATGGTGAATAAGAGTCTTCTCTTAGGTCCTGATATTTTTTTGAAATGTTTTGGTAGGTTGAGTGTCCTTAGAACAATGCATTTGCTCAATTTTAGCTTGTAAGCCCTTGTAAGCCTAAAATGGCATAATCTTGCATTTTGATGTAAAATGCATTGAATAGCCTTGTTTGGAATTGGGAAATGTTTATATAATGGTCTTTAGTCATCCTAGATGGTTTGGAGAAGAAAACAAAGCATGTAAGGCAAAAATGCACTTTTTGGCAAAAGTTGTTAAAGTTGCTTGACAACTTTTTGCAAGGTTGAGTAACTTTTTGCATTTTTGAGAAAAGGATTGGTTAGGAAACCAATGAAGAGTTAGTTAAGACAAAAATGGCATATAAATTCCCTGAGAATGAATGTAATGAGGTTGTTGAACTCCTAGAGTAGATTGGAATACAAATTGGAAACCATTTTTGAGTTTTACCTTCCATTTTTCAAGAATGAGAGAAGCAATCCATACTTAATGGATTGATTGCATTGTTGTTCTTTGCTTGTTGTTTTTTACATATTCTTGTAGTTCTTAGGAAGAATTTTGGTTAATTTTATTGCAGGTTTGAATTGAGTTTTCAATTTTGCAAGCTCTCAGCCTGAGCAAGGATTCGAGAGGCCCAAACATGGTTCCAGCTTGAGGCCCTTTGAGTTCTTCTCAATAACCCTTGGGACTCAAGCCATGGAACCTTTGTAAAGTGTACATATTCTTTTTTTTCCTTTGGAGGTCATTGAAAGGACAATGAACATCATTTCCTAGGTGAGCTTAGTCATAACCCGATTAGGAAATGAATGAAATTATGCAAGTGCTTGTAGGGATGAGCAGGGTTTGGAAGTGCAAAGTGTTTGGAATGAGAAAGTGAGGTGTGGTAGAGCATATGTGTGATTTTGGAGGTGTGGCAGATCAAGGAAGACACCAAACCCTTGGAAAAAAACTAGAACAAGCCTAAAACCACCTAAAACAAGCATTTCTTGGGTTTCGTACTTGTATGGTCAAATTGAGATTTCTCATTTCACAAATTGGAAAGTAATTGAAAAGGGGTACTTTGATAACCAGAGAGTTTATGTGGGTATTTGGGGAAATTATGAGAAAATCCACAAAAACCAGTTAGGTAGGGCTAATTGGGGCTCTAGGGCTACTAGGCCTAGAAAATAGGGAAAGGAAGGAGCGATGGGGAAATGATTCAAACCCTCACTCAAAACCAGTTAATTACCCTTGGAAAACATTATGAACACCTACCACAACCTCTGCAAGTATTTGTTAGGAGTTTGAGAGTGTAAGGTTGGATTTACCCTTGTGAATCTCAACCATGCCTGAGCAACCAGTGAGCACATCTTGATTGGGAGCACTCTTAAAGAGTTGAGGTGTCTAAATTTATTAGAAGAGAAGATAAACAATGAAGGGATCCCACTAGGAGATCACTTAACTGCCTTTTGACAAAGGATTGACTCTCTTTGAGTAAACCTCCCCATCATAGACCAAAGATCCCAAGGGGAATCCAAGTTGGTTGAGAAAAGTGGGGATTCCAATAGCAAGAGAAGCTATAGAGGAAGGGGATCTAGCAACTCTAGTAGAGGAAGGTCTAGTGGATCAGGAAGAGGGTCCTATTTTTCCACCATGAAGTGCTATAATTGCCATCAACTTGGACACCCAGCCTATAAATGCCCTAAGAAGTGTTCTTCATCCAAAGGAAGTGAGAGGAGAGTAAATTATGCTCAAGAGGATGAAGAAAACATGAAAGGATTAGAAGTAAGTTTGGATTCAGAGGTTGGAGAGAACCTCATGATAAGGAGAGTCTTGATCAAAGAACTGGTTAAGGAGGAACCTAGCCAAAGGAGATCCTTGTTCAGAATAAAATTTAAGATCATGGGAAAGTTATGTAGAGTGGTAGTGGATTCAGGGTCCACAGGCAACATAGAGTTAGAGGAAGCGGTGAGTAAGCTCAATTTGCCAAGAAAACCACATATTGATCCCTATAGAGTCACATGGCTCAACAAGGGGCAACATGTTCTTGTAAATGAACAAACTTGGGTTGAGTTCACCATTGGAGGCTACAAAGAAAAAATCTTGTGTGATATCTTGCCCATGGATGCTTGCCACCTACTCCTAGGTAGGCCATGGCAGTTTGACAAAAAGCCAATACACCATGGAGAGAAGAATGCGTATACCTTGCAAAAGGATGGAACCACCTACAAAATCCTATCCATAGGAGACCAAGTAGAGGGAAGATCCAAAGGTCCTAATGTGTTGCTGGTTGGTAAGAAAGAGTTCATTAACACCCTCAAGGAGGGACAAGGAGTGGGGTTTGCCATTGTTGTGAAGCCAAAAGAGGACAACAAGGAGAAGAAGGTGAGAATTCCTAAAGAAGTGCAACAGATTCTAATTCAGTTTGAGCATTAGTGATGGAACACCAGCTACATTGCCTCCTCAATGTGCCATTTTCACAGTGAATATGCAGATTACACCTTGCAAGATGGCCTTTTGTTCAAAGGAGGACAACTATGTGTGCCTAAAGGGTCTATGAGAGAAAACTTGATGAAAGAGAAGCATAATGGATGCTTGAGTGGACATTTTGGTTTCAACAAGACTTTGGAACTTGTCCAAAAGTTCTACTTTTAGCTGAAAATGCAAAGAGATATCAGAAGATATGTGGAGAAATGTGTGGCTTTCCAAAGAGCTAAGGGTACATCTTCCAATGCTGGTCATTATCAGCCTTTACCTATTCTCAACCGGCCATGGGAGTGAGTACGTATGGACTTTGTTGTTGGTTTGCCTAAAACCAAGTCAGGTTTTGATAACATCTATGTTGTGGTAGATATGTTTAGTAAGATGACTCCTTTTATTCCATGCAAGGTCACTCCTAATGCTAGCCACATTTCTTACTTGTTTTTCAAAGAGGTTATTAGGATTCTTGGTTTACCTATCAACATTGTGTCAGATAGGGATGCAAAGTTTATTGGTCATTTTTGGAAAACTTTGTGGCAAAGATTAGGTACTAATTTGTCTTTCTTTTCAGCCTATCATTCCCAAATGGATAGCCAAACTGAGGTGGTCAATAGAACACTTGGGAATCTACTTAGATGCCTAACAAAAGAGTATGGTCAAGCTTTGTATTAGATCATCCATCAAGTTGAGTTTGCCTACAATAATATGGTGAATAGGTCAACCGGTAAAAGTCCTTTTGTGGTGGTGTATGCCATTCATCCTAGAGGAGTTTTGGAGCTCAAATATGTGGGAAAGATGGGACAATAGAGTGGACATGCCTTGGACATGTCCCAATTAATGCAAGAGGTTCATGATTAGGTTGGGACAACCCTATTGGACACTAGTCAAAAGATTAAGGACAAAGTGGATGAGAAAAGGAAAGATATCCAATTTGTTGTTGGTGACATGGTGATGGTACATTTGAACAAGGAAAAACTTTAGAAAGGTGTCCCTATCAAGGTTTAGATGAGGAGGATAGGTCCCTGCAAAGTTTTGGCCAAGTATGGCAATAATGCATATAAGGTAGTCTTACCCAGTGATATGGCTTTGTCACCCATTTTCAATGTGGTATATTTTGTGCAGTATAAGGACACAGTTCTAGCAAGAGATAGTGAAGTTTATGAGGTCTGTCAAGCACTTTCATACCTACCCTTACCAACTACACCCATTCCCCAAGCTGAGAAGGTGTTAGATTCTAGAATTTTTAAGAAAACAAGGCATACTACCTGCATGGAGAACTTGGTCAAGTGGAAGAACCTTCCAGCATTAGAGGCTACTTGGATACCTAAGGAAGAATTCTCTAAGCATGGATTTCCATTTTCTTTGCTTCATGAAGGAGTCACTTGACTTCTTTTCTTTGGGGGAGTATGGTGCAGGAGCACCTAGTTTTGAGTCCAACTTGTCATTTTGGTGTGTTTGTTCATAGTTTTGTTTGAGATGGTGAATAATATTTTTCTCTTGTGTCCTAATATATTTTTTAAATCTTTTGGTAGGTTGAATGTCCTTAGGATAATGCATTTGCTTAATTTTGGCTTGTAAGCCCTTGTAAGCCTAAAATGGCATAATCTTACAT
Source organism: Cryptomeria japonica (assembly GCF_030272615.1). Lineage (NCBI taxonomy): Eukaryota > Viridiplantae > Streptophyta > Pinopsida > Cupressales > Cupressaceae > Cryptomeria > Cryptomeria japonica. The sequence goes on from NC_081414.1 coordinate 157,380,388, forward strand.
TTTGATGTAAAATGCATTGAATAGCATTTTTTGGCATTGGGAAATGTTTATTTAATGATCTTTAGTCATCCTAGATGGTTTGGAGAAGAAAACAAAGCATGTAAGGCAAAAATGCACTTTTTGGCAAAAGTTGTCAAAGTTGCTTGACAACTTTTTGTAACGTTGAGCAACTTTTTGTATTTTTGAGAAAAAGATTGGTTAGGAAACTAATGGAGAGTTATTTAGGCCAAAAATGGAATATAAATTCCCTAAGAATGAATTTAATGAGGTTGTTGAACGCCTGGAGTAGATTGGAATAAAAATTGGAGACCATTTTTGAGTTTTACCTTGTATTTTTCAAGAATGAGAGCAACAATCCATACTTAATGGATTGATTGCATTTTTGTTCTTTGCTTGTTGTTTTGTACATATTATTGTAGTGCTTAGGAATCATTTTGGTTAATTTTATTGCAGGTTTGAATTGAGTTTTCAATTTTGCAAGCTCTAGGCCTGAGCAAGTGTTTGAGAGGCCCAAACATGGTTCTAGCTTGAAGTCCTTTGAGTTCTTCTCAATAACCCTTGGGAATCAAGACATGGAATATTTGTAAAATTTATGTATTCTTTGTTTTCCTTTGGAGGTCATTGAAATAAAAATGAGCATAATTTCCTAGGCGAGCTCAGTCATGGCCCGGTTAGGAAATGAATGAAATTATGCAAGTCCTTATAGGGATGAGCAGGGTTGGAAGTGCAGAGTGTTTGGAATGAGAAAGTGAGGTGTGGTAGAGCATATGTGTGAGTTTGGAGGTGTGGAAGATCAAGGAAGACACCAAACCCTTGGAAAAAGACCAAAACAAGCCTAAAACCACCTAAAACAAGCATTTCTCAGGTTCCATACCTATACAGTTAGATGGAGATTTCTCATTTCAAAAATTGGATAGTACTTCCAAAAAGGCACTTAGATCACCAAAGAGTGTTAGGACCCAGAGGCAACTGATAGTTGGGGGGGTGAATCAATTGTCTAATAATTTTAACCAAATATAACTTAATCAAACTTGATGGATAATACCGGTAAACCAAACTTAATGTCAGTTGACAGTTTAATAGTAAATAACAATACCAGTGAAACTTAATGCATGAAACAGAAAGAGAAATAACATCCACAACAAATAACACAAATATTTGTATGTGGAAAGCCTATAAGGGGAAAAAACACGGTGGGAAACCTTACCCACAATCAGATGATACTACTGCAGATAGTATGTGTGTACAAATGGGGTTTGCACATGTAGAAAGGCTAGCTGCCTAGAGCTCACTGCTCAATCACAAAATGAGAGTCACACTTACTACAATAGGATGGTTAAATCCTAGATGATGTATTGCTCAAAATAGCATCTTCATATGCTGGATTCAGTACCGGTTAAGCTCTGATTATCTCCTTCATACCTTCCTTGAATCTTCAAATGATGTCTACATGAGTAGCTCTACTTATTTTTGCATATACCAAATATCACAACCTTATAATACCTTTTTCATACCATATTAATCTCACAATTGAGATCTTACATATATACCAGAACCTAAGGCCAAATGTGTAGGTCGGTTCACTAAGAATATTACAATTAAATCAATTACAAATGAATCAATATGTGATGTGTCATGTCGGCTCAATGCATTTACGATAATAATGAATCAATAAATCATCTCCATAACATGTCATGTTGATCTGGAATAGATAACGCATGTCGGTCCATAACCTAGACCAATTTGCCGGTAACAACAAATATGCCAACTTGATTAGACCAATAACCAAATCACCAAAATCGAGTGTCCAAACCATGTCTTAAACATAACCAAGTAATCTCCAGATGATAACAAGTCATCCTCTATGCCAGTGAACAATATAACCTGTGGGTGAACCAAATATTGGTGATTGTGCATAAGTCACTGAACATGCTGTTGAACATAACAAAAGATCTCCAGAAAGATAAGTGATGATAAGTGTTGACAAGTATTGACATCAATGACAAAACCAATGAAACACATCCATAATACCAACAAAGAGTTTATGTGGGTCTTTAAGGAAATTGTGAGCAAATCCACAAAAATCGGTTTGGTAGGGCTAATTGGAGCTCTAGGGCTACTAGGCCTAGAAAATAGGGAAAGGAAGGAGTGACGGGGAAATGATTCAAACCCCCACTCAAAACCAGTTAATTACCTTTGGAAAAAATTATGAACACTTACCACAACCTCTGCAAGTATTTGTTAGGAGTTTGAGAGTGTAAGGTTGGATTTACCCTTGTGAATCTCAACCATGCCTGGGCAACCAGTGAGCACATCTTGATTGGGAGCACTCTTAGAGAGTTGAGGTGTCTAAATTTATTAGAAGACAAAATAAAAAATGAAGGGAGCCCACTAGGACAACACTTAACTACCTTTTGACAAAGGATTGACTCTCTTTGAGTAAACCTCCCCATCAGGGGCTTCGTCCAACAACTTATGGATATATCCTTTTTCAAATGATGTTTAATTTTTTGTACTTTAACTTGCATATGCATGTAGTGTCATATACCTCCCCATCAAGGGCTTCATCCAACAACTTATGGATATATCCTTTTTTAAATGATGTTTAATTTTCTGTACTTTAGCTTGCATATGACTGCTAAAGTGGGGGATAAATGTAGTATCATAAATTGTACACCCTTGCTAGGGTGGTACAATTTCACACTTGGTTTAGCACCCACCTTAGTGTGTTTTGTATCTTGCATTTCTAATCTCTTTTAAGCATTTAATTAATTAATTTAATTAAATCTAAATTCATATTTCATCACTTCACATACTATAAAGTAGGGCCCTTTATCCTAAGTGTGCCCCTTTTCATTTTATTCCTTCAATAAATCATTTAATCATAAACCCTAATAAATCAATTGTAACTTTGGGATTCTCTCTAATATCATCATATCTAACGACCCGAAAAATTTGGTGAAAAGTTGGTTGGACCATTTGCAAAGTGCACATGGTCCTCGACTTTTTTCCCAAAATTTCGGGAGCATAATGCTATGATATAATAATTCTTAACCCCAAAATATTGGTAGGAAATTCAAATCCTAGGTTAGCCTAAACATAAAATTAAGATCTAGGGTTTTGTAGTCAAGAGCTCTCTTTCTTCATTTCAAGGGGTCTTGCTTCTAAGAATCTAAGAGGAGGTTTTTGGAGCATAAAGAGAATTCTTTGCAGCAAAAGAGTATATCTTTGGAGTCTTCAACAACATTCAATATTTATCCATCAAACATTCATCAAGCATCATTTCATCAATTAGGGGCTTTCGAAGATGTAGGAGAACAATAGGAGATCACCGACTAAAGATTGGCTTGTACCTCTCCCTTGGGGTTGGGTATGGTTTCATATTATTTTCATGTCTTTGTATGAACTTCATTTTGATTTATATTCATTCTTTAGATCACTTTGCATCATGGATTTAGAGCATCTACTTTGTCAATTATAAGCAATTAGGGTTTACTCTTTAGGGTTTCTCTAGATTGTTTACTTTCATTTTAGGATCTTGCACATACACAGGGTTCTAGCACAACATTTCTAGTACATTACCAACTATTTGTTGAGGTGGAAATCACCAAATAGTGGTTTAACTAAGGCAAAACCCTACATAGCCACCCGAAACCCTATTTTTTAGCTACAGGTATAGGTTTGGATCCAACCATCATTGGAAGTTTCAGGACTGACAGAGTACATAGGGATTGTTCTGGAGGGCAAAAATCATCAAAAACCCCTGGACCGGGATAGGGGCGTGGTGCCCTGGTCCTGCCCAAGACAGGGACATGGCATGCTGGTCCTGCCTGTTTTCAACAAGATTTAATAGTGCAACAATTTGCAGTGCACAAATCCCATCCTATCAGTTGCAGCTTCAAACTTGTAGAATTAGGACAATGGCATGCAACCCTAGTCCTAAACATTTTGGCTCAAATTTCAAACACAGATGCACCTTTGATTTTTCTTCCTAATATGTACTTTTCAACAGTATATCAATTGTTTTTTGTTATGCATTTCCAAATTAGGGTTTGTTTGCTTACTTGCATTTTAGGTTAGATTGTATTTTGAATCTTTCCTCTCTCTCATTTTCATCAAGGGAATAGAAACCTTAAGAGGTAATCCTTGGCTCACTCTTCCTCACAAGAAGTAGCTGAAGTGTGTTACCTTCCTAGGCTCGTTCATACTCTATGAGTGTGTAGGAGAGTGGGATTAGGGTTTCCATACTTAGTCTCACTTTTTCCCCTACACACTAACCTCATACCCCATGGGTATGATAAAAACTATCATAGGTTTGAAAGCCTCCATTAAATAGTGATTGATGTCCACCATGAAGCATATGGAGTCTTCATACTTCTCCACAATTTCCTTAAGGATCCTTTCCCTATTCTGCATCATACCTTGGAAAGTTTTGAAGTAACGCCACATAATATCTCTCTAAGTTTGTGCATCACCTGATCCATCTAGAGTTTCCTTTATCTACACCACCACTCGTCTGTCATATGCCCATTAAAAGTTTTCTACACTGGGGACCTCATTCATGAAATGGAAGTACAAATAGATATTAGGGTACCAAATTTGAATACATGTTTTTTATCCCTCTTTATCTTCTTTATATTGTTCAAGAGCCCATTTTGGAGTACCTCACACATATCATATAGCATATCTTACTTGAGAATTTGAAAAGCAGCATAAATGACCATACCGAGAGCTTAGTTATCTCTACTAGATTGATAAACTTTGTAACTTGTCACCATGGATGCAAATCTAATATCATAGTCAATAATGTCATTGATTGTCACCAATCTTCCATCATGTTCGAAACTAGTTACCTATGTCACAGTCGTGTTCTTTACATTCGTTAGGCCAGGAACATCACCGGTTGCATTCAAGCATGTTACAACTTTGATTTATTGCGTCATGATCTTGTGTGGACTATCAAGCCATATGAACTCACAATGAACTCTACTTAGAATGAATCTAATCCATTCGGGTTCATCAAAGATCGAAAAATTCATGAATTGGATGAAACCCTTGTCCTAGAGTGATTTGAATTTGGGTTTAAGATTTCCCATGCCATCTACGATGTGCTATGTGTAAAGCTTCAACATTTCAACATTTCAGAGCTCTTCAAAATTACAATGAATGTAAGCCTAGTGTCTTCAATATGCAGAACACCATACGAAATAGACGAAAATGCGCCTTGTGGATCATCTTCTATTGATATGTATGGGTGTTTCTTAAACTAAGGTCTTTCCCTATTAGCTATGTCGACAACCAATAGAGTCACCACACTAGATGATGCCATTTATGTATTTTAGGTTATGAATAGAGAAGGTTATCACACTCTGCAAAATACAGGTTTTAATCTTCAACCAATGTAAGAAATCTTCACAGAATCTCTTTAAAGCTCTGGGTTCACTGTACAATCTCTTCGCCAAGCTCTCCTGCTCTTCTGTTTTGAACACAATGTGAGAAGTAAGAGTTAAATTACCTTTTTATCTATTTCATACCTAAATTTTAGGTATAATAAATGCTCAACCCTAACTCTACCATATTATCTATATCTTATGAATATTATTCTAGAGTCACAAATTGACATGAAGTCTTTCAAAAATCCTTCAGGATGGACTGTACAAACATTCAAAACCATTTGCAACTTGTTGAAGATAGTTATAGATCTTATATGGGGGAGGTTTAGGATCTGCATGAAGAACTTCCCCCTAAGGCCAAGTTCCTTATTTACCAAATGAGGTTCCAGTACCGGAATCAGGTGCAGACCCATTCACTACATCTGAATCACCCTTCTTGACCCATTTTTTCTTGTACTACTCTCTGATCTCTTCAACCTTGGCTTTTCCCTTATATATCATCTGACTTGTTTTTGTCTACCAAAACATTCTAGTTCATATTTTTGCTTCTACAAAATTTTGCAATGTGACTTGATTTGTTGCAAGCATAACAAACAATGTTGTTTCTCTTATTAGGCCTAGAATTACCTTGATTTTCCCTTGATCTGCATTGATTACCAATATGTCCAAATCTTCCACAAGCATAGCATCTTATATTTCTCCTATTTACTATATTTATGTATTCAATTGATTTATGACCATATCTATTGCAATTGAAACATTATCCAGAGAATGATGGATTATTCTAATTTTCCCTATTTCTACATTGACTTGCCATATGACCAAATTTATTGCAAACAAAGCATTTTCCATTGAATTTATAAGCATTAGGTTGCCTTATCGGAGATCTTTTAGTCTTTTGAGGTTTAGCATCTCTTTGACCAGATCCAGAGCTTTCTCCTTTTTCAAATCCAAGTCCTCCCATATCACCTTTATTCTTTTGACTTTGTATCATCTCGTCTAGCTTAGCTGAGCTAGCATTGAGTTTTTATTTATACTCATTAGCAGTGGTAAGTTCATCTCTCAGAATTATGATCTGTCTTTCAAGCTCTTGCTCATTATTCTTGGATTGTATCAATACAACCTGTATATGGTGAAAATGGATAGCAATAAACAACAATATTGAAAGACTAAAATGGATTCAACCACCAAACCCTAGCCTAACAATGAACAAAGATCCACCATAACATATGAAGATAACCTAAGACAATGCAAAATAACTCAAAAAATCACAAAGATTATACCATCACATGTCCACTAGGGTTTTTGATCTCCATTCTTCCTATCTCCATTGATCTTGTTTGATATACTTGCTCTCAGATTTTTGTATGCACAAGAGCTCAACAAAGAACGGAATGTGGTTGCAAGTAGGATCGTAGTGTAGCCAAGTCCTCCAAAATTAGTCATTAGGGTTTTTTTTTTGGTAATGAAGAAAGCATCTCCTTAAATAGAAGACACAATAGAAAATGGAGGGTTAAGATTGAGAGGTGTAAAAAGAGAGGTCGGCTAGGATTAGAGGGTAGGTATAAGAAATACCAAAATAATGAAAGGGGTAGGTAGTGTAGGAAATAAGAGATGAATGACATGTGTCATGTGTAGAAAAGGTTAATGAATTAATTAAATAAATAAAGATTTATTTAATTAATAGAAGAAGTAGGGCAATTAAATAAATAAAATATTTATTTAATTTAGGAAAGGGATAATTTAAATAAATAAATGTATTTATTTAAATGAGAAATAAGGCTAGAAGAGGATAAATGAATTAATTAAATAAATAAAGATTTATTTAATTAATAGAAGAATTAAGCTAAAGTAATTAAATAAATAAAATATTTATTTAATTAGACATGACAATTTTAGGTGTCTACATTTTGCCCCTCTTTGAGACAATGCGGCTTGTCGCGTTGTTTCAAAGAAGATAAGATGAACTGATACAGAGTTGCCCCAGGATGGGAATGATATGCCCCCTCGAGAGATTGGATGAAAAAGTCTGGAAAGATTGCAGACAATCTCGCGATAAGAAAGATGGGAAAGAATGGGCTGATTGGATAATGTGACAAAATCACAGGATGAAGAATACTGACTCGGGAAAATGAAGGGCAGGGCTAGGGTAGGCTATAAGATAAACCACGGGCAAAAGACATCCTCATTGTCATCCACACCCATAGAAGATCACAGTGCAGAGCGAGAAAAGAGCAGCAGCAGTCAGCAGCGATGGCATTCGTTCATAGATTCGATCGTGTCCGCCGATTCCAGCGACCAGCCGATGCAGGAGAGCCAGTAAGTACCCGAAAACCTCCTCGTACTTTCACGCATTTCAAGTTTTGTCATTAATGCATGTTTAGGAGCAATAAATGCGCTAGAAATAGGGTAGTTTAAAAGTGCAAAAACGCGCAACCGCGTCTGTGTCAGCGCCAGGCGCGTCTGTGTCCAACAGGCGCGTCTGTGTCGGGTCCAGGCGCGTCTGTGCCTGGAACCGCGTTTGTGTTGAATGCGGACGCGTTTGTGAAATGTAGTAGCGTCTGTGCTTTTGAATAGCGTTTATGTCATGCAGGGACGTCTGTGTTCCCTGGTCGCGTTTATGTCTGGCATAGGCACGTTTGTGTTTAGAAAGCGCGTCTGTGTTGCAGAGGCGCGTTTATGCAGTCTATAAGCGCGTTTATGAGTTAAAAGCGCGTGTGTGTTGAAAAAGTGCGTTTATGTGTTTAAATGCATGGTTTTAGTCCTTTAGGTCAAATCGGCAGTTCTGTGATGAACATACGCTGTCGATTGGATAAGCTGCTGAGAGGATACACTCAAGCAGGTCCTCTAGGAAGATTAGGATAGATCAAGGCACTTTGTGATGAACAGGGAGCACCAGGATATGCAGCACTTTGTGATGAACAGGGAGTGCGAATGTGAGTGACACTTTGTGATGAACAGGGAATGTCACACACGTAGTACTTTGTGATGAACAGTGAGCACTACTAGGATAAATAGCAACACTTTGTGATGAACAGTGAGTGTCACTAGGGTAGATAGCCATATGCATTTGGGTAGCGAGTAGCATTTTGTGATAAACAGTGAATGCCACGATAACTGACAAGATTGATTTGCTTGACTGCAGGAGTATTTGCCGATGTTGGAGTCACGGGAGAGATTCCCATTGACTCAGAGACTGCGTCCAGAGTTGTCCATCCAGGACATGATTTCCATTGAGGAGATGGGTCTCACATATATGCTCTATGTGCCCGAGTTTTGGGCAAACATGGGGTTGCTGACTGCATTGGCCGAGAGATGGCACTCAGAGACATGCACGTTTCACCTGCCGATGGGTGAGATGACAGTGACACTGGAGGATGTATACAGGATATTACATGTCCCTATTGATGGAGAGTTGATCCCCTACGACCGTGACGGTGACAGGGAGGCCTTGAGACGGGTTTTTCAGGATCCTGAGTTGGAGATGAGAGCAGGGCATGTAGCCTGGGACACCATGACTGCCACAGGATTGGCATTGCCGGCAGTTATTGGGGGAGTTATCAGTGGATACCTGTGTCCAGACAGGGCCACACGAGGATTGGCAGTGGGCTGGGGAGGGGCCTTGGAGACGCTGATGGCAGAGCACACTAGGTATGCATGGGGGCCATGTGTCCTAGCACATTTGTACTATGAGCTGCATCAGTTTGTATACCACGGATCAGTGGGGCTAGGCTGCGGTGTGACTCTATTGCAGGTGTGGGCCTATGAGCACCTTCCAGTGACGAGGCCGATTCATTTCAGAGGCAGAGGACAGGGACAGAGTTTTGTTCATTTGTATGCCATGATCACATCCCAGCCTCGGATTGGGAGATTGGAGCACTGGAGGAGAGTCATTGATGACATTGATATGGTGATCTGGAGGCCGTACCTGGGGTGCGAGGAGTGGGGTGACGATGCACTGGAGCTACCCTACACCTTCCGGAGCAGGTACCTGATTGGGCGGACGCCCTATATATTAGAGAGACAGCTGGTGGATAGGGTATGCAGGCAGTATGGCCGGATTCAGAGGATGCCCCGAGGCTCGGGTATGTATGCCCGTACTGTTAGAGATCAGGTGCAGTTTGGCCCACTGCTATCTTATGATCAGGCAGTGATGCAGCTAGCAGAGATGATGCCGATGCCATGGGACATGTGGCCAGAGGTAGATGATGCAGGGATGGACGCAGAGTACTCTGCGTACTGGGCAGAGCATCCATTTCCGAGGTTGACAGATCCGGCAGAGCCAGTGGATGGAGAGGGTGGAGGAGATGATGATGAGGGAGGAGGGGATGCAGGTAGGGGCCGGCGGAGGCGGAGGGGAGTGGTGGGAGAGAGACGGGTAGCACCTCGGAAGGAGGGAGGTCAGGAGAGAGCAGCTCCAGTGGTGAGAGGACGGGGTGGACTGCCCCTACAGGTGCCAGCAGCACAGGGTCCCAGAGAGGGACAGAGACAGGTACAGCCAGAGGGACAGAGACAGGTACAGCCACAGGTACCTATACAGGCACAGGGACAGGTGCAGGCAGAGGCACAGGGACAGGCACCTGTAGAGGAGGAGCCACAGGCAGGGGCGGAGAGCGGAGACTCCGAGGAGGATGAGGTGGTGAGGCTGCGGGAGATCTGCCAGGGCCAGGCAGATGAGATTGAGGATTTGGTTCGAGAGAGGAACCACCTCAGGATCAGGGTCCGAGACACAGAGCGGGAGAGGGATCAGGCCATCCAGAGATATACCGAGGCCGAGACAGCTCTGAGGGCAGGTAGGCGGGCAGCAGAGGATGCAGGGGCAGGCTACGCCTATGTTTTGCGAGCGGGAGAGGAGATCGCCTACTGGAGGGATCTATATTATGCAGCCGTGCCAGCAGAGCAGCGGGCTAGGAGCTTCCAGAGGTCGTCGCGCACAGCGACGGCTACGGGAGGGAGCCGCAGGAGACAGGCATCCAGCGGTGGGGTTATGGGGCCTCCACCACCACCAGAGGGACAGGGGGATCCAGGGGCAGGGCCATCTACAGCTCAGACTCCGTCGAGGCGAGGTGGCTCCGAGGGAGGGAGTTCCTCATAGCTATAGTGGGCTCCCATTGTATCAGTAGATGTATCATTGTTGTATTGTAGACACCTGCGGGTGATTCTTTTGTAGCCATATGATTCTTTTGACATCATTGTATTATGACACATTTGATTGATTATATATATGAGATGATTCATCTTTTGCGGCAGCTATATGCATGTGTACCTTGTGTGATGAGATGTTCTTATGTGATGCATGTTTTATGATATGGATGCTTATATGATGCAAGGCCATATATTTTTGTTCTTTTATGTTGTATATGTGATGCATGATGCAAATGAAAATGTATGTGATGCAAATGATTATTTATATAATGAAAATGTGAGATGTGCTAACATGTGTTGTATGCAGGATGTGATGCCATTATAATATCTATATGTATGAAATGCTTATATGTGGTGATGCAGGTGCAACTATATGAAATGCACATGTTTTTGGTGTGTCATTATACTCAGTCATGTGATAGCGGGCTACGCGGACTCGAGAAGGACAATGGAAGTCAATCAAGAAAGGGGGATGGAAGACAGAAGATATGAACGTGAAAGAGCTTCTTGTGCGTTATCATCATTGAGCTTTATTATGGCAGAATAGGTTATGACAATCGAGGCATATGTTCGGCCCAGAAAGTCATTGTACCTGTTTGCATGGAGATAAGACAGTCACAAACAAGGAATGCCCCAGTTCACACTAGACTCACAGTGTCCTCATATCCTTGGACAAGTCATAGTATTACTAAAAGACAATCCACAGACAGCAAATGCAAATAAGTGACGATACCCCATCCTCGCCTTTCTAGTCAAAGACATCCTGGAGATAGAATCTCTAGTCAAAGACATCCCGGAAAAGCTAAAAGACATGTCACCAAAAAGATAAAACCAAAAGAAAACCAAGACTCGACACCCACATCCACTGTAGTCCTCAAGTTTGTGTCTCTTGTCACTTGTTTAAGTCAAATTTTGATTGTGGTCACAATGTTCACTTTCACAAAAAGGATAGATAGCACTGAACCATATGTTGTCTGAGTCTGTTAAGAGATTTGATTTTGTTGAAGCCCATTGTTGCTGCTGTGTCTCCTTGGAAACTGACTGAATCCATGAAACTGATACCTTATTGTGGAGAAGATGGAACTTTATTGCGGATCTGCGATGCAAAATGTTGCTTTATTGCGAATTGTGCGCGGATAGACTGAAGAGAGCTGAAAGAAACTGTATTCCTCGAAACATGTGATGTTCTCAGTTCCACACCCATTACTAGACGCAGGAATTGGCCGTAGTCACAGATAGGATCTGATTTATTATGAATGGCTAACCAATCTCGGGTAGATCAATAACAAGCCATGATGGGAATGGGTAAGTTTATTGTGAGTGAATTGGTCGTGATTGTGTGCGAAGTGAAAGAATGAAAGGGAATCCTGAAAGAGGGAGGAGCAAAGTCCCTACGCATGGCGCTGGTGACCCAGTTTTCACCATGGTACTTGCCCAGGGCGCCACCGAAGTGGTTTTCACCGTTGGACGAAATTATTTCTCTTTACTTTTTTGGATTTTGCAATTTTTTTGTTGTCACAAGGCGCCTGTTTGCCAGGTTTTCACCAAGTAACAATTTTTTTGTTTTATAAATTTTTTTTTTTGTATTTTTGAATTTTTTTTGATTTTTTTTTTGTGTTTTTGCATTAGGATACTCAAAAAGAACTTATGTGTAGAACCTGCGAAGGTGCATGCTGTTGATAGGATCCTCCAAAGATTCACCTTCTGTAGTTGAGAGCTGATATGCCCCAGATCCATATGCTGCTGTGATGATGTAAGGACCAAGCCAGTTGGGTTCAAATTTGCCCTTCTTTTCTCTATCTTGCTGATTCTTGGGGTTCTCTCTGAGGACTAAGTCACCTACCTCAAATGTGCGAGGCTTGACCTTGTGATTATAACTGCGACTCATTCGTTGTTGGTAAGCCTTGAGATGATTAAAAGCAGTGTGTCGTCGTTCCTCCAACAGTTCTAGTTCTTGTAAGCGAGAGACCCTGTAGTCTTCATCGTTGATTATGTTTCTCAAGGAGACCCGTAAAGAAGGTAACTCAACCTCAATAGGCAAGATGGCTTCAGCACCATAGACAAGTGAGTAAGGTGTAGCTCCTGTAGGTGTGCGGACACTGGTACGATAGGCCCAAAGTGCGGGATTGAGTTGGACATGCCAGTTACGGCCAGCGTCGTCGACTGTCTTTTTAAGTATTTTGAGAATTGTTTTGTTAGACGCCTCAGCTTGGCCATTACCTTGGGGGTAATATGGTGTGGAGAAACGATGAGAGATATGGAATCGCTCACAGAGTTCACGAACATCCTGATTCTTGAAAGGACGCCCGTTGTCGGTAATAATGGAAGTAGGAATCCCGTATCGGCAAATGATGTAGTTCAGGATGAAAGTAGCGATTTGTTTCCCAGTAACTTGCGTGAGAGGCACAGCTTCAATCCACTTTGTGAAATACTCTGTGGCTGTGATAATGAATTTATGTCCGTTGGAAGAAGGAGGGTGAATCTTGCCTATGAGATCGAGTCCCCACTGACAAAAGGGCCAAGGAGATGCAAGTGGCTGTAGTTCTTGTGCTGGTGCGTGTATGAGGTCTCCATGAATTTGACACTGCTTACACCTCTTGACAAACTGATATGCATCTTTTTCCATAGTAGGCCAGTAGTATCCAGTCCTGATGAGTTTCTTGGCCAAGGTAGGACCACTAGTATGCGGACCACATATCCCTTCGTGCACTTCTCGTAACGCAATCTGAGCTTCGTCACTCTCTAAACATCTAAGGAGGGTGCCATCTAGACCTCGTCGGTATAGGATATCAGCTAGGATAACGTATCGGGAGGATTGGCGGATGAAAGTGCGGCGTTGGTTGTTCGATAAATCGGGAGGTAAAATGTTGTCGCGAAGGTATGTGAATATGGAACCATATAACTGGGATTCAGGACCAACAACACATATCATTTCTGTGAGAGTGATCTCATATGACGGAATCAGCAGGTTGTCAACCAGGAACTCATAACAGGTCTCATTTTGTGGTAGGTCAATGAGTGAAGCAATTGTAGCCATGGCATCAGCAGCGCGATTCTGTTCTCTTGGTATCTGCTCAAACTCTATCTTTGCAAAGTGTTGTTTCAGATCATCTACCAGTTGTTTGTAAGGCATTAGCTTTTCATCTTTTGTTTGATAATCATCAGTTGCTTGACGGATGACAAGTTGAGAATCGCCAAAAACACGAAGTTCCTGGATCTTCCACTGAACTGCAATTCTTAACCCCGTTGTTAATGCCTCGTATTCCGCTATATTGTTGGTGCAAGGAAATGATAAGCGGTATGACTTTGGTATAGAATCGCCTTGGGGAGTTATAAAGAGTATACCCGCTCCTGCCCCGTGCTGTGTGTATGAGCCATCAAAGTATAGTTGCCATGGCTTTGCAGGTGATATTGTTAGAATGGACTCATCTGGAAATTCTGACTGTAGAGGAACATCATCTATCATGGGAGCATCTGCCAGTTGATCTGCAATGGCTTGTCCTTTGATTGCTTTTCTGTCCACGTATTCAATGTCGAATTCACTCAAAATCATTACCCACTTGGCCAGTCGCCCAGTAAGTGTAGCTTTGTTGAGCAGATATTTTAGTGGATCAATTCTGGCAATCAACTTGGTCTTGTGAGTGAGCATATAATGTCGTAATTTTTGTGAAGCGAAGACCACAGCGAGACATGCACGCTCAATTGGTGTGTAGTTGAGCTCATATCCCACCAATGTGCGACTGATATAGTAGACTGCTTTTTCCTTGTCGTCAGGTATTTGCTGTGCTAGTAGTGCCCCCAGTGCTGTTGGAGTAGCTGATATGTAAAGTAGCAATGGTTGATTCGGAATTGGTGGCAACAAAACTGGCGGGTTCAAAAGATAGTCTTTAAGTGCCTGAAAAGCCTGTTGACAGTTCTCGTCCCATTTGAACTTAATGTTTTTGTGTAGCAGGTGCTGGAAAGGATTACACTTATCTGCAAGTTGTGCTATGAATCTTCGTATGGACTGGAGTCTCCCTTGTAAAGACCGAAGTTGACTGATATTCTTGGGTGGCGGCATGTCCAAGATAGCCTTGACTTTTGCTGGATCCGCTTCTATTCCTCTTTTAGACACAATGAATCCTAGGAGCTTCCCGGAGGTTACTCCAAAGACACATTTCTTTGGATTTAATCTTACCTTGTATTTTTCCAACCTATCAAAAGCAACTGAAAGTATGTCCAAGTGTGTATTTCTGTCTATTGATTTAACCAAAAGGTTGTCGACATAATCTTCCACCTTTACATGCATGAGATCATGGAAGATAGTCGTCATGGCTCGTTGATACGTGGCACCTGCATTTTTCAGCCCAAAGGGCATGACATTCCAGCAGAAGGTTCCCCATGGACAAGTGAATGATGTTTTATGTTGATCTTCAGGTGCAATCCTGATCTGATTATATCCAGAGAATCCGTCCATTAAAGATAACATCTCATGGCCTACTGTGAGATCAACAATTAAATCAATGTTTGGTAATGGGAAATCATCCTTCGGACAAGCCTTGTTGATATCCCTGAAGTCTGTACATATTCGGATGCTGCGATCTGGTTTGCTAACAGGCACTAAGTTGGAAATCCATTCAGGATAATCAATTGGGCGTATGAATCCGACATCTAGTAATTTCTCCAGCTCTGCCTTGACTAATAATGCCACCTGTGGATGCATTTTTCTCAATTTCTGTTTTACTGGTTTTGCCCCCGGTTTGACTGTTAAATGATGCATTACTAAGTCGGGGTCTAGTCCAGGCATATCAGCATAAGACCATGCGAAGTTGACTTGTCGTGCCTTAAAGAAGCTTATGAACCTTGCTTTCTCGGCCTCTGTCAATGATTGAGCCAAAAATATGTTGTGTGGAACCTCGGCTGTACCAATGTTTGTCTTTATAGTCTCCTCTACCAACATGGATGATTTTTCCTCGTATGATGCTGGGAGAATGTCAAGCCTTCCATCTTCGGGCGCCTCAGAGAGGTTTTCACCCTCAGATACGTCCTTTCTTTTTACTTTTTTAGAGTCAGAGAGCGCCACAGTGTGGTTTTCGCCGTAAGACCCTTGTTTTGTCTTTATTTTCACATTTTTGCGACTAGAAGGCCCGACACCCTCACCAAAGTATGCCATGTTATTTAGCTCTATGGCGTATCCTGCTTTATGGTCTCCAAGAGGAAGATCATCACGAATGCCAAGATAATCCACGATAGCTTCGTCATTTTGAAATGTATCGATCTGTGGTGGTCCATCCTGATCCCAGTCAATGAGTTGGGGGTGAACGAGGGGAAGGTCTTTAGTGTTTTTAGAATCCGCAAGGCTAATAGTGAAGATGTGGTTATATTCAGGTATGTCAAGGTAGTCATCGAGGTCGTCAATGGCACTCTCCTCATCAGTGTCGATCGTGAGTGAGTCCAAATTATCATCACTAGTAGCACCCTCAGGGACAGGTGTCCTCATCCTATGTGATTCTGACCTAGGGCCCTGAAACGAAGCTTGTGCGGGATCCTTATGGGTCGGTTCTTGACCAACTCTGAATTTCTTGTAAAACTCCTCCTCCTCTGTAGGTTCATCTGGCTCTCTAAATGTCTCATTAAGTTCATAATCGCTGGAGGATTTGTCTGAACCCCATTCCCACTCATTGGAGTCTGTGGAATAATTATCCTCTTGTTGAACTTCAGCCACTTTGACTCGCCATATCTGTTTTGTTTTCTTGTGTTGAATCTTGGGGTTTAGAAAACCAAGCCCCTTAGAGCGTTCCCTTCTTGTAGTTAGCTCAGGTTGTAGAGGCTCCATGACACCTTCTTTGCGTAGTCCGAGAGGACTTTTTCCATCATACCCGAATCTCTGCAGAATTTTGAAACCTTTACCATAGTTTTCACAGGGTATTATAATTTGATCATGTGTATCATCTTCAGCGTCCTTATATAGCATTTTATATAAACTTTCTTCCTCTAGTTCGCCCCATTTTTGAAAGACGGTAGGATCCCATTTGAGGAGCATGATGGAGATTTGCTTATTTGGATGTGGTCGCCCATATTCCTTTGGGGAGTTCATGACTTGTCGTAAGAACATTGTTTGATTCAGAGTGTATTCTCCCATGCCTTTGTCTTGAAACTTGGCTCTAAGTTCACCTTGTTTGGATGTCGAGGGCTTTAATGACTCAGGATCAATATATGCTGAAGAAGGAGTAGCCTCACGATTGCTGGGAATGATAATCTCAGTATGTGATCTCAAGTTATTGCAATATATGAATGGATTTGGATCACCATTGACCGTTACCTCGACTCCATTATGAGGAAATTTTATGCACTGATGGTATGTTGATGGGACCGCTCTCATTTCATGAATCCATGGACGTCCTAGCAATATGTTATACGTGAGGTCTAGATCCAGGACTTGACAAATCACGTCCTTTGTTACTGGCCCTATTCTGAGTGGTAAGATGACCGTGCCCTTGGACGAGCGCTCTTCATCATCATAAGCCTTAATAGTGATTTGGTTTGTAGCATTCATAGCTTTGTCAGAATATCCCAATTGTCTGATGGTGCTCAATGTACAAATATTAAGACCTGCTCCTCCATCTATCAGGACTCGTTTTATTCGGTGTTTATGTATGAAGGCTTCAATATGTAGAGGTGCATTGTGAGGCTGACTTATGGAGGCGTCATCGGCTTCTGTAAATGTGAGGGAGTGTGGAACGGATAGGTATCCCACCATGGCTTGAAACTGATCCACGTTTAGATCCGTAGGGACAGCAGTATCTCTCAAGGTTTTGTCAAGGACAGCTTTATGTGCAGGAGATATACGTAAGAGCTCAAGAATAGAGATGAGTGCGGGTGTTTTCCCTAATTGCTCTACAAGATCGTGCTCAGGCTTAGTTGACGGAAGATTGGTATTCTTAGAAGAGGTTCCTGGCAATGTGATCTTACCTCGACGAGTTGTAACATGACATTCAGAGGTAGCTTCGGATGAAGATCCCACACCTTTTAGGACAATTTTAGGTCGCTGAGGAGGATTCTCAGGATTTTTATTTTTGATAGTAATGGTAGAAATATGATTGTCCATTGAGATGTGGTTAATAGTGGAATCATAATTGTAAGATGTTCTGGTGTAATTGGCTTGATCATCTGTGACTTTGCCTTTTCCCTTGTCATGTTTTGGGAATGGTTCCTTAAACACCTCATGCTCTTGGTTAGATGAATGTCCCTCAATCTCAATATCTCCTCTGTCAATGAGATCTTGTACAATGTTTTTCAATCGATGGCAATTACTTGTCTTGTGACCCTTGCTCTTATGAAATTCACAATATTCATCATCATTCCACCAATTCGGTTTTACCTTTGGTTCATATGGAGGAAAATCTGGGACCGTGATCACTTTGTTTGCTACAAGCTTTTTGAATACTGATTCAAGTGGTTCTCCCAATGGAGTGTACTTCCTTCGTGGTTTGGAAGCTGTTTGATTGTTCACTTGATTGTTGGTAGAATTTGATCCAGAAAAGATGAACTTTGGTCTCACTGTATTGGCATCCACAACACCATCATTAACTGTGTTCTTGTTCTTGTTCCAAAACTTTGGTTTGTCTTTTCCCTTAAAGTCCTCTTTGTTTTCTTTGAATAGTTTGATAACTCCTTGTTCAATTAAGACTCTTTCTGTTGCTAGGCCCTTTTCAATGACATCCTTGAATGTAGACAAACAAGCTTTTCTGAGATCATAACCAATAGCCTTGTTAACATTTTGTGTGAACATTTCCACCATTTGTTTTTGCGGGATTTCACAAGAGCATCTGCTAGCTAAGTTCCTCCATCTTTGCAAAAATGACGCAAAAGATTCTCCTTCTTTTTGTTTCGTATTGCACAAGATAGTAACTGAGACATCTGTTTCAATGTTGTAAGAGAAATGTTGAATGAATGCCTCTGCCAAGTCACCCCATGACTTAATACCAGGAGGTAATTGAGAAAACCATTCCATCGCTTGATCTCCTAAGCTCTGTGGGAACAACCTCATTAAGTATGTTTCTTCTGCCGCTACCTCAATGCAAGCTGTGAAGAATTGTCTTATGTGTGCCTTGGGATCTCCTCTCCCTCTATATTTGTCAAATTTCGGTGTTGCAAAGTGCGGAGGAAACGGAGGCATTGGAATGCTCTTATCAAAGGGATAAGGGCATATATCTCTCATAGTATATGTGGGTTTTGATGTGCCCATGTCTTCCACTTTCTTTTGTAGATCTCTAATTTGTTGCTCCAAATTATTTTTGGGAGGAGATGGATTTCTTGTAGCATATCCCATGTTTGAAACACCCATTTGAGGAGGAGCTTGTTGCATGTATGGATGATACTGATCGTAGACATGTCCATATGGAGGTCTATATTGTTGCGACATGTATGGAGCACTTGGCATAATTTCTTGTTGAGGAACCCCATATCTGTTTTGTGTATATAAACCATATTCAATGGGCCTTTCATTTTCCATTGTGTTGCCCCCAATTTTGGCATGAGGTCTTCTTGTGTCAAAATTTTGAGGAAGTCCTTGAGTATCCATTTGTCTTGGTTGACCCATATCTTGAGCATGTGTTTGAACATAAGGCCTCCATGATGGTCTTTGAGTGTAAGTATCGTGCATTTGAGCTTGTGTATGTGGGATTGCTGGTTTCTGAAGCAAAACTGATGGTGACTCCGGCATCATATTATTTGGTCCTCCACTATTTGGTTGAGTTTGTTGTGAAGGTCTACTTTCCATAAGTTGAGATAAGTCAAAATCATGTGGTATCTTAGCTCCACTTTGTGCCATCATGTTTAGAAAGTATTGACGATCCCTCCTCATTATCTCTTCAACCAATCTATTGAATTGAGGATCCATTATAGATTCTTGTATGTCTGCTGATAGTATTGAAGAATTGTCCACATTATCATTGTGTGTAGCGTTGTGTATAGCGTTTGCGCTTTCCATATTTGGATTGTGTCTATAAACATTCATGTCTGGTAATGTAGTGTGCTCAGGATTGTAGAAGACATCATTGTCATACTCATAAGAACTCATGTTTACGGGTCCTTGAGCTTCTTTAGCTTTTCTCCTAGATTTTTGAAGACGGGTTTCAACCATGAACTAGGTGTTAGACCAATATGTGAGAGACTTAGACGAAAATGACAAGGGTATGTAAGACCAAGAGTTGTATGGAGTGTAAATGAATCTGAAGTTTACTTGCAATGTCCAAAGTGTAAGACCAAGTATGTATGTTGTAGAGTAGGTGTGACTTCCAAAGAGAGGATAGTTTCTCTTGATGAGGTAAGCTGACCTTGACTCTAAGTAAGACCAAATGAGACCCAAAGGTAAGAAACCTTGATGAGGGATCACTTAGCAAAGTGTTGTAGTATGTAGTGTGTTGACAAAGTATAGTGAGGACAAGCAAGTGACTTTTTGACTCAAGTTTAGACAAGTATGACTGTAAAATGAGGTATGAAGCAATGATGGACTGTGTAAGACCTTAGAACAGGCTGAATGCTAGATGAACCTGAAGAGATAACCTAGGAAGCTCAAGTGTGCCGAAACTGATTTCTTTGTTTGCTTGACTGTTAAACTTTTTTCAAATCCTGGCACAGACGCCTCTGTATACTTCACAGACGCGGTTTTAAGACACAGACGCTATTCTGTTTGACACAAACGTGATTCTGAGATTTCCTGTTGATGTTTGCTAAGACTGATAGATTTTTGCAATTGTGGACACAGACGCGCCTGTATACTTCACAGACGCTATTTCCAGACACAGACGTGTCTCTGTTCGACACAGACGCTGATAAAAACACAGACGCTATTCTGTACTTCACAGACGCGTTTATCAGACACAGACGCGGTTTTAACAGACGCAGACGCGTTTCTGTAACCTTAGTGCAATCTTTCCTATCTGTGAATTTGTTTTGCTGTGACCAAATCTGATTTTTCGACTGTTTTTCGTGACAAGAGGACACAGTGTTGATGACCCAATGTTTGCAGACTGTTTAGACTCCAAAAAGTGTGTTGTTTGATGTAAAAAGTTTTTGCATACACTTGAAGACACAAAAGACACAATGTTTTGCTGTTTTGTCTTGATTGTTTGAGTGTTTATCATAAGTCAAGCACAATTCTTATGGCTCGCCAGGACAATAATTGTTGATCCCACATGGGGTTTTACCCCCGAGGCTACGCTATTCAGAGCGGATACTTAGATGCTTGACCTCACTGGCTCCACCCTCGGCACTCACTTCTCGGGTCAGCCAAGCATCAGTCCCCATGAAAACTCCCCATGGCGAACTTTGTATCTCTACTAAGAACCGTATGTGTGTGGGCCACTACCAGAGGTCCGACCTCCTGCCTCAACAACTAGAAGGATTTGGGCATCTAAAACAATGAGGTGCTAGTAAGGGCATCCGCTCGTGTGGCCATACATGCGGCACTTTCAGCTCTGTAAATACAGAAGGCTCCCAGCCGGTAGGGGTTACGCCCTACAAATGATCAAATAAATTTGATCAAACGGGTTTATGGGGAGACATAGTGTCGGTATGAACTAATCAGCACACGTTATTCATAGTTTTCACCATGAATACATTTGATTATAGTGGCTTGGAAGAAGATGGCTTTTCTTTTGCTACCACTTGGGTCGTTCTCTTCTCACTAGTAGTCCTAATGACCACACGGGAAGACAGGCCCTCTAAAGAATAAACACAAAGAGCCTATTGCTCAAGACACAAAAGACAATGGTTCAATTTTAGTGCACCAATTGAAGTGTTTGCTAAGCTATGAAGACAAGGCACACAAATAAAATTACAAAACCCTAGCTAAGGCCCTGCAACAAAATTGTTAGTAGTTTGGGTTGTTTCAAATGATATCCCCTTCCTGCAAGCACACAAGTTAGGTAAATTTTAAGAAAACCCAAAAAGACTTTGTGAAAAGGGGCCTTCAACAAAAACGTATTTGTCTCCAAAGCAAGCTGCACAAACCAGGTTAGCTAGATCTGCAAAGGTTAGCCAAAAATAAACCAGATCTGAAACCCTAAGTACAAAATCCGAAAACCCGAATCGAAAAACTTGAAAAAAAATTTTTTTGCAAAACAGAATGCACAGACGCTGTTATACCAGACACAGACGCGTCTGTCCGACACAGACGCGGCTCTGTGATTCTCAGACGTGATTTCAGAACACAGACGCCTTTTTATTCTGCAGACGCGATCAGAGGGTTCACAGACGCGATTCGGGATCACAGACGCGACTTTCGGAAACCTGCAAAAATAGAAAATGACAGAAACACAGACGCGATAAAAGATGTCACAGACGCCTCTGAAATACAAAAACGCGATCCGAACACTCGCAGACGCGAAAAAAACCTAAAATGTCGTCGAAATCGTCCGATCTGCAACTTCAAAAATGCAAAATCTGCAACAAAATGTTAAATGCAAAGGGACAAGAGTCCCACCGGGCGTGCCAAAATGTATATGGTGAAAATGGATAGCAATAAACAACAATATTGAAAGACTAAAATGGATTCAACCACCAAACCCTAGCCTAACAATGAACAAAGATCCACCATAACATATGAAGATAACCTAAGACAATGCAAAATAACTCAAAAAATCACAAAGATTATACCATCACATGTCCACTAGGGTTTTTGATCTCCATTCTTCCTATCTCCATTGATCTTGTTTGATATACTTGCTCTCAGATTTTTGTATGCACAAGAGCTCAACAAAGAACGGAATGTGGTTGCAAGTAGGATCGTAGTGTAGCCAAGTCCTCCAAAATTAGTCATTAGGGTTTTTTTTTTGGTAATGAAGAAAGCATCTCCTTAAATAGAAGACACAATAGAAAATGGAGGGTTAAGATTGAGAGGTGTAAAAAGAGAGGTCGGCTAGGATTAGAGGGTAGGTATAAGAAATACCAAAATAATGAAAGGGGTAGGTAGTGTAGGAAATAAGAGATGAATGACATGTGTCATGTGTAGAAAAGGTTAATGAATTAATTAAATAAATAAAGATTTATTTAATTAATAGAAGAAGTAGGGCAATTAAATAAATAAAATATTTATTTAATTTAGGAAAGGGATAATTTAAATAAATAAATGTATTTATTTAAATGAGAAATAAGGCTAGAAGAGGATAAATGAATTAATTAAATAAATAAAGATTTATTTAATTAATAGAAGAATTAAGCTAAAGTAATTAAATAAATAAAATATTTATTTAATTAGACATGACAATTTTAGGTGTCTACACAACCTTCAGCATGTCATTTTCATGATTAAGTCTTCAACATTCATTAGATCTATCCTTTAATGACTGAGTCAATATTTCCTCATTCTTCTTCCTATCTTCAATCTCCTTGAGTTTGTCCATAAGCTCCTTTCTCTTTTCTCTAGATGTGTTCACTTTCTCCTTCAATGATTCAATGAAGTCTTCAACATTGCTCATATTTCTTCTTAGGCTATTTGCTTATTTTCTTGTTGTATCTAGATCTTCAAGTGCCACAGTGAGTTGTTTCTATAAACTAGATTCCATTGCTTCACTATCCCAGATCTTCCTCAAGATGTTAGGCTTCCTCAGAGGAACTAGGCTCTGATAACAATTGTTGGAATCAATGAACACTAAGAGGGGGGGTGAATAAGTGTCCTGCAATTTATATCTTTCTTTAACTGATTCTTAAATCAACAAATGCAAATGAATAAACGTTAAGTGCAGAAAATCAGCACACATAAGCATAAAACCATAACATAAATTTTTTTACGTGGAAACCTGGAAAGGGAAAAACCATGGTGGGATTGAGACCCACAATATTATAATACTATGATCAGGAGCATAATAATATTACAAGGGGAATGCACATGCATTCAGACACATTGCCTAGAGCTCACTGCTCAATTAAAAAAGAGAGGGCTGCAACCCTAAATGACTCACTATCCTACAAATGATTACAATTGATAACTGATTCTCTGAACTGATGAATAGCATCTACAAATGCCAAAATACAGTTTTGGTTAAGCACAAGGAGCCTTCTTGCACTGTTCTGACACACTACTCTATTCTTCTCTGCTCTATCATATACCAGAGCATAAATCCAAAGATGGCACACATGAAACTATACATAGATGCTCACACAATCTTCACACATCAACAATGAATCACAAAATTCTCATATAGATCGGCCTTATATATCCGCAACACTTGATAATGTCTCCAACATGTCGGCTACAAAAAGATGAAACATGTAAAAAGAATTTAGCTCAATCCAATTATAAATGCTCATGCGGAGTCAACACAACAACCTAGAACACAACAACAATCAACAAAATCATCCCAGATATTCCACATAACACGCTATACCAAAATAGCCTTGTTCTTCCTGCAATACTAGATACTGGATCATCAAACTTGCACAAGAATCAACATTGAAAGCTAGGATTGCGAACAAAGCAATTCCAACCATCAAATCAACTACCTCTACCACCGCAAACAAAAATATGCAGCCAGAATTGAATTCTTCTCAATGTAGTCATACTCTATCGAACATTGTGTTCCACCTTCAAAACTTAAGTAAATTTTTTGATAGAATTAATATGTGTATACCGGATGACTCTTCTGATATGAGTTGCCATCAATGACAACCCCTAAACAATCTTTAAGAACTAATCCCTTTTGGAATAGCGTCTCTTGTCAATAGAAGGAACTCATTGCATCTCCAATCAACTTGCCATTGGGATGAGACACACTTAGACCTATGAGACCAGCTAGAGTCGATGTCTAGTACCTGCAATCCTCCATCCACTGACAACCACAAGACAACATACACAATATCATATATCATAAATAATCAAACAAGTGAGAGAGAATCAAAATACCATATCCTGCTCGTAACAAGTGGTATGACATTGTCTCTATCACGATCATCATAGCATCAATACATCCTATATAATTATGTAGCGGGGTTATCACTAACAAGATACCATCATAATGTCATAGGTAATATAATTCCATCATGAATAATGAGTGCATATAATCCATCAAATGTAATTCTATTCATCATAATAATCCAAGATATGTCATCATCCACATAAATCATCATATATCAAATGTCCATATAAAATGTCTACCATCATTGATAAGCATCTAAGATATAAATAAACTCATAAGTATCAGTCCAACATCATCAAAAGGTCTAAACAAGTCTATCAATGCACAAATCAAAAGATGAATTAGGGAGGGACACTACAACATAATTATGTAAATTTTTGTGTGAGAAAATTGAATTTCTTGCTCACACAAACCAATAAGAATAAAAATAAATATCATTTTTATTATTATTTAAAATAAAAATTAAATCTATACTATAGTTTTCTTGTCTAAACATTTTAATTCTACATTTTAATCGGCTAAAGTAATCAAAAAATTGAATTACATGAATGCAATGGTATCTTGCCTTTGACAGGAACTAATAACAAAATATTAATCATTACATCAAAGCAAAATGTTAACTAATGAAGTGTTTTAAATAAATAGGTCTATTAGATAGCTATTTCTTTACAATGACATGATAGTGATAATTTAGTATAAGAAATATTTAATTGTAATCTCATTATTACAATCCCTATTCAAAGGATTAGGAAAAAGAACTTATATTCTCTTTATATAAAGTAATAAAAGGGAAAAAGTATAAATCTTGATATTTGAAGAATTGATATTTTCAAGGAAATAATAATTAAATATTTACATTTTGTTTCCCCTTCCTTAGACAAGTAAATCAATTGACTAACATCCGACTAATGATTTTCCCCTCACATAATTTCATTAAAAAGAAAGATTACATAATGCCTTTAGTTTTTAATAGGGTAAATGAATGATTCAAATGCTTAGTAAGTTGGTATTTTAAAACCCCACAACCACAATAGAAGATTTATGTAGAAAACCCCATAGGGGAAAAACTAGGATAAAAAAAGCTTCTTGGATATACTGTATAAATCTGGCTTCACAAGTATTGCAAAAGTTGTGGCAAATTGTTGCAGAAGTTCAAATGAAGTATTTTTTAAAGGTTGGTACAATATAAGTTTCAATATTTGGGTTTCTCTATCTAGTGTTGTTCTTGAGTTTGATTGGTGTCTCATTTGAATTTGTTGTGGAAAATTATCAGAGATGTATATATGTGTTGCTTTCTATTGTCCTTGAGTTTGATTGGTATCTTAGTTGAGGTTGTGTTATCATTGATATTACAGTAAGTTATATAAAGTTGTGGCGAATTTTAAATGGTACATTTGGTCTAGTATTGATTGTTCAAATATTTTCATATTACCTAGTGAATATGTTGTACGTACATGAGGTATTTCTAGAATATTAGTGTAGCATAAATTTGAATATTTAGGAAAGAGTATTTATTGTCCCAATGGAAAACTGTTTTGTATTCCTCTAGATTGTGAAGAGTATTGTGTGTGGATTTGGATACAATGTTAATGTTCTGTGAGTAGTGTACTATTAAGCTTATAGGTCCTCTGATTGTTCAGATAATTAGCTTAGTTGTTGTTTTTTGATGGTAAGAGTGTTTGTCAAACTGGTTTAGAATTTTCTTGGTGGCTTTCGAATATATGAATTCAAGTGTTGTGGTTTTGGGTACATGTTTATTTGGTTTTTGCAATATTTTAGTTCAATTCTCTAGTAATATCTTTGTTCCGCAAATGAGTTATGTTGGTCTATGCTTGTTATGTTCAGTCGTGTTTTATTTTTAGCATGCACAGTTTGTTTGGAACACACTTGTTGGTCCAGATATGCATTAGAGGTTGAGTTAGAATAATTTTATGGGTCTCACCGTGGTGTGTGGAGGTTAAGTAATTTTCTTTGGAAGATGTTTGAGTCAACTGGTTGTTGAGTTTTATTGCTTATCTACATGTTACATTTGATGTTGAACTTGGAGAATGTGTTACATGTACAATTCATTGGATTCAACTTAGAATAGCGTGTTGTGATGGAATTGGGTCCCCTCTATCTCTTGGTGTGGATCACATTTGGTATTTTTGGTCTGGGTGGCCTATTTTGTGTAATATTGTATACTCTATCTACGGTTGCCCCTCAACTAGGTTTTTGATGATCTAACTTGAATATGAGGAGTGTAGATGTATGAGCTGTATGATAGAGTGTGTTTACTTCATGTGAAGTAAATTTGGATGTTGAGCAAGCATATTTTATTCTATAAATGTGCAAAAGTAAGTTTTTGAAGAGCCTTGATGATGATGTATTTTGTGTGGCAGTGATTTAAGGCAATGGTTAATATTAGATGTGTTTTATATGATATTGGCCACTTGACACAATTATTCCAAGAAAATTTCATGATTGGGAGATTCTTTTCAATTTAGTTCTCCTATCCTTTCCATTGTCGAGAAACAATGGGTCTCTTGACAACTCTCTGTATTTTGCCATAAAGTAGTTAGTTTTATGTGCCAGCTAGTGCATCTTTCCCTAAGGTTGTGTTCCTTAGCCTTGCAAGTCCATTAGGTGCATATTTCTCCTTGGCAGTAAGCCTAAAATATTGTAATCAACTTTATTTATATTGTGAGTGTGATTCTTACCGTGTTTTTTTCTTATTGGGTTTTCTAGGTATATTTGGTGTTCTTGTGTTGATGGTTGACGTTTTCACTATTACTATCAAATAGTTAAAAGTTGCTTAAAGTTTGATAGATCAATATTTTTAGAAGATCAAAAAACTTGGATTGATTCCCTCCCCCCTCTCGGTCGTATCATGGGTTCAACAATTGGCATCAGATCAAGGTTTCTCTTTAAAAAGCTTAACTTCCAAAATGGCGTAGTAACTTGATTTCAAGGCACCAAAGTTTAATGGCACAATTTTTTCCTATTGGAAGGAGAGGATGAAATCTTATTTGGAAACATTGCCAAGTAGAATCTAGGGAATCGTCAAAGCTAGATATAAGCCTCTAGAGAGTGGACCTCAAACTCTTGGTGAAATTAAGAATCACGAGGATAATAAAAAGTCTAGAGCTGCAATTATCAATTATTTAAATAATACAATATTATCTAGTATTATAGGAATAAAAGAAGCCAAAGAGATTTGAGATAACTTAGGTTTTGCATATGAAAAAGATCCTAAGACAAAGAAAGATAGGTTAATGACTCTGAAACAAAAATATAAATGTCTAATGATGGCTAATGATTAGGGTGTTGAAAGCTACATACATAGGGTACATGAGATTGTGCATGCTATCAGAGGTATTGGAAAAAAGGTAGAAGAAGGTAATGTTGTAAGAAATATTTTGTTGACTCTGCTCAAATTCTATAATCCTAAGAGGTGTGCTATTCAAGAGTCACAACTTAGATAAGTATACTATTGATGAAATTCTTGGATCTCTATTTGCATATGAAATATCTAAGATGAAATATATCAAAAGGGAAAGAAAAGAGGTTGCATTCAATATTTCAAAGATGACAAAAGATGAACTTGAAGCAAGTGAAAATATGGATGAGATAGAGGAAAATTTTGTGAGAAGACTAAAGAGAGGAACCAGAAAATACAAAGGTATGTTACCTTTGGAATGCTTTAATTTTGGAAGAATTGGTCATTATATTCCTAAATGTATGTATAAGGAAGATTATAAGAGATTTGATGATGATGAGAAGAATGATAGATACAAAATATATGGCATAAAGAGAAAGATAGATGGTAGAGATAAAGGAAAAAGAAGCCTATGTTCTATGGAGACACATTCATTTGAGGATGAAGATGGTGATAGCTTGAATGAAGAATCTCTATTATTTGCCATAGAGGAAAAGAATAAGGAAATTTCTAGAAGACTGAAAGAAATGAAGAACAAGAGAACTTTAGTAAGTGAAAAGATTGCATTGCATGCCAAAGTGGAACTAAAAACTTAGATCATTGACTCCAGATGCTCAAATCTTATGACCATTAACAAAAAAAAGTTCATTAATCTCAAGAAGTATGCTGGAGGATCAAGGAAGTTTTTAGGAGAGGGAGCTACACCCATTTGTGGGAAAGGAGGCATTTCAATTGATGGTAAGCATAAAAATGATGATTTTTATCATGTTGAAGGTCTTAGACAAAATTTTCTGAGTGTTAGTCACATGTCCAATAAAGGTTATGAAGTCACATTCAGTAAGTCCAGATGAATGATTACAAATGCAAATTTTGGGAGATTGGTTGCAAAAGGTATTGTTGACGGGTGTTTTGACACACTCACCAATAGGCAGGTAGAATATTAATTCACACACCACCTCTCCTAAAAAGCAACCAGTCTTGAAAGATTGTCAACTCCAAGGTCTCTGTAGTTGGGTCATGACGGTGTTGGGTAACTCAGTGGTTGATGTATCTGTACTTGTTAAGGGGCCTACTAATTCGTAACTTTCTTATTTATCTGCATAAGTTAGAAAACTAAACTAACCAATGAGAAAGAAAGAGAAAAAGATAAAGGGGATGACAAAAATTCAACATTCATTACAAACATTCAACATTCATTCCATCTAACAATATCAACTAAATCTAGAGAATAGTAGAACATTCATACATTAACATGCAAATCATCAATTTAACATATTAAAATATTTATAATTTATTTATTTTCAAAATGTGCCAATTTATTTCACAAATTTGCAATTCAAAATAAAACTTAATTTCATTGTGAATTTAAAATAAAATAATTTAAATCTTTTAAATTAAATAAAAACAATATTACCAAAAGATTTGAAATCATTATTAAAGAATTGTATTAAATTTTAAAATAAATTAAAATTTAATAAAGCATATAACCCCTTTATCATTATTTAATTTGCCATGGTGGCCCCCATCTTCCACTTTTCCTCCTGCACACAAAACAAATTAATTATTAAATTAGTCCCTAAAAGAAAGAACTTGAATCTATAATCAATTTTAAATTTAAAAAGCTAATTTAAATTCACTTGCTTTCAAAAAAAACTCCAAATACTATTTGACTAAGAGAATGATATTGAAAGCACTTTTGAACCTGGAAGATTCGTGAACCACTTTAATATGTTTTAAAATTTGTTTGCTTTTTGAGATTGTGGGTGCCCTAATTAGGGTTGATCTTCCTTTTGATAATGCGATTTTCTTATTTTCTTTGACTCTTCCTTATAGGTTGGTTTACAACTCTCTTCTACGTCTTCTTATTGTTTATGGCACCAAATGCATCATTTGTTGTGTACGTTTGTCTTGGGTCATCGATTCCATCTTTCATGTAATATTATTTTCAAATCTCAAATTTGGTCATTCTGTAGTTTTGAGGTTATTCCCAACATAATCGATGCCTTTGCCCTCTGTTTATTGTCTTTCAATTTGCTTTTGATACTGTCTATCTACCGCTGCACATTGCTTGTTTGTTGCCCCAGATTGGGTTCTTTGTATTTGCTTTGCATTGTTAGCTTCTATCGTTGTTTGAAAATGTGTATCTCCAACTCTCTCATCGCTACAAACCGTATTTGGCTGTGTTTATGGGTTGGTAATCGATTTTCTTTCACATTTGGATTTTATTGTTTTGAGCGGCATTGATTGTATTGCTCTAAATCCGATCATGTTTCATATTTTTAGACCCAACTCCTCATGCATCCCAAGATTTTGGGATTACGGGGTGTTGAGTTCATGGGAGTTTTGGTTTCTCTGGGCTCTGGAGGTCTGGGATCCCGGAAAATTCATCGTTGCTCCTATGATGGCCCATCGACGTCGCTGCACACTGCATTGCGGAGTTTGGAAATGGAGCTCTTCGGAGTTCTCATACTCACCTGAGCTTTGATTTTGTAGGACTCCGGGATTGCGGGCCTCCATGCCCTCACAGTTTTTAATTTCTCTGTGTCTCAGGGCCTGAAATCCCGAGGCTTTCTTCTCTTTACTACTCATAATTTGGATTTTGCATTGTCTCGGAGTCCAGGGTTTTGGACCTTCGGGGTCTCGAGCTTTGGTAGATTTTGGGTCTTCAGATCTCGGGGGTCCGAAATTTTGAAGTCTTTTTTTGTTTTGCCTTCATCCCACTGAAAAAATTTGTATTGCAATCCCTTAGAGCTCGGGGCTTAGGGCTTCCGGGGTATTAAGTTATGGAATATTGGCTTCTCCATACTTAGGAAATCCGGAGTTCCAGAGTCTTTCATTGTTTAATTCCTTCAAATTGTGAAGTTGTACATTGGAGAGTTTTATTATTTGTTGCTTTCAATTTCGAAGAATGGGGATACGGTTAAAACTAATTAATGGTAATCAGTAGATAGAAAAACTAATAAACTTTCACCTTTCTCAGAAATAACCACTCAAAGTAAACTTAGAACTATCAATGCAATATCTCTATCAAGATAAAAATTGTGAAGCTTAATTGGTTGACTATTACAACAGATTAATAGTAAACAACTTGTCACTCACAAACATCCAAATACTTTTATTGACATAAGTTAAATCTCATTTCATATTGCTGTCGGTCATCATGACTTATCAAAGTGGATTAAGTAGTTAAGCACATCAATCATAGAAAACATAGCGACAAAAACATTCACCACTTGACACATTTTTTTTGACGTGGAAACCCAAATGGGAAAAACCACAGTGAGATGAGACTCACAAGATAACTATCTGAACTCTTCTGAAGTTCGACCTGTTAGGAGCCAAGCTTGTTAAATCTTTTACAAAAATTCCTGTTAAGAACAGATCCTATTAGGGACTACACAGTTAAGGGATTGACTATAATGCCTTGTTAGAATAAATACCCTGTGAGGAGTAACCTTTGTAAAGGATTTAGAATCCAAGCTAATGGATCTCCTTGTTAAAGGATTTGAATAACACCAAACTTGTTAGAGCTTACCCAATTAAAGGATTTAACTGTTGTAATTGTTAGAAAACAATAGGAGTTTGCTGATCAGTTTGAATAGCACTTCACTTGCTTGTTCAGATCCTTTTCATGCTCCTATCTGCCTTTACTCAAACTACAGATACATCATCTGGTTCAGCAACCACACACTCAATTTCAACTTTGCCAACACTTCAACTAAAACAACTCATCAAACTTATAGACAAATCAACTAGGTCGGTAACACAACAAAAACCTAATTCACATAGAGATTACAAACAAGTCGGTTCAAGTATGACTGTTGGATTACTTAACAATCTCTACACATCATTCAAGAAAGCCTCGACCACTCCTTGATCACTGCTTCATCGAGCTCAATAACTTATCATGCGCTTTGCATTACATGCAATATACTTGCTCATTCCCAAGACAAAAAAAATTAACTCAACGTGCCAAAAACTATTTGAAACTCTCTTCATACAATATGCATACGTGTCATAAGCATTACTGCTCACCATTAGATCATAAACCAATATAACCAATTCATCAGACTTAATTGGTTAGGGTTTATTAAAACAACAGGTAGGGTTTACCGGTTCAACTCTTCAATAATTAGCAATATTGGTTCACTCCACAAACTTACCTACCGGTTACAATTCCTTTCACTTAGCTCTTCCTATCGGTTACAAAACAAGATTATACCAATAACATTACCGATTAATTGGCATCAATGACTGATGGTATAATGAAAGAATAAGTATCTGGTAGATTACTGAGGGGGGGGGGGGGGGGAGTGAATCAATAAACTGAAAAACTGATACAAACTTCCCAAACTCAAACTCAAACTCACAAAGTAAACTTTCATTGTCAAGATCAATACTCAACATCAACGGGTTAATTGTTATAACAAATTAACAGTAAACAACTTCAATCTTGTAAACATCAAAATGCTTAATCATATATCAACATATTTCATCTCTCAATGCTTCTAGTTGTCATGCCTTATCAGAAGTTAATCAAATCAACAAATAAGATCATAACCACAAAAACATCCACCACATGACATATTTATATGTGGAAAACCCAAATAGGTAAAAACCACAACAAGATGAGACTCACAAGATAGCTAACTGAACTCTTCTGAAGTTCTCCCTGTTAGGAGCCAAGCCTATTAAAGCTTTTACAATAAGTCCTATTAAGAAATGATCCTATTAGGAATCACTTGGTTAAGGGATTTACAAAATGCCTTGATGAAAAACAAATACCATGATAGGAGTAACCTTGGTAGAGGATTTGAGAATCCAAACTAATGGATCACCTTGTTAGTGGATTTAAGAAGTAACCAAGCTTGTTAGAGCTTACTCGGTTAGGGGATTTCACTTATGCTGTAATTGTTAGAAAACAATAGGTTTTCTTTATCTATCTAAATAGCACTACATTTACTTGATCAGATCCTTTTAAGCTTCAATCTTCCTTTACTCAAACTACAGATCCATTCTCGAGTTAGGCATCCACAGACTCAACTGATTTCTGCCAACACTTTGCCAACAAATTTACAAACAACTTCATCGACCTTAAATATAAATCAATTATGTCGATAACACAACAAAAACCTAATTCTCTCATAGAGATTACAAAAAAATTGGTTCAAGTGTGACCGTTGGATTTTCATAGCAATCTATAGACATTCTTCGAGAAAATTCCAACCACTCCATGATCAACTCTTCATTGGACTTTGTAACTCATCATGCGCTATGCATTAGATGCAATCCACTTTGCTCATTTCCTAGACAATCAAACAAACGTGCAAAAACAATCTCAATTTATCTTCATATAATGATCACATGTGTCTCCATCATTACCGCTCATCATTAGATCTTAAACTAAAAAACTTGATTGATTAGGGTTTAACAAAAACAACTGGTAGGGTTTACCAGTTACATTGCATAGAAAAGTTTTAACCTTATACACCAGTTTGTTGGTTCAACTCACAAACTAACATACCAGTTTACAACATCTTCCTCAAAGTTCTTCCTACCAGTTACAAGACAATATCAATAACAACAACAATATCAGTAGTATCATAAATACCATTACTAGTTCAATTGATATCAATGACAACAATCTTCATGCAAATGCCAATAATCTCCCCCTTTGGCATTGATGGCAATACAAATATCAACGCCTCTGATTGTTGATGTGAATGGTGAATAGGAATCCTAGTTTACATTACCAAGTATTCACCATGCTTTGTCTGTCTTCAACTTGTCACTGGTTTCCCTTTGCCAATCACATAATTCTTCTCCTAATCACATAATTCTTCTCCCCCTTTGACAACAATGCCAAATTGAAAGTAAAACATGTATTATCAAAGTTTCACTGTGCATCAACAACATACTACAACTTGATGCTCCCCCTATGGAACATATCCACTTCTTCATCAATCCATGTAAAATTTTGCAAGTTATTCAGGAACTGATGCAATCAACATCATTCTCAACTAACTTCATGAAGAGGGACAACCCCCAACTAACTTCTAAGATACTCAAAAGTGGTCTTAGGCAGAGGTTTGGTAAAGATATCTACAAGTTACTGCTTGGTAGAAACATGTTGTAAGATAACATCTTTACTTTGAACTTTTTCCCTCAAAAAGTGATACTTCAATTCAATGTGCTTGGTGCGAGTGTGCAAAACAAGATTCTTAGAAATATTTATGGTGCTTGTATTGTCACATAAAATATTTATAGGTTCTAAGATCTTCATCTTAAAACCTTCCAAAATGTGCCCCATCTAAATAGCTTGTGTACAATTCATATAAGTTGCAACATACTCAACTTCAGTAGTAGATTGTGAAGTATAACTCTTCTTCTTACTACTCCATGAAACTAGCCTTCCTCCTAGAAAGAATTCTCCACGGGTACTACTTTTCTGGTCATCAATATTTCCTGCCCAATCAACATCTGTGTATGCCTTCAAATCAAAGTTTCCTCCATATGGATACCTTAATCCATAGTCAACTGTGCCTTTCAGATACCTAAAACTTCTCTTGGTTTCTATTAGGTGTGCTTCCTTTGGATTCTTTTGAGATCTTGCATCTATACCAACCACATGGGCAATATTCGGTCTGCTGTGAACAACATAGTGTAATTTGCCAATCATTGACCTGTATTCCTTTTCATCAACAGACTTAGATTCATCTTCCTTGGATAACTTACAACCTGTAACCATTGGTGTTCCAACTGGTTTACAGTCACTCATGCCAAAAGTCTTCAAAACCTTTTTCACATACTTAGATTGAGTAATGAAAATACCATTCTTCATTTGTTGTATCTATGAGCCTATGAAATTTTTTATTTCCCCTACTAAAGACATTTCAAACTCATTTTTCATTTCATTTGCAAAATTATTGCTCATGACATCGTTACCTCCAAAAATAATATCATCAACAAATACTTCATTGAACAGTATTTCATCTCCTTCAGAATTGAGATAAATATTACTATCGTCACTAGTTCTTGCAAAGCCTATCTTCATCAGATAGGTATGAAGTCATTCATACCATGCTCTGGGTGCCTGTTTTAATCCATACAAAGCTTTATGCAATCTGCATACCATGTCTTTCTTATGTGTCAATGCATAACCATTTGGCTACTCTATGTATACCTCTTCTTCCAATATCCCATTCAAAAATGCAAACTTAGCATCCATCTGGTATACCTTGAACTTTTTATGGGTTGTAAATGCAAGTAAAGTTCTGACACCTTCCAGTCTTGCTACTGGTGCAAAAGTTTCGCCATAATTTTTCTCCTTCTTCTTGAGCATAACCCTTGCAAACTAATCTTGCCTTGTTGCGAACTACAACACCATCTTCATTTAACTTGTTTATGAATACCCATTTAGTACCTATAACATTCTTATTTACCATTCAGGGTACCAGGGTCCAAGTGTTGTTCTTCTCAATTTGATCCAATTCCTCCTCCATAGCTTTAACCCAATAATCATCACCAAATGCCTCCTTAGCACTTCTAGGTTCAATGGTGGACATCATGAAAGAGTTCTCTCTTATTCTCATTCTAGTTAGTACTCCAACATCCTTATCCCCAATAATCTGCTTAGGACTATGGTTTAGTCTCACATACCTAGGAATAACATGATCATTCTCTTTAGGTTCAAC
This sequence comes from Cryptomeria japonica, assembly GCF_030272615.1. Classification (NCBI taxonomy): domain Eukaryota; kingdom Viridiplantae; phylum Streptophyta; class Pinopsida; order Cupressales; family Cupressaceae; genus Cryptomeria; species Cryptomeria japonica. The sequence continues at coordinate 157,415,936 of NC_081414.1, forward strand.
TTCTTCATTATCACCTTCTTTTGAATTTATTTGTTTTGGTTGAACAAGTACATCAGAATCTGAATTATTAGTTTTTGATTTAAAAATTTCAGCTTCCAAAAGAAAAATGCAAGGATTTTCATCCTTTTTCTCTAAACTGGTTCCTTCTGAGACCTCAGAACATTCATCTACATGAACATCAACACTCTCAACAATTCTCTATGTCCGGTTGTTGAAGCATTGGTAGGCCTTACTCTTGGAGGAATAGCCAAGAAATATTCCTTCATCACTCTTAGCTTCAAATTTGCTTATGTAATCACCTCTTTTAATAAAACATTTGCTACCAAATATCTTAAAATAGCTAACATCAAGTGATCTTCCCTATAAATATTCATAAGGGGTCTTGTCCTTACCTCTTTTCATCAAAACTTGGTTCATTGTGTAGACAGTTGTACTTACATCTTCTTTCCAAAAAAATTTCGCTACACCTCCTTGTATCAACATTGTCCTAGCAGCTTCAACCACTGATCGGTTGTTCCTCTCTGCTATACCATTATGTTGTGGTGTCCTTGGTGTAGAAAGTTGCCACTTGATACCATTCTCATCATAGTACTTAGTGAATTCATCAAAAGTAAATTCACCGCCTTGATCTATTCTCAAACATTTTATCTTTTTTCCACTCTCTTTCTCAGCTAAGGCCCTAAATGCCTTCAACTTACCGAAATCTTCATTCTTATCCTTCAAGAATGTGACCCACATCAACCTTGAACAATCATTAGTGAAGATCATGAAATATTTATCACATTGAATGCTTCTTGGTCTTATTGGTCAACGTAGATCTATATGAACCAAATCTAACAAGTGCTCTACTGAGAAGGACTTTCTCTTGAAAGTTGAAGATGTCATCTTTCCTAACTCACATTCTTTTCAAAGAGCATTAAGTGGTTTGTCTAGCTGAGGCAGAGCTCTTACTATCTTGGACTTTCTCACTTTAACAATGTTATCAAAGTTTATGTGACAAAATCTCCTATGCCAAAGCTAGCTTTCATCTATCTTTGCAATCAAATAGTTGCTAACTTTAGGATTAAGATAAAATAGATTACCTCTGGTTTGTTTCTAGGTTGCAATTAATTCACTTTTGTTGTCAAAGATTTTACACATACCATTACTAAACTCCACTAGGTATCCTCTATCATTAAGTTGTGCCACACTCAAAAGATTGTGCTTCAGGCCTTCAACCCAATAGACATAGTCAGCACTGCTCTTTCCATTAAAGAAATAACTCCCTTGCCTTTAACCATATAGGGTGAGTCATTGCCAAATCTGACAACACCATCATCAAATTCCTTCAAGGAAATTTTTTTTTTCCTATCACTGGTCATGTGATGTGAAGAACCACTATCAATGATCCAATCATTAGAGTTATGCATCTTGGACACTAGTGCCTTCTAATCTGATATCTCTTCCTTAATAGCTACAAACACAATATCTTCACTAGAATCATCATCAGATTCTTCATCTATAATACCACTGTCAACCGCTATAAGACAATATCTCTTGCCTTTTCCCTTATACTTCTTGAATTTGTCTCTCTTGTATTCATTTTCACCATTAGGACAATTAGCAGCTATATGACCAATATTGTTGCATGCAAAACATTTTGAAGGTACTTTACCTCTGTATTTCCTAGTGCCTCTAGGCAGTGATTTTGCCAACAATGCTTCAAACTCCACTAGGCTGTCTTCATCATCAACATCTTTGCTGGATCTAGATTCATAACCATGACAAGTATCTCTACTTTTTCTCATAGATCAATTAGAGACAAAAGCTCTAAATGCAGATTCTGATTTCTGTCCACTACCATCATAACCATTTAATTCAAAAGCAGTAAGTTTGCCAATGATAGAGTTAAGAGTTACCTTAGTTTTCTCAATGGACATCAACTCTTGAATAGCTGCAACTCGGATAGCATAGACCGATAGGAGAGTTCTCAGTACCTTACTGATCATTGTGGCATCTTCCACTTTTCCTCCTACACTCTTTATTTCACCGACTATTTTTTTTATCCTTTGGCCATACTGCTGGATATTCTCACCTTCAGACATTCTCATGTCATCAAACTTTACTCTTAGGCTCTCCTCTTTAGCAATCTTAACATGTTCATCACCGCTATAAATATATTCAAGTTTTTTCCATACTTCATATGTAGTTTCAAGACCATGAACATCTACATTTTAAGCATCAGATAGGGAACCAATAATAGCCTCCAATGCTTGATGATTTTCTTGTTGTTCTTTCTTCTGATCATCAGTCAGAGTTCTAGTACTGCGATATACTTAGTTTCTACATGATCCCAATACTGACTTCCCAGACTCTTAATTTAAATCTTCATTTTGTTGCTCCATATCCTATAGTTATATTTGTTGAACTTCAGACCTTCCTTATTCATCATGATCTACAAGATCTTTTCCTCAAGTTGTTAGGCTTTTAGATTTAAGAGGACCTGAGATGATCTCATACCAATTGATGTTATGATGAAAGAATAAGTATATGGTAGATTAGTGATAGGGGGGGTGAATTAGTAAACTGAAAAATTGATACAAACTTTCCAATCTAAAACTCAAACTCACAAAGTAAAATTTCACTATCAAGATCAATACTCAAAATCAACTGGTTAACTGTTATAACAACTTAACAATAAACAACTTCAATCTTGTAAACATCAAAATGCTTAATCATATATCAACATAATTCATCTCTCAATGCTTCCAGTTATCATGCCTTATCAGAAGTTAATCAAATCAACAAATAAGATCATAACCACAAAAACATTCACCACATGACACAAATGTTTATACGTGGAAAACCAAAATAGGTAAAATCCACGGTGAGATGAGACTCACAAGATAGCTATTTGAACTCTTCTAAAGTTCACCCAGTTATGAGCCAAGCCTATTAAAGCTTTTACAATAAGTCCTGTTAAGAACTGATCCTGTTAGGAATCACCCAGTTAAGGGATTTACAAAATGCCTTGATGAAAAGCAAATACCATGCTAGGAGTAACCTCGGTAGAGGATTTGAGAATCCAAGCTAATGGACCACCTTGTCAAAGGATTTAAGAAGTAACCAAGCTTGTTAAAGCTTACCCGGTTAAGGGATTTCACTTTTGTTGTAATTGTTATAAAACAAGTTTTCTTGATCTGTCTGAATAGCACTACATTTGCTTGATCAAATCCTTTTAAGCTTCAATCTTCCTTTACTCAAACTGTAAATCCATTCTTCAGTTAGGCAACCACACACTCAACTGATTTCTGCCAACACTTTGCCAACAACTTTACAAACAACTTTATCGACCTTAAATACAAATCAATTAGGTTGGTAACACAACAAAAACCTAATTCTCTCATAGAGATTACAAACAAATCAGTTCAAGTGTGACCATTGGATTTACACAGCAATCTATAGACATTCTTCAAGAAGATTCCAACCGCTCCATGATCACTGCTTCATCAAACTTTGTAACTCATCACACGCTATGCATTAGATGAAATCCACTTTGCTCATTTCCTAGACAATCAAACAAACAAACAAACGCTCCAAAACAATATGAACTTATCCTCATACAATGATCACACATGTCGCCATGATTACCGCTCATCATGGGATCTTAAACCAACAAACTTGATCAGTTAGGGTATAACAAAAACAACTGGTAGGGTTTACCGATTACATTGCATAGAAAGGGTTTAAATACACCGGTTTACTCGTTCAACTCACAAACTAACATACCAGTTTACAACATCTTCCTCAAAGCTCTTCCCATCGGTGCAAGACAATATCAATAACAACAACAATATCAACAATATCATAAATACCATTACCAGTTCAATTGACATCAATGACAACTTAACATATCATTAATGCAATCTTCATGCAAATGCCAACAATGACAACATGACAAATCATTAATGCAATCTTCATACAAATGCCAACAAAAACCTTCAAACCTGTGAAGTTCGAGCCTTCGGGGTGTTCTATGATTAAAGATTTTTAAACTTTAAGCTTTATTTACCTTTGAAATTAATTTCAATTTGAAAATTTAGTTTTATTGCACGCTCATTTAAAATTTACCAAAATTAACTTTGAATATTAAAATTAAAAAAAACTTATATTAATATCTTGAATATGTTTAAAATTTTAACATAATTAAAATTCTAATTAATTTTGAATTTTAATATAATCAAAATGTTAATATAATTTTTTGTTAATTTTAATACTTAATTTTAATTAAAGTATATTTTAAATTCATTTTTGGAATTTTTTTTTTTTAAATTTTTTTGGTCCTTTTGACATTTTACAATTTTTTTAGGGCTTTTCAGGTTTTCTAAATTTTTTTTTGCTTTTCAAAATTTCATTTATTTTAATTTTATGATTTTTAGGGTTTTTGGCTTTTTCAATTTTTATTGGATTTGTGCATTTTTATGATTTTTTGTTTGGATTTTGTGGGTCTTTTACGCCTACGTAGAGCCTACAACCTATAGAAGACAAAACAACTGACAACGATGACAATGACGAATAAGAAGACAAACACATGATGAAGACGAAACAACGACCAACAAGAGGATGCACAAACGACAACATGCAAGAACATGAAAACCAAAACACATGTGCAACAATACGCAACGACATGAAAATGACCTTGGGGTTCTGGGATCCCAATGTTCCAAAAAGCAAGCATAAGACTTTGGAACTCTGGGGTTCTAGAGTTTTGAAATCAAACAACAAAGTGACACTTCGAGATTCTAGAGTTTCGAATTGTCGAAATGGAAAACAACGAAGACTTTGGAGTTTCGAGAGTCTAAAATTCTGAAGTCAGGAAAAGAAAAAGAAACAAAAGGAACAAAACGTACTTTGAGATCCCAAGAATTCAGGGTTCTGAAGCATGAAAGAAAAGAAAATAGGGCAAAGACAAAATGAAGCAGAAGGGAGGCCACAACTCGAGAAGTGAAAAGTTGGGGTGTGTTATGCAGGGCATAACAAATGGCGACTCGGTTGGGAAAATGCTTCCATGGATTTTCAAGCACTCAACCCTTCAAGAACCTAGAATCTCTAGTTTACGGTCATACAAGACAACTCAAAGAAAACCAACATAATCTAGCCCCAACATATCAAAGAGGCCCAAGTTACAACTGAAACCGTAAGTGTGCGCAAATGATTCATTAACCGTCCATTGAGTTTTGTTACAAGCAAGCAAGGTAGACTTTATCTAGGCTACGTAGGTGAAGTATGTAGTTCCCAATGTGCAATGATATCATGGGCATAGCTCTGCTGCCAGCCAGGCATATATAGTCTAAATAGAGGTACCTCTGGTTCCCCTCAAGTATTGCTCCACTACCAGCCAAGTGTCCATAGCCCTGGTGGAAGTACTCTCTTCCTTCTTTTTATTATTTCTTTCTTTTTTCACTTTATTTCTTCTTGATGATTGCATTCTTTTCTCACTTTTCTCAATTTTCAAACAATGAAGTTCGACACTGGGTTGGGAACCATGGTGGACATCATGAGGGAAACATAAACCTTTGAGTTTTTCACCTTGAATAGAGTTACCAAACCTCGTATAAACTAACTTATAAATTTCTTGAGATGTGTAGCTCATGATAGGTCTTCAACTGCTTCCTAGAAACTCAGAAATGTACTAAGTCAAGATGCATGTTAGCACCATCAAGATTGAAAAGTATGAAAGAAAACTAAAGTTTCTAAGGCAAGTGACTGATCAAGTATCTGAAAATACCTATAGCAAACTCTTAACTAAGTCACTCTTGGTTATACCCCTTATGCAACATTCAAACTTCCACCTTAGAACAGGAAGCCCCAAACAAAAGAAAGGGAAGGAACAAGGACACAAGAAACGAACAAGGAAACAAAAAAGAACCACACACAAGAGAACAACAACACCAAGTGAAAAGAAAGAACAAGGAAAAAGGAGGATGAAACAAGAGAACAACAACACCAAGTGAAAAGAAAGAACAAGGAAAAAGGAGGAGGAAACAAGAGAACATAATAAAAACACAAGAAACAAAATAAGACACAACATTGACAAACAAGAAGACCAAAAGATAGGAAAGACCAAACACCAAGGAAAAAGCAATGAAAACAAAAACAAAACTAAACTAATCCTACCTAGCTAGCCTAAACTAACACTAAGACGACTTAAGACTTGATTGTAACAAGATGGGAAAACAAAAAAATTGACCATTTTTTGACTGATTTTTCATTATGTTTACCAGTAACAACTTAGTTGGCCAAGTCCTAAGTCTAGGAAAAAAAAATTGTACTAAGAAATGTAAAGTTTAAACAATTTCAATTCATTTTGCGAGCATAAAACTTTAAAGATCAATAATTGTGGGTTTTCATTATGACCGTGATCTACCCACAAACATGTTGGTATTCACCCCACCTCATATTCAAATACAAAGTAATCAACACATGGAGGGAAAAGGAAGGAAGCCACCTGATTTGATTGTGTTGTAGGTGCATTATCTCACATAGTGACTTTGTCCTTATGAGGTCCCATCTCAAGGTGCGACTTGTATTCCCACTCAGGTTCATACATGTCAAGAGAAAAAACATCCATTAGCAATGTGATATGCTGGTCATCAATATTAACTTTAACTTTCAACACATCATTATCATGAAGACAAACAACAAGTAGTGAATTGGGACACTTAACTTCCAATGGACTGTTTACTTCAAACCCCTCTTCTAGTAAGTCAAAATCTTTAAGTTCATCATTCTCCAGATTATTAAAATTAGAATGTTTACCTTTAACATTACCTACCATGGCAATCTCCCAAAGCATTACAAATTGTAGACAACTTACCTGAGAATGTGATTCCAAAGGATGAATCCTACATGAATCGCATGTTGCAAAATCTAACATGTTGTGAGAGAAGCTACGAATACTCATCTCTATGCCCAATTCAGACACGAGATTCATTGTCCTTTCCATTTCTTCTACTGAGGTAGAATGCATGCTATATTTTCCTTGCAAAGTTTGAAACTCCTCTTCATGATGTACAACATCAATTTTCTGCACAAAATCATCTACATTAGCAATTTCATTACCAAGGTTATGAGTAACTAATGAATAAGATATTTATCTTGAAATCTCATTAGAATGTGTGAAATCAAATGAGGACTTCCCTATTTCATGTCGTTGGTCTTGGTGAAACACTTCCATTTTTGACTTTGTCTCTTGCATACACTTTTCATTTCCTTGCACTCCTTCAACTTGGAACATATCACAAACACTTTGTTGCAATAAGAGGTTAGTCTTATGTATGTATGTGTTTTCATTTTTATTTTTCATAACTTCCAACTTTCACTCATAATTAGAACAAACCTAATCTAGAAACTCATCAAAAATTTTCTAGCAAGTTTGAATGCGGCTTTGAGTTATTTCTATGTTTGTATCAAAAGTCTCAATGTCCAAGTCATTGTTATGAATAGGGAAGAGGTCTTCTACTACTTCGTCCAAGAATATATTACATTATCTTCCATCATTAACACTCTCTTTAACCAAATCAATACTTGTACATTCCAATGAGCAACTCATATCATCCTTGGTCATGAAAACATTCTCAAGCACATCACCTTTGTCCAGACAAGTCAACTTATTATTATTGTTCTCAATCACTTCAAAATCTACTCTAATATCACATTCCTTTCTTATGAAATCCATACCAAGATCAACATTATCAACCTCTAAACATGAAATATTTTCATTCACAACGTTGTCTAAGAAATCATCCATTATTGAATCATCTTCTTTACAAATCGAATCCATACCCAAATCGAGTTCAACCTCATCATGTGGGACTAATTCAACACTAATTTGATAAGGAGAAGAAGAGTCATCCATTAACATACCAGATTTGGATTTGCTTGTAGTGATTTCTCCATCATGTTGGTCTTTGCCAATCAACTCCTTATGAGGGTCTGGTTGTGAGTCTTCTTGAGATATATACGGTAGGAATTTCTCTATGAATTCATTTGTAAGGTCCCAATGGTCTTCCATCGGAGTGAATACTTCGGTGAATTTGATTTCCTCCTTTAGGTATAAGTTCATTCTCTCGAGGAAAACTAAACAACATAGCTTCACAATGCTTGTTTGTGAGGTGTATTCTACAACCATCTAATAATGCAGTGTCAACTACACACTTGGAAGCACCCATTTCTTTAAGATGCTGATTCAAGCTACTATGTGCAAATAGAATTTCTTCGAAGGAATACAAAGTTTTCTCAACTTTGGTTTGTGATTGGTTAGTATGGAAATCATGTTGAGAATGAACATGAAACTTTTTACTTGTTGATTCTCCATTGTAACAATGTTGGGGCAGCATTGTCGCCATTTCAAAACCAATGGGACTGTCATTCCCTACTCCAATCGCATCAAGATTAATCATCAACTCAACTTATTTATGTTGGCATTCTTGATGGTTGATGTTGTGATTGTCATTGATGGACACGCACTTGTTATAAGATCACTTTGTGAATGTATGAATTATGCTCAACCGGTAATTGTTCCTAACCAGTATCATGTGTTAGTCTTTAGACTATCGGTGTTTTCCAGAAAGTGGTTACCTATCTCAAGCGGTATGTTGACCCCAAGCGGTTCGTGGATCTCAAGCAATACGAAGGATAAAAGCGACATAACACATATTTTCCAATCTTCATTTTTGTCAAACCGGCAACCGGTATTTTGCGTAAATCGGTATTTTATATGAACCGATAATACTCTGTGATGAGTTACCAATTGACATTTTGTGATGAGTTACCATCCACCGACTGTTTGATGATGCCGACACTTTGGTGGTGCATTTTGTGTCATGTTACCAAACATGTCTATATTCACTAAACCTAGAAAGTTGGATTGTAATCTGTTAATGAACAGATTTTCTCTTTGCATTTAAATGATTAATTTTAAAACTCTGTTACCTTTTTTTAAAGAACAAATGGTTCACTGAACAGTTGGGTAGGCATTTGTTCAATCACCTCCTTCTGAATTTTTGCCTAGGTACAGCTCCCTATCTAGATTTGTCATAAAGTGTGTTTTTATTTTTATATTTATATCCAAATGAAAATCTTTTAACCAGAAAGCATATAAGGCCACCTATATCATTCTTGGATGAAAGGCTATAACTTTCCTCATATCTCATAAATAATGGAAACTATCTTCTTAATTCTCAAAGTATGTAATTATAGTAACTGAAACAAAGTTCAATATACTTCTTCCAAATAAAGACGAATGGATTCAAAGAAAATGAATGCACCCACAAACATGAATCTTTTCCAGAGTAAACAACACATTCAAAGGAAAGAATATTAGAGGAATGATGAAAAATTGCAATGAAATAATCCAATACTGTTACTTGATCAGATGAACATATGCAAAGACATGTTATCTATTCGGATTCAAAATACACAGATCTTTCTTCTGCCCAAAAACAATATGATCAAATTTCATATATATATCTTTATGTAATCAAAGACATAATGATACATCTACCAATCTTTTTCCACCATAGATCTCAACCATCTAATTCCTCCTTTGATTAAAAACAAAAAATATCAAAACAAACACACGTCCAAGTTTTTTTTAAAAACCAGTTACTCAAATCTAACCCCTCTACCATCGATTGTAATTAATTTATAGTCTAAATGGGGGGGGGTCTCCCTGAAAACTTGACCACTCCTCGATAAAATAGTTACAAAACCAACAGAAAGTATTTTGGGACAGTTGTCCCAAGGTTTTTGCATAACTATGAAAAATGTTTTTTTTTAAATAAAGAAAACTAGCCCAAAGCAAATGTATTATGTCATATTTCATCATCGTCCTCTTCTCCATCTTGGCGAGCATCATGAGCAGTCGTGAGTTCTTGTATCATTGATTGGCTTGGGACTTTCATTGCATTAAGCTTCGCCTTTGCCACCTCTTTATTCCACTTGTGTTGCACCATCTTCTCTGAGTGCTTCGGCAGTTGATCATTCCCAATGAAAACCATAGATTCGATCCTAGCCACTTTGGTTACATCCTCCAGCGTGAAACTACTCCTAACTCAGATCTTCTCCATGTTCAACCAGAAAGACTTGACTGTGTCCTGTGTACTTGACCTGCAGATTCCTAGTTCCCAGTCATGATCGGGATTAACCACTTTATTATCTTTGACAATACTGCTCTGCAAATCCTAGAGTTCATAGATGGAGGTTTTCACATCCGTAATTACCGACTGAAAGGTGAGCACCCACCACATGATAGTTTTCTTTAGCACGAAAAGTTGGCATTCATCAGATACCAACTTAATTGAATGTTCTGTCAGAAATCTGGTAGTTCCGTACTCTTCGATTTTGGTAAACAGAGGCAAGACATTTTTCCATTTGTGCTCTTCTTTCTCCCATGGTGCAAGTTGATTTTGGATTTCAAAAATTAGGCACTGTACCTCATCACACAACTTCTGGGAGTCGATAATGTATTTTTCACCATCTTTGATTACTTGTTCAATCCATTTTTCAACCGCTTTAGCGATGCTCTTAGCCTGTTGAACTTGATTCATCAACTTCCTATTTTCTGGAGAAGTTGGGTCAAAATTCTCAGTGGCATGGGATATTGGAATTGCTCCAAGGCAACTGATACTATTGATGAACTGAGCCAAAACACTTATATGTCTTTTAAGTTCTCTTTTCTCCCGTCCATCCTTCTCTGACCGAGTAAGCATCTTCTTTGCTGACACTTGGAAAAAATGGTTATCCATATCCCTGCTCATCTTTCCCAAATCTACTTTTGTGATTTCAAAATCATCAGAACTGGCCTCTTTGTTCTCATCTTTCGGTTTGTAAGAGGCAATTTCTGCCGTCCATTTACTAGTTTCCTCGTCATTGTTTAGGTGCGCGGTGGTCTTGAACCTCTTTGGCTTTGGATTCTTCTCAGAGTACTTGGCAACCATCTCCTGAATTGGAATGGTCATAGGAAGAAAGCTCCTTTTCTTGTTCATTGAGGTTGTTAACCATTTAGGAGTTGCAGTAGAATGAGAAGTTCCTTCAATCATCTTTGGGGGTGGCATCATAGCCACAGTCACCGTTTGGGAGTCTAGAGCACAAGCAACTTCACCATCCAAATCTTCAATTTCAAAGATCTGAGCTTCAAGCACGGAATCTTTGACTCCCATATCGTTGACCTGGTCCATCCTCCTCTGGGCGACACTACGTGATCGAGTATGCCAAGGGGTACTAAAATCCAGAGTTGGGCTAGGTCTGCGTCTAGGCTGAGCCGACTTGATTTCCTTACCTGCACGAATAGGAGCACTGTTAGAAGGATGTTTTGGTGAAGACATACTTCTTGTAGAAAGAGACTTGGCATCTGGCTTCATTGCTTTCTTCTTGACCACCCATGCCACGATTCTATCCAGAACTTGTTCGGTTCTCAATTGAATGTCATCATTTTCCTCCTCATCCCAATTAATTGGGGGCATTTCAGTCTCTACGTGGGCTAAATACCCTGGTTCAAATAGTTCAAGATAATCTTCTTCAAGCCCTTTAATATCTATCTTTATTTGCAGAGAAATAACCTGTTCCAGCACTAATCTCATATTTTCTCTTTTGAAGACTTCAAGTTCATCTAAACAATCTTCCCAGAAATCTTCTAACTGTGGCATGGGAAGATAAGGCATCAAGCCAAGGCTCCGAGAAAATCCTTTGTTGTCAAACCCTTTTCTTTCATCATACAGAGAGAAATTAAAATTTCTAAGATCTGCTCCTATACTTAGTGCATCAGACATTGAATTACAGGATAACACTCCCAATTGTATTGGAAAATGACCTTCCCACTTGTCCTTAGGTTGTGCCTTGTTGACCACGGAAGTCAGTTGTCTACATACTTTTGCTAGGACAAAACAATCAAAAAAGAAATGCGGAAGCTTGAAGGGTTCCTCTTCAAAGCCTCCCACTCGTATATAGCAAAAGCATGGGAACTGGATGTAAAAGCTTCCGAACTTCTTAATCAAGGATTGTGCATCATCTAAAATTCGCTTGGCTTTTGTACCTTTCAGTTCATGACACATATCACCCAGGAATGCATTATGTACCCTTCTGAAATCTTGTAGGGCATTGCCTTTTTGTAGCATTGGATAAAACTCATACACCGGAACATCTTCCTCAGTGGGCTGCTTGGGTATACCCATTAACTCCTTAACACAGGCCAGACAATACAAAAGATACGAGGACAAGAAGAAGTTTTGTTGAAATTGCTTGGCTAAACTCAACTGCTCCCTCATCGAATCAGCAATTAACTCTGCCCAATCCAAATATTGTTTTCCTTCCAGAACTAATTGTACATAGCAATATATCCAATCATCAAAGCTATAAGCTTCAGCAGAACCTCTAGCTTGATGCAACAGAAGCATTACATCGTGGATATGTGGCAACATGTTTTTCTTGTTAGGATTTTTAGGTAGCCTAGAACCACCTCTCTGAGGGACCTTGAACTAGAACTTCGCCACATTATTCCTATGTCTGGCTCTATCTACATTGAACTCACTAATTGACTGAGCAGGGGAGATATTAGAAAACTAATAATCTAGTATCTTGAACACTGAAGAAATCACTTCACAGTTAATGGCAAGAAGGGTTTCGCCATTATCTCTTTTAATAGTCTCAGATACAGGGTCATATCTGGCAATACACTCCCGAACTAGCTCTGGACAAGGAATTGCTGGAGGAAAGGCTGTGGCTTCTAAAAGGCCACTACTCAAAATCTCTATACAAAAAGACTTATCAACACCCCTGAACACCCTTTCTTTCAAATCTTCAAGGTCTTCACCCTTCAGGTCAGTATCACTAACTATGGCTTCTGTGGACGCCATGCTAAAGACGTTTCCAAACAAGTGCAGGGACCTCATGATTTCAAAACAAGAAACCTAAAATTGATTGCAATGAAACCTTCTGTATGAGAGAAAATGCAAGGGAAAACACTGGAGAAAATAAGGAAAGACTCACCTTCACAGCTGTATAATCGAATGACGGCTAGCAGCAAGAAAGACTCCTATCCAGGGATAATATAAACACAAATCCAACAACAAGTAGCAAACGCAGAACACAAATGATTTTCATACCTTATAGACAAAGGTAATAATAAAGACACATTAAATGCAATGATTTCACAATTTCATTCCGAACGCGGCAAATTGATAGATTAAACCCCCGCACGCATGCATTGAATGCATGGCGGCATACTTTAAGAAACTGCCAGTTCCCAAAACATTCACTTACTTCGAAAAAGCCAAAGAATGACATCACTTTACAATATGGTTCTGCCTCTCCATATTTAGCAATAAATGCACTTCTTGAAACATTAGAAACCGCGGGACCCACCAGCATTGAACCCGTGTGAACATCTTGAACCAACTTCTTGAGTGTTCAAGTAGTTCAAGATGTACGCTGCATCAAACTATTGACCACTTTGTCGTGTTGAACACGTTGAACATATTTGAACCCTTTGAACTTAGTTCAACAAGTTCAACACAAAGGTTATATCACCGAACAAGAAAAACTTTATTAAAGAGCCACTGCAAAAACTTAAAGAAAATGTTAGTACGAAGAACCTTTTCTGAACACCTCGGAACCTATTGAACCTAAATGAACATCTTGAACCTAGTTCAGAATGGTTCGACACGTTCAAGGAGTACAATGAATTGTCTAAACTTGAACGAAAATGACTAGAGAAAGGACTTGAGGCTGCATTTAAGGACTTGAACCAAGGTAATATGGTATGAACTAGGACTCCAACATAAAATGGAAAATATGACCCACTCTCGGCATGAACAATAAATGATGCGGTAACATAATCCTATTGGACCGACATGAAAACATATTCCTTTAATAAGGACATCATGTCTAGGGTTTTTAGAGAGATGTTGTTAGGTCTTTGAACAGTGTTGAAGATTTTTTGAAAAAATGTGATCAGAGAAGAGAAGTTTAGGTTTGCAAGAGAAGCCAGAGTATGAATGTGTTGAAGACTGAAATAATGCTAGATTGCATTAAGAACAAGCTACCAAGGATCTAACCAAGCAACCTGTGCTATTTGCTAGATCATCTTACTTGTTGATTACTCACATCTTTGACAAGTTTGAAACCCTTAACTAGGTAGGCCCAAAAAAGCCTTTTTAAATCCTCTAACAAGGTGGTTCACATCTCTGTGTCTAAAATCCTCTAGCAAGGTAGTCTTTAATCGAACTTGTCTCCTAACAAAGATTGAGATTCCTAACAGGATCTATTCTGGTAAAGAATATTGTATGACCTTAACTGGTCTGGTTTCTATTCTGCAGATAGTTACTTGTGAGTTTCATCTCACCGTGGTTTTTCCCATTTGGGTTTCCACATCAAATATCTTGTGTTATGGTGTTATTGCTCTTGTGGGTGAATGCCTTATTTGCTATTTGGTTTGCATGTGTGTTGACCAGTTTGTTTATTGAATTGTTTTACCGGTTTACTACTAGACTGATTAAGTGTTTAAGTACAGTGTTTTTCAGTATACTAATTCACCCCCCCCTCTTAGTATTCATCAATTGATTCAACAAATCCAAACACCAATCAAAATTGTTTTTACATGGTAAATTCAATTCAACATCTCTCTCATGTTCATTGATAGAGGAAGGCATAAACACCACCTTACCAACTTCATCCACACTTGTCATAAGTTCTCCATCATGCTAGCTTTCATTAAGAAAATTGCCTTCATGAGTGAATGGTTGTGAATCCTCTTGTGCCTTAAGTAGTAGGAGTTGATCTCTCAACTCATTAGTCAACTCGAGGTCCCAATGATCTTCCAGGGGAGTGAATACATCCTCAAGTTTAATCATGTGTTTTAAATATCCATCCAATCTCTCAAGGAAAACACAATAATTAATCTCATAATATTTGTTTGTGTAGTGTATTCTACATCCATCTACCCATGCAAAATCCCCCAAAAACTTAGAGACACCCAACTCTCTCAACCTTTCATCCAAATGGTTATGCGTAGGTGTAGTATCCAAACATAAACCAAAATTTTGCACACCTTCATCATGTGATTGATCATCATGGAATTCACCTTAACAATGCATATGAAACCTTCCACTTGTTGATTATTCATTATAAAAGTGTTGGGGCAGCATTGTGGCAACTTCAACTTCTCCCAAATCTCTGCCAAAAGTGGTTGTTTAATCACCTCCAAATCTGATTTTTTGTTTGTAATCAGATTTTGCAACCACTTTTTCTTTATTTTCAAACAACCAGTTCACATGGCATGACTGATCATTGACTTGTGTAGCTACAACTTTATTATAATTTTTTGTTCTTCCTCCTAAATCATGACCAAAGAAAGAACTTACATCCATAAAAACTTCATTAGCAAGTGTAGTATTTTCATTCACAATTGACAGTTGCATTTGGTGATTGTGGTTTGGCTGATCTATTGTATTATTTAAAGTCATAGTGGGAAGATCTAGGACATTATAGTTTTTGAATGCTTGGTGTTGGATAGACATGGTGTGTTCCTGAGCACAAGTTTGTACATATGAACAACCCCCTAACACAATTTCATTAAAACGGTAAAAAATATTATTCACAGCCTCACACCCAGATCATGCTAAGATTAAGGCTATTCCTAGTGCCTGATGTACATCTTTGACTTCACCAAAACTTTTAATCTTTTTTGCAAACATATTAACAATAACCCAAAAGTAATGACCTTTCAAAAAATTTGCATCTATTACTCT
Source organism: Cryptomeria japonica (assembly GCF_030272615.1). Classification (NCBI taxonomy): domain Eukaryota; kingdom Viridiplantae; phylum Streptophyta; class Pinopsida; order Cupressales; family Cupressaceae; genus Cryptomeria; species Cryptomeria japonica. The sequence continues at coordinate 157,431,721 of NC_081414.1, forward strand.
GCTTGTAGATTGATCTCTTTGATACATAAGCAAGAATCTATGATTGAATTAAGCAATTGATTCACCAAATACTCTTTTCACACTTGCAAATTGAATTAGTGCATCTTCTGATCTTGTGAAAGGATCGAATTGACTTAAGAAAAGGAATTCAAATTCATGCCATGACCAAATCAAGCTAGGAGAAAGACTTGCATAACATTGTGATTCCCAACCTTGAAGAGTTTGAACAAACAAGTTGCAAGCAACATCCTCTGGTGTGCTTTGAAGGGAAAACACTTGATGTTTAAAAATATTTACATGGCCTAAAGCACTTTGTCCATTTTTAGGAAAGAACATGGGAAGCCCATTATATGGGTGATGAGGAATTGAATGAACAATCCTGGGTATGCACAATGGATTGCCCATTGGAGTTAAAATTTTACAAGGTCTAACTCACTCTAACTTAAGCAAATAATTCAGAAATCATTACCGACCCTCCTTCTAGCGCCAGTTCCTATTGACAAGTGTTTTGAAACACTCACCAACAGGTAGGTAGAACATGAATTCACACACCACCTCTCCTAAAAAGCAACCGAAATTGAAAGATTGACAACTCCAAGGTCTCTATAGTCAGGTCATGATGGTGCTGGGTAACTCGGTGGTTGACGTAGTTGTACCTGTTAAGGGGCTTGTTGATTTGTAATTTTTTGATTTATCTGCATGTAGCGTCCTAAAATTGTGACACTTGCAATTTTGACTGCATTTCGGTCTTCACGATGGTGACACAACACGCAACCTGAATGGAGACCCCGAAACTTGCTCACGACACTGAAAACTGCATTTTTCATGCACCCTGGCCTGAACCTCCTTTGCACCCCGCTGTCCCGGAGGTGGGACCAGAGCGCCCAGCGCCCTGGTCCTCCAGGACCATGGCGCCCAGCGCCCTGGTCCCTGGGTCCTATTTTGGGCCCGGTCTCCTAAGGGGTCTCGGGTCTTTTTGTTTGCAAATTGGAAAATATACTTCCCTGGTCGGCCTAAGGTCGGGAAAATCAGTCTATCAGCCCTAATTGACAAGTATATAAACTACATTTTCCTCTCCCATTTGGGTAAGAAGGACATATGTGTACAAGCGTGGAAACTATACTCAAGCATTCAAGCATTCAAGCATTCAAGCAATTGATCATTTCAAGTCTCCATTCAAGGCTAAGTGTTGCATTCAAGTCAAGGATTCAACCATTGAAGAGGAGATCACACACCATTACTTACTACATGTTACAACATACAACATACAACATACAACATCTAAACCTTTGCACATAAGGATACAAACATCCTTAGAACAAGGTATTAGTACTTGTTTTACATTACAATCATTTACATTTACAGCACTTGCTCATTTCTTGGTTAATTCCAAAACCGGGGTTTGACCTAAGGGCAAACCCCTAATCCCTAACCCCCCAATCGTCTTCTCTTTTCTGTGTGTAGGTTGCAGGTACGCGGTTGAAATTGAAGATCTGGAATCCTTGTGCAGAGACAAACAGATCCCACTTCATTTCGCGGATTTTTCGGAGGACCGTGGCGCCGGGCGCCATTGTCCCGACAACTTTTGCTCAAATTTGCAGGATAGCACCGTATCGACATTCTACTGCTAATTCCAGGTCCGCAGCTTCATCCTATAACCTAAACTCAGTTTATAAGTGAATCTTTATGACTTTCTATGCATTCCTAGCTTAATTTCCCTAATCAACATTCTTTACAAAAGAGGGTGGCCTTGCTTTCCTAACCCTTGAAATTCATTTAGCATCCAATCCTACATTGTGTGGGATTGGATCTTATTAGTTTCAACCCCTTTTTTGAATGTAAAGTCTATCTCCTAAGTGAAAAACCATCGAATCCTAGCGAACCTCCCTTCTTTCTCCTCGGAGTTGGAAGAGGGGAGAGCAACTAGGGTTCGACCGTGATTTTTCCGCTTTACATTTTGGTGAACCCGACGTGAACATCCTTTCTGATTTTTCATGCCTAGATCTGAAAATTGAAAAAATTGATTACATTTCCATGTTTGATCTTTTGCAAAATTTTAGAGGTGATTGCATAAAAACCCTAAATTTTCTTTTTGAAAATTGAACTTGTGAAATGTTTAATTGTTAATGCTTGTTTCAGATCTGCCCTTCTATTACAAATTATCAATTCATATTTGTGCTTCAATTTTGAAAATTAAGTGGTTAAAAGTCAAAACCCTAAATTTTGAAACCTTCTTGATTCAACCTTTGTTTGACAATTTGACCGATCAAAACATCTCCAAATCAGCTGTAACTTTGGATTCTGCAATAAAATCAGAATATCTTTCATCCCTAAAAATTTGGAAAAAAGTTGCGAGGACCGTGTTGCACTCCGAGCGCCATCGTCCCCGACATTTTTTCCGAAATTTCGGGAGCGAGATCTTGCTGTATTTTCCTGCTAAAATCCAGAATTTTGGCTGATTTTATCAATTATAACACCTTCAAAATTACAGTCAAAGTTGGTCTTGTGATTGCTTGGTCTAGGGCTCCTAATCATTCAAAAATTATCGAAATTAAAATTTTGTGCCAAAATTGTGTTCTTACTGTCTTAAATCTGAAAATTGTGTTTGCATTCATTCAAAATTTCAGTACTTTATTCAAATTCTTGCATTTTGTGACTTTTGAAATTAAGTGCTTAATTACAACAACTTTAATTTCCGCTTTCAAAATTGAATTTTGCGTGAAATTGAGTCAATTTTCAAAATCCAAAACTTGCATTGCTCTTGACATTCCCTCTAAAATCATAAAATTCAAAATTTCAGTTTCCCTCTATTTTTCAAAATTCAAAATTTTGCATTTTTCGACAATCTTGATAGGGTTCAATTTTGAGATTGCAACTTTAATTTGGCCTATCTACAGATCGTAAAATCCCTCAATTTTTTTAGATTAGCTCTAAAATCATCATACCTTTCATCCCTGCAAATTTCGAAAAAAGTTGCAAGGACCGTGTTGCACTCCGGGCGCCACGGTCCTGAACATTTTTTCCGAAATTTCAGGAGACTGTCGTGATTGCATTTAATAGCTTAAATCTGGAAGATTGGCTGATTTTACTGAAAATTGCTACCTCTAAAATCAAAATCTTTTCTCTCTCTCTAGTGCATGAGTTTTACAACAACAAGCCCTACTTACACTATTCCCGTTAGACGAAGCCGTAGAATTAAGTCTTTCCGAGGTTCAACTACCGAGGAGATGGAACCTAATTTGAGTAGCCTTTTTAATGAGGACATGGGTAATTCCTCTAATCCTCCGAATGATGAAGAAGCTCCCCATGAAGTTTCCGTTGAACAACTTTCAAAATTGGATAACCAATTGGACGATTTTCACCAATGGATGTCTCATGAGTATCCCGATAGTCAAGCTCTTCCTTTAATTGAGGGTCTAAAACGTATGCTTCAAAGTGATAAGAATGGAATTGATGTTTTGCGTGGTATTTCACACATTGTGAATTCGAACGTGATGCCTATAAAGAGTTGTGCTGAATCTTTAGGTTATACACAACCTCCTACACAAGTCAATCATTCTATTCCTTTGACAACTCCTATTGCTAGTATACCTACCTTTACATCAAACATCATGGCTACTTCTATACAAGACATTCCTCCTGTGATTACCAGTCATGGGGGCAATCCTCCTTCTTCAGTTAACCCTATTCCTTCATTCAATCCGACTTCTTCATTCATTCCTTCAATGAGTGTTCCTATTACATCTTCACAAATGAACATGACGCAAGGGGGCAATTCATTTAACCATTCCATTCCTCCTTGTAGTGTTCCTCCTATCCAATCATCCCCTATGGTTGACTATCATAGGGTCCCACCACCTTACTCTTTACCTTCTTTCAATAACATAACACCTCCATCTCAATCTAACACATCTAATATGAACTCTTCGACTGAAGCTACCATTAACAATCTTGCACAAACTGTCTCTTCTTTACAGCAACAAATTGCCTCTATGAATCAATCTAAGTTTAGTGTGCCCACATTTGATGTTGCGAGCCCACTTTCTCTTGACATTGTTCAAGCTATCCCTCCTAAACATGTTGAAATCCCGCATTTGGAGCTCTATAATGGTAAAGGAGATCCTCTAACACATGTTAAGACTTTTCAAACAATTTGTACTGATTTTGCTTATGATCCAAGGTTGCTTGCAAAACTATTCACTAGAACATTAAGAGACAAAGCCCTACAATGGTATTGCTCGTTGCCTTCTTATTCTATTACTTCTTTTGAACAACTTGCAAATGCTTTCATTCAACAATTTCAAAACAATATAAGTCCTAAAGTTACTTTGATTGATTTGATGCATTGTAAACAAGGTGTTAAAGAAAAAGTGACTGATTTCATTGGTAGATATAAGCATTTGTATGCTCAAATTTCTTTTCCAGTGCCTGATAATGATATTCAAAGAATCTTTATTTCTAATTTGCAAAAAGATATTCGAGACAAACTTCTGTTTTCTGAGTTTACTTCTTTCCAACAGTTGTGTGCCACTCTTCACAATTATCAACTGACTGTGAGTCAAATGGAACAATCACATCCTATGGCTCCGAGTGATAAGGGTGATAGCAGTCAACAACCATTTGGGAAGATTAAACCGAATAGAGATTCCATCAAATTCAATGAAAACATCATCAACAACAATGTGAATGCAGCATCAGGCGTGCCTCCTATTTCTAAATTTTTCAAGAAAGAAAGAAAGTATACTCCTTTGAATGAATCATTGCATGGTATTATGAATAAGTTATTGGAACAAAATGTGCTTACTCTTCCTCCTATAAGACAAATTGATCCTGCAAAGATTACTTCCCCTTATTTTGATCATAAAGCTTTTTGTCATTTTCATCGTCAGTCTGGTCATGATACTGAAAAATGTTTTTCTTTAAAGGGTAAAATTCAGGATTTGATTGATAATAATACTATTTCTGTTTCTGGAGTGAATGATAAAGGCAACACATCTGTAGCTCCTCCTAACCAAAATCTTCAGATTTTCACTGATCCATTACCTTCTCATACTTCCCATACTTCTAATGCGATTGAGGCTAATGATTCCTCTTTCTCATCTAATGGTCTTGTGTCTATAACTCCGAATGTGATTAACTTTATAGAGCAGCAAGAAATCCCTAAAGAACTTTCCATCACATTTGATTCTAGTGAAACCATTAGAGCACTTGATGGTCCTTTATACATAGTTGCAAAAGTCAAGAATATGCCTTGTCGTGGAGTGCTTATTGATCCTTCATGCATGGTTAATGTTATTACTGAAGAATTTCTTTTTACTTTGCAATTGAATCAAGTGATTTATGACAAAACAGATGTGGTTGTGAAATTATTTGATGCATTTTCTTCTCCTGCAATTGGTTCTATTACATTGCCTATTGAGGTCCATAATAAATCTCTTGATGTGAACTTTGCTATTATTCCTTCTTCCGAACAATTTCGTGTGAAGCTTGGTTATCCTTGGCTATCTTCCATGAAGGCTATTGCTTCCCCTATTCATAAGTGTTTGAAATTTCCCCATAATGGTGAAGTTGTTACTGTCAATCATAGTCTCTTTAAACCAGCTGAAAGAACCTCTAGTGTTCCTATTGATTACTTTTGGCCTAAACAATTCCAGTCCCTTCCTCCGTGAAGTGATCATCTTTTTAAATCTTATCAAAAGTGGAAAACAGACATGATCCTATCTCTAAGTGAACCTAGAACACCTAAACTTGACATTCCTATCATTCTTGAGAAGGAAGTTCTTCCTTTGAAAGATAAAACTAATGTCTTTCCTCAAGAAGATTCCCAACCCGTCCCCATGGATGTGACTATGTCTATGCCTGATAAACCTTCTAAAAGTAGACCTATACCCCCTCGTCATGATGGACTTGGTCTTCTTCCTAAACCAAAAATTCCTCCTTTATATGGAGCAGTTCCTCCTCCTGCCTTTTATAGAGAGAAGAGACCTTCCTCTTCTCCTATTATCCAGCCTAAGAGACCACAACCTAAACACCCAAGTAATAAGGATGAGAACATTCCTCCTCCTTTATCTTCTACACTTCCTACTAAGACTAGACGTAATCGTTCTGCACGTGAACGCCGACGAAAGCGTCATCTTAGGGCTCAAGCAGCTGCTTCTCAAACTTTACAATCTCCAAAGACACCTTCAACAAGCATTATTCCATTTTCTCCTCAGCCGGACATTGAGCCTAAATCTCCTAAACATAAGATGCATGATGGTCTTGATCCTATGTGAGTTAAAGATCCTATTTTTATAAATCTTGATGATGATATAGATGAAAATGTTATTCATGATGAAAATGTTACTCCTCTTGCTTCTGACAGTGAATATGAACTTGTTGATGTTGATAACCATTTATCTAATGAATTTTCTAAAGCACTTATCCTAGCTCCTAGACAAGAACAACGTGGCTTGGAACATGAACATAGCCCTTGTTTGGATCTTGTGATAGCTCCATCTGCTGTGTTGGATGTTCCTCCTCTAGCATGTTCCCTGCCTTCCCGAAACATTGATCAGCAAGATCGGGGGGTAGATGACGTGCTAGACTAGTTACATTAGCATAGCAGATTCTCTCTCCCTTTCTTTTGTTACTTCTTCTATATGTTATTCTCATTCTTCTATTTGTCGTCCTTAGTGTTGTCTACTTGAGGATGATGCAAAGCATTGAGATCTCTTTGGTCTCTCTCATGTTGACTGAAAAGACACATGTGTTCCCTTCTTCTAGGTGACCTTCCTTGATTGGGGAATGAAGAACAATTATGCATACATACATATGATATATACATGAATTATCATACAGCATACTGACCCCGAGGAAAGCGAAGTCACCTCGTGCTTTGTGTTTGTGTTTATTATCCTTGGGTTTATCTCACACTTGGGGGCTAAATCTTTGCGATAACGTGCTCCTTTCCTTTCTCATTTCTTATGTGTATCACTACGTTAAAACAATCACCCCCGTTGAGGCGTGTGCGATCGCTTTAACGTAGGGGGGCATACACCCTATCTATCCTTTCATGATACTTGAAAATTTCTTGACGAACTTAGCTTTGCCTTGAAAATTTTTGGTATTTCTTTTGCATGACTCATAGTGAGGGAACCTTACTACTGACAGTCATGGTTCTCCCTCGTGATCTTCCCTTTTACTTTGTCAATCGAAGTCGTAAGATCCTTAGTCCACTGGGGGCTTGGTGTATCTTGCCTCCTTGACGTGGTGAAAATCTTTCAATGTTGTTTCCTTGTAATTTACCGGAAGTATGAGTATACATACTCCCGCTAAAGTGGGGGCTAAATGTAGCGTCCTAAAATTGTGACACTTGCAATTTTGACTGCATTTCGGTCTTCACGATGGCGACGCAACACGCAACCTGAATGGAGACCCCGAAACTTGCTCACGACACTGAAAACTGCATTTTTCATGCACCCTGGCCTGAACCTCCTTTGCACCCCGCTGTCCCGGAGGTGGGACTAGAGCGCCCAGCGCCTTGGTCCCTCAGGACCAGGGCGCCCGGTGCCTTGGTCCCTGGGTCCTATTTTGGGCCCGGTCTCCTAAGGGGTCTCGGGTCTTTTTGTTTGCAAATTGGAAAATATACTTCCCTGGTCGGCCTAAGGTCGGGAAAATCAGTCTATCAGCCCTAATTGACAAGTATATAAACTACATTTTCCTCTCCCATTTGGGTAAGAAGGACATATGTGTACAAGCGTGGAAACTATACTCAAGCATTCAAGCATTCAAGCATTCAAGCAATTGATCATTTCAAGTCTCCATTCAAGGCTAAGTGTTGCATTCAAGTCAAGGATTCAACCATTGAAGAGGAGATCACACACCATTACTTACTACATGTTACAACATACAACATACAACATACAACATACAACATCTAAACCTTTGCACATAAGGATACAAACATCCTTAGAACAAGGTATTAGTACTTGTTTTACATTACAGTCATTTACATTTACAGCACTTGCTCATTTCTTGGTTAATTCCAAAACCGGGGTTTGACCTAAGGGCAAACCCCTAATCCCTAACCCCCCAATCGTCTTCGCTTTTCTGTGTGTAGGTTGCAGGTACGCGGCTGAAATTGAAGATCTGGAATCCTTGTGCAGAGACAAACAGATCCCACTTCATTTCGCGGATTTTTCGGAGGACCGTGGCGCCGGGCGCCATCGTCCCGACAACTTTTGCTCAAATTTGCAGGACAACGCCGTATCGACATTCTACTGCTAATTCCAGGTCTGCAGCTTCATCCTATAACCTAAACTCAGTTTATAAGTGAATCTTTATGACTTTCTATGCATTCCTAGCTTAATTTCCCTAATCAACATTCTTTACAAAAGAGGGTGGCCTTGCTTTCCTAACCCTTGAAATTCATTTAGCATCCAATCCTACATTGTGTGGGATTGGATCTTATGAGTTTCAACCCCTTTTTTGAATGTAAAGTCTATCTCCTAAGTAAAAAACCATCGAATCCTAGAGAACCTCCCTTCTCTCTCCTCGGAGTTGGAAGAGGGGAGAGCAACTAGGGTTCAACCGCGATTTTTCCGCTTTACACTGCATAAGTTAGAAAACTAAACTAACCGGTGAGAAAGAAAGAGAAAAATATAAAGGGGATGCATGGGGATGACAAACATTCAACATTCATTCCATCTAACAATATCAACTAAACCTGAGGGACAGTGGAACATTCATACATTAACATGAAAATCATCAATTTAACATATTAATGAAGCTAAATTCGACGGAGGGAAATATTAAACCATATTAGCATTAACATCAATCACCATAAACATGCATAGATTGAAGCCATGCAAACATAGCTTTCTCTAGATTTAGGAAGTTAAATCAGATAAAATGAGATTAAACATTCACCATATGAATGTAAACAACTGAAATAAACAAGAAATTGATTTAAATTTCATAAGTTTGCCTTCGAATGAGGATAGTTATTCAACAGAATTGTCACATCAAATGTCTAATTTTTGTTTACATCAAGTTGCTTCCAGCTATACTAAGATGAAAATTCAAAGGAACAACTATCTGGAATGACCTTCAGCTACTTTCTAAAAGGTAATGACCTTTCAAAAAATTTGCATCTATTACTCTGCTTGTAGATTGATCTCTTTGATACATAAGCAAGAATCTATGATTGAATTGAGCAATTGATTCACCAAATACTCTTTTCACACTTGCAAATTGAATTAGTGCATCTTCCGATCTTGTGAAAGGATCGAATTGACTTAAGAAAAGGAATTCAAATTCATGCCATGACCAAATCAAGCTAGGAGAAAGACTTGCATACCATTGTGATTCCCAACCTTGAAGAGTTTGAACAAACAAGTTGCAAGCAACATCCTCTGGTGTGCTTTGAAGGGAAAACACTTGATGTTTAAAAAGATTTACATGGCCTAAAGCACTTTGTCCATTTTCAGGAAAGAACATGGGAAGCCCATTATACGGGTGAAGAGGAATTGAATGAACAATCCTGGGTATGCACAATGGACTGCCCATTGGAGTTAAAATTTCACAAGGTCTAACTCACTCTAACTTAAGAAAATAATTCAGAAATCATTACCGACCCTCCTTCTAGCACCAGTTCCTATTGACAAGTGTTTTGAAACACTCACCAACAGGCAGGTAGAACATGAATTCACACACCGCCTCTCCTAAAAAGCAACCAAAATTGAAAGATTGACAACTCCAAGGTCTCTATAGTCAGGTCATGATGGTGCTGGGTAACTCGGTGGTTGACGTAGCTGTACCTGTTAAGGGGCTTGTTGATTCGTAATTTTCTGATTTATCTGTATAAGTTAGAAAACTAAACTAACCGGTGAGAAAGAAAGAGAAAAATATAAAAGGGATGCATGGGGATGACAAACATTCAACATTCATTCCATCTAACAATATCAACTAAACCTGAGGGACAGTGGAACATTCATACATTAACATGAAAATCATCAATTTAACATACTAATGAAGCTAAATTCGACGGAGGGAAATATTAAACCATATTAGCATTAACATCAATCACCATAAACATGCATAGATTGAAGCCATGCAAACATAGCTTTCTCTAGATTTAGGAAGTTAAATCAGATAAAATGAGATTAAACATTCACCATATGAATGTAAACAACTGAAATAAACAAGAAATTGATTTAAATTTCATAATTTTGCCTTCGAATGAGGATAGTTATTCAACAAAATTGTCACACCAAATGTCTAATTTTGTTTACATCAAGCTGCTTCCAGCTATACTAAGATGAAAATTCAAAGGAACAACTATCTGGAATGACCTTCAGCTACTTTCTAAAAGGTTTCCAACTCCTAAACTATTCCTAAGTTCTAAATTCTCAATCCAAAAGAGTCTGATTTCAAAACTGCTAACCCCTTACAATGAGCATTCTGCTCCAATTTATAGAAATTTCCTAGAAAATCCCCCACCGATTTTCCCTTGCAACTGAAAATTAATTTCAACCATCGATGCAGACTAGCTTGTAAAAAACAAAAACTTTCCAATTTTGATGTTCAATCCACTCTAGTTCAAAAATAGTTTGTCCATGCATCAAGCTTTTAGATGACTTGATCTTCACTTCATTTTCAGCTTAACTCTCATTTCTATCTGCACATTAAAATATTTGTAATTTAATTTATTTCCAAAATGTACCAATTTATTTCACAAATTCGCAATTCAAAATAAAACTTAATTTCGTTGTAAATTTAAAATAAAATAATTTAAATCTTTTAAATTAAATAAAAACAATATTACCAAAAGATTTGAAATCATTATAAAAGAATTTTATTAAATTTTAAAATAAAATAAAATTTAATAAAGCACATAACCCCTTTATCATTATTTAATTTGCCATGGTGGCCCCCATCTTCCACGTTTCCTCGTGCACACAATACAAATTAATTAATAAATTAGTCCCTAAAAGAATGAACTTGAATCAATAATCAATTTTAAATTTAAAAAGCTGATTTAAATTCACTTGCTTTCAAAAACAAAAAACTCCAAATACTATTTGACTAAGAGAACGATATTGAAAGCACTTTTGAACTTCCTTTTGATTATGTGATTTTCTTTTTTGCTTTGACTCTTCCTTATAAGTTGGTTTACAACTCAATTCTACGTCTTCTTATTGTTTATGGCACCAAATGCATTATTTGCTATGTACGTTTCTCTTGGGTCATTGATTCCATCTTTCATGTAATATTATTTTCAAATCTCAAATTTGGTCATTCTCCAGTTTTGAGGTTATTGCCAACAGAATCGATGCCTTTGCCTTTTGTTTATTGGCTTTCCATTTGCTTTCGATAATGTCTATCTACCGTTGTGCATTGTATGTTTGTTGCCACAAATCGGGTACTTTGTATTTGCTTCGCGTTGTTACCTTCTATCATTGTTTGAAAATGTGTATCTCCAACTCTCTCATCGTTGTGAACCATATTTGGCTGTGTTTATGGGCTGGTAATCGATTTTCTTTGACATTTGGATTTTATTGTTTTGAGCGACATTCATTGTATTGCTCTAAATCCGATCATGTTTCATAGTTTTAGACCCAACTCCTCATGCATCCCGAGATTTTGGGATTACGGGGTGTTGAGTTCATGGGAGTTTTGGCTTCTCTGGGCTCCAGAGGTCCGGGATCCCGAAAACTTCACCGTTGCTCCTGTGATGGCCCATCGACGTCGCTGCACACTGCATCACATTTTCACTGCATTGCGGAGTTTGGAAATGGAGCTCTTCGGAGTTCTCATACTCGCCTAAGCTTTGATTTTGTAGGACTTCAGGCCTCCATGCCCTCACAGTTTTTAATTTCTCTATGTCTCGGGGCCCGAAATCCTGAGGCTTTCTTATCTTTATTACTCATAATTTAGATTTTGCATTGTCTCGGAGTCGGGGTTTCAAACCTCCGGGGTCTCGAGCTTTGGCAGATTTTGGGTCCTCAGATCTAGGAGGTCCAGAATTCTGGAGTCTTTTTGGTTTTGCCTTCATCCCAGTCAAAAAATTTGTATGGCAATAATCTGAATTATTTTGTCAATTCAGAGGACAATACCCAAAGCAGAATTTGTAGTATTGTAAACACATAATAAATCATATAAAATTTCATTTCATTGAAAATATGTAAGAACTATACAATTTTTGGCAAACTTGTGAAAGAGAATTGTATGCCTAGAATCTGTCCAATTTGGGCAAACTCTGTAAAAGAGAGTTGTATGCCCGAGCCTATACAATTTAGGCAAGACAATCTTGTGAAGGAGCCTATGTGAGAGCTGATACAAATTGGCTAACTCAGCAGACCAGATGCATGTCATAGCTTTGCAAATTTGTCCTAAGAGTTGTATGCCTATAACTTTGTAACTCTATAACTCTCCAATTGCTTGCAATTGGATTTGCATTGAGCTTATTTATAAGCTTTCAAAGAAGCTGAACAACCACTACTTTTATATCCTCATCGGAAGTGGAAAAGACAATCCAGTATTGAAAGGTTATTGCATTTATATAAAGAACAAAAATTGATTAAATATTAAATATTTTATTTTATTGAATACTCTGACTTATTTTTTATCACACAATCCCTTGAAGCTCGGGGCTTCGAGCTTCCGGGTATTAAGTTTTGAAATTTTGGCTCCTCCATACCTCGGAAATCCAAAATTGTGGGATTTCGGAGAATGGAGATATGATGTGAAGTTCGAGCCTTCAGGGTGTTCTATGACTAAATATTTTTAAACTTGAAGCTTTATTTACCTTTGAAATTAATTTCAATTTGAAAATTTAATTTTATGGCAATCTCATTTAAAATTTACCAAAATTAACTTTGAATATTAAAATTAAAAAAAACTTATATTAATATCTTGAATATGTTTAAAATTTTAACATAATTAAAATTTAAATTAATTTTGAATTTTAATATAATCAAAATGTTAATATAATTTTTTGTTAATTTTAATACTTAATTTTAATTAAAGTATATTTTAAAATCCATTTTTGGAATTATTTATATATTTATTTATTTTGGTACTTTTGACATTTTTAAATTTTTTTAGGGCTTTTTAGGCTTTCTAATTTTATTTTTTTTGCTTTTCAAAATTTCATTTTTTTTAATTTTATGATTTTTTAGGGTTTTAGGGTTTTTCAATTTTTATTGGATTTTTTGCATTTTTTCAATTTTTTTGGAGTTTGTGAGTCTTTTACGCCTATGTCAAGCCTACAACCTATAGAAGATGAAATAACTGATGACGACAACAATAACAAACAAGAAGACGAACACACGACAAAGACGAAACAACGATCAACAAGAGAACGCACAGATGACAACATGCAACAACATGAAAACCAAAACACACGCGTGACAACACCCAATGACACAAAAATGACCTTGGGATTCCGGGATCCCAAGGTTCCAAAAAGAAAGCACAGGACTTCGGGACTCTGAGGTTCCAGAGTTCTGAAATCAAACATTGAAGTGACACTTCGGGATTCTGGAGTTCCAAAGTGTCGAAATGGAAAACAACGAAGACTTTGGAGTTTCGAGAGTCCGAAATTCTGAAGTCAGAAAAAGAAAAAGAAACAAAAGGAATAAAACAAACTTCGAGATCCCGAGAATCCGAGGTTCTAAAGTGCAAAAGAAAATAAAACAGGGAAAAGACAAAATAAAGTAGAAGGGGGGCGCAGCTCGAGAAGTGAAAAGTTGGGGTGTGTTATGCAGGGCATAACATGTATAAGAACTGAAGGAAATGTCTACTATGTGAAGGATAATAGTGAAAGTAATTGTCTGCTCGTGCAAGTATGTGAAGGATGAAATTAAACTAAGTTTGTACCAGAATTTGAGACTGAGGTTATTCATGTTTCTCCAAAAGATAAAAGTTAGGTAAGGATAATGGAAGAGGAACAAAATCAAATTGAATAAAATAAAACATGAAAACTAGTACCTAAAATGATAGAGAAGAATGAGATAAGAACATTGTATGAAAAATAAAAGGTCAAGGAGGAATTGAAGGACCCTAATAAAACTCAGAAAGGTTTCAATTTGGTTTGAAATTTGAATAACATTAGGAAACCTCCTCTTGTTCAATCCAAGTATTCCTCATCTTTTAATGGTAGCTGTTATTCATGCAAGAAATTTGGACATAGAGCTAGTGACCACAGAGTCAAATAAAAAATCAATCATTTGATGGAAAATGTTAATATTGCAACAAGTTTGGACACAAAGCAAGTGAATGTAGAAGTAGCTTGAATTGGAATAGAAATGAGAATTCAGGTTTAGGAAAGGATGTTTAATCTTTTAATGGGCGTTATGCTTGCAACAACTTTGGGCATAAAGTTGTTGAGTGTAGTCCTAATTTTAGAAGAAATGGAATTGGAAACATAAAGAAAAATAGAAATGATTCATAGAGAGGTCCAATATGCTATAACTGTAACAAACTTGGACATATTGCCAAATTCTGCAAACAAAGAAGCTGAACAACCACTACTTTTATATCCTCATCGGAAGTGGAAAAGACAATCCAGTATTGAAAGGTTATTGCATTTATATAAAGAACAAAAATTGATTAAATATTAAATATTTTATTTTATTGAATACTCTGACTTATTTTTTATCACACAATCCCTTGAAGCTCGGGGCTTCGAGCTTCCGGGTATTAAGTTTTGAAATTTTGGCTCCTCCATACCTTGGAAATCCAAAATTGTGGGATTTCGGAGAATGGAGATATGATGTGAAGTTCGAGCCTTCAGGGTGTTCTATGACTAAATATTTTTAAACTTGAAGCTTTATTTACCTTTGAAATTAATTTCAATTTGAAATTTTAATTTTATGGCAATCTCATTTAAAATTTACCAAAATTAACTTTGAATATTAAAATAAAAAAAAACTTATATTAATATCTTGAATATGTTTAAAATTTTAACATAATTAAAATTTAAATTAATTTTGAATTTTAATATAATCAAAATGTTAATATAATTTTTTGTTAATTTTAATACTTAATTTTAATTAAAGTATATTTTAAAATCCATTTTTGGATTTATTTATATATTTATTTATTTTGGTACTTTTGACATTTTTAAATTTTTTTAGGGCTTTTTAGGCTTTCTAATTTTATTTTTTTTGCTTTTCAAAATTTCATTTTTTTTAATTTTATGATTTTTTAGGGTTTTAGGGTTTTTCAATTTTTATTGGATTTTTTGCATTTTTTCAATTTTTTTGGAGTTTGTGAGTCTTTTACGCCTATGCCAAGCCTACAACCTATAGAAGATGAAATAACTGATGACGACAACAATAACAAACAAGAAGACGAACACACGACAAAGACGAAACAACGATCAACAAGAGAACGCACAGATGACAACATGCAACAACATGAAAACCAAAACACACGCGTGACAACACCCAATGACACAAAAATGACCTTGGGATTCCGGGATCCCAAGGTTCCAAAAAGAAAGCACAGGACTTCGGGACTCTGAGGTTCCAGAGTTCTGAAATCAAACATTGAAGTGACACTTCGGGATTCTGGAGTTCCAAAGTGTCGAAATGGAAAACAACAAAGACTTTGGAGTTTCGAGAGTCCGAAATTCTGAAGTCAGAAAAAGAAAAAGAAACAAAAGGAATAAAACAAACTTCGAGATCCCGAGAATCCGAGGTTCTAAAGTGCAAAAGAAAATAAAACAGGGAAAAGACAAAATAAAGTAGAAGGGGGGCGCAGCTCGAGAAGTGAAAAGTTGGGGTGTGTTATGCAGGGCATAACATGTATAAGAACTGAAGGAAATGTCTACTATGTGAAGGATAATAGTGAAAGTAATTGTCTGCTCGTGCAAGTATGTGAAGGATGAAATTAAACTAAGTTTGTACCAGAATTTGAGACTGAGGTTATTCATGTTTCTCCAAAAGATAAAAGTTAGGTAAGGATAATGGAAGAGGAACAAAATCAAATTGAATAAAATAAAACATGAAAACTAGTACCTAAAATGATAGAGAAGAATGAGATAAGAACATTGTATGAAAAATAAAAGGTCAAGGAGGAATTGAAGGACCCTAATAAAACTCAGAAAGGTTTCAATTTGGTTTGAAATTTGAATAACATTAGGAAACCTCCTCTTGTTCAATCCAAGTATTCCTCATCTTTTAATGGTAACTGTTATTCATGCAAGAAATTTGGACATAGAGCTAGTGACCACAGAGTCAAATAAAAAATCAATCATTTGATGGAAAATGTTAATATTGCAACAAGTTTGGACACAAAGCAAGTGAATGTAGAAGTAGCTTGAATTGGAATAGAAATGAGAATTCAGGTTTAGGAAAGGATGTTTAATCTTTTAATGGGCGTTATGCTTGCAACAACTTTGGGCATAAAGTTGTTGAGTGTAGTCCTAATTTTAGAAGAAATGGAATTGGAAACATAAAGAAAAATAGAAATGATTCATAGAGAGATCCAATATGCTATAACTGTAACAAACTTGGACATATTGCCAAATTCTGCAAAGAAAGGAATGGGAAGAATGGTCTAGTAAAGAAGATTGATAACAATATAGAAAAGGAGAAGATGCAAAAGAAGTGGGTGAATGAATTGGAAGAAAAGGTGGAAGAAAAATGCGAGGATTGGTCCACACCCTTTGTTGGTCCCAATTCTTCATAAAACTAAGAAGATATGCATTATCCAAGGGGGACAACTAAATGTGGATCTCTTGCACCCCCTTATGGTTCAGTTGTTGATTTGCTTTCAGCATGGCAAAGTTTAGGAAGTCAGTTCTAGTGGTTTATATTGGTTGCATTGGTTTGGAACATTGGTTGAGGTTTCAAATGAGATAGTATATCAGTTGGTATTTTTAGTAAAGAGGTATGTGTTGGAATACTCTGATACCAGGAGAAAACTAAGAGTGGGGGGAATGAATCATTTTACTCATAATTACAACAATTAATTAAATTATAAACCTTATAATAGATCACAACACAATGAAAGATATAACATGAAAGAACAACACAGACATAACACCAATATTTTGATGTGGAAAACCTGGAAAGGGAAAAACCATGGTGGGAAACCCTACCCACAATCAGATGAATACTCTGCAGTAGTATTGTGTACAATTACAATGGGGTTTGCACTTGCAAAAAGGCCAACAACCTAGAGCGCATTGCTCATCACAAAGGGAAGTCTCACTGACTTACATAAACATTAGACTACAATTCGAAAAGAAATGAACTGTGAAAGTAGCATCTACTAATGCTTGATACAGTTCTGGTTAAGCATTGATGTCTGTTTTTCAATGCAAAACCTTCTTGAATGATATAACCTTATTCACTCATAAACCACTCTTAGATAATGCAGACATAACCACTATCCATCCATACCCATACATCTAATTACATGAATAAGTCACCTATAAATACAGATCATCAACCTTGTTAACAAGGTTGGCTAAACCCTAAACCCATAATTACAAAAATTATATCACATGATACCACCAGACCAATATTATGATTTACATTTCATAGAATGGACCTAACTCAAGTATCCAAACAATTATATCCATCGAAAATTCTTCTAAGACCAAAATTGAACACATTTCACCAACCAGTAGAAACCCTCAGTAAAATAATAGAAAGTTTAACTGGATCCAAATAGGACCATCATAACAACACACCATCCAATGCAGAGTCACCAAATACTCGATACATGATCAAGAAACACCTTCAGCATGATAGAAATCGATTCCATAAGCCAGACCAAAATCCACTAACCAAATCACCAAATATTGCTTACTAGTAAAGCCAACCAGGAAAGTTAGAAGCTAGCCAGTAAAGCCAGAAGCTAATCGGTACCGGTAAATACCAAAAGTGATAACAGCCAAAGCACCAAATCATGAACCAATAGAATATAGCGAGCATATAACCATCCAGAATAAGCTTCCAAAACCGATTCCAAAGATCTAATGACACCAGATCAGAATCGTAGCCAAAACCAAGAAGATCACCAAGACTAGCCAGGATACTATGTTGACATCAATGACAAAACTTAACCAAATCCATCATATTGCCAAAAATCTCCCCCTTTAGCATTGATGGCAACACTGAATGTGAAAAATATCCAAGTGCCAAGGAATGCCAACAACCTCCCCAAAAGAGAAAAAGACTAATCTGAAATAACTCCCCCTGAGATTAACATCTTCTCCCAAAAGATTTGACTATTTTTCAAATGAATACCTTCTCCCCCTTTGACATTAATGACAAAGGACAGATACCAAACCAAGAATATTGAACCAAAAAACTGACTACTCCCCTTGAGTAGTAGCACCATCTTCATTAACCCAAATCAGAAAAAAGTATGTCTTATAAGCTCACTAGATTGATGCATCCCTACATCTCTAAGTCTCTTCCAGAGGGTTGGTAACCCCCAACTAGTCTCTGAGATATTAAAAAGTGTCTTTAGGCAATGGTTTTGTTAGAATATATGCAATTTGTTCCTTAGTAGGTACATAAACCAATCTGACTTCCTTTGCTTCAACCTTTTCCTTCAAGAAATTATACCTTACAAAAATGTGTTTTGATTTGGAATGAAATACCGAATTCTTTGACATATCAATAGCATCAGTATTATCACAGTGAATAACAATAGTCTCATCATAACTTACCCTTATATCCTTTAGCATTTGTTTCATCCATAAAATCTGAGTACAGTTGGTAGCAACGACTACATAGTCTGCTTCAGCAGTAGAAAATGAAGTGCATGATTGTTTCTTTAGAAGCCATGAAACCAACTTCTTCCCAAGAAATAATGCACCGCTAGTAGTGCTCTTCCAATCATCCTCATCTCCTGCCCAATCAAAATCTTTATATGCACATAATGTGAAATCATCATTATTTGGATACCATAACCCAAAGTTTGTTGTACCTGCCAAATATCTGAATATTCTCTTGACAACAATATCATGAGTTTCTCTAGGATCTGATTGAAATCTAGAAGCAATACAAACAACATTCATTATATCAGGTCTAGTCTGAGTTAGGTACAACAAACCACCAATCATTTATTTTTATCTACTCGGGTTCACTGTAGGGGATCCATCATCCTTTGACAATTTGCAACCGGTTATCACAGGAGTACCGACGGGCTTAAAATTCTCAAGTCCAAATTTCTTAAGTAACTCCTTCACATATTTAGTTTGACAAATGAAAATACCTTTATCAGTCTGAGTAATCTACAAACTTAAGAAAAATTTCATCTCACCAATCATTGACATTTCAAATTCATTCTTCATATCATTAAAAAATTTCATGCATAGACCTTCTTCTCCTCCAAAAATGATATTATAGTTACATAAATCTGTCCAATTTAATTAAATGAATATTTGCTATTTATTTGATTAAAAATCCACTAGCCATCAGTTAATTAAATTAACATTTAATTAATTTATCTTCAAAATATTCTCCTATTAATTAAATAAATTATTCAATTTATTTTAATTAATTCATTATACCAAATTCACAATCAATTAAATGAATAAATCCTATTTATTCAATTTGATCCCCCTTTCCTCTTTTAAATAAATTAAATAAAACATTTATTTAAATCATTAAATCCCCCCCACTTGCATTTTCTTACAAATGCAACTTGCACAATCAATAAATTTTTTATTTTAATAAAATCCTATTTTCCCTCACCCACCAAATTCACTTGCAATCCTAACCCCCTTCTAGATTCTTCTAAGCCCTTCCTAATTAGCCTAATCCATCCCCTAATTATTGTCACATTCCTAAGCAACTTGAAGTCACTTCTCAGAGACTTCAAAGTCTTTGAAAAATATTAAATGCTTTGTGTGTTCAACAATTTAACTTCCAAAGTCTTCCAAACCATTAATGGCTCTTACATGACCATTAATGGCTCTTACATAACCATTTATGGTTAATTCAACTTGCACTCATGGGTCTCCTCAAGCATTTATTGCTTTAACCATGGTTATCCCTTTTGCCTTTGCACAAGAGTTTATCCATTGGATAAAAGCTTCATTCTTTGAATAAATAATTTATTCATTCAAGCCAACCTTGACCTTAACTCCCAATTTAACCTTCAGGTCATGTCAAACATTTAATGCTTATTCCCTCTCCTCTCAACCTATCTCATATTGACACTTATCATCTTGGGTTTGGGTTGAAAGCCATCACATGGATTGAATATCTTTCAATCCTAACCCTTGTTGAGATTACTCAATCTCAACCATCCATTGCTCCATTTTTCCTATAAATAGAGCCCATTTCTTCACAATCCAGATCCTGAAAACTTGTATGCATTTAATCTATAGTGAATTTTAGAGAAGATTTAGCATAAATCACTAATATATTGTTATTTTGGCCTAAAATAAATCATTTTAGCATCATAGCATCTAATATTAGTTTTTGTTCACATTTTCTTAGCATTTTAGAGTAAACATTTCAATCTTGAACCTCCACAAGCATCCATAGTGCAAAAAGTTGCTAAGAACTACACTAATTTGGAACTTGGAGAGGAGAGGAACAAAGGAGAAGGAACTAAGAGCATGAGAGAAGGCGTTTGGAGATGCTTTGTTGTATTTACTTCCATAGTTAAATATCTTATCATGTTTTTGGTGTCTCTTTTGATATGCCTGCTTAGATTAGTTTTTGCTTGAATAACACTAACTTTGATCCTTGTTTCTTGTTGTTTTTGTGTGTTATATGACCACAGGTTTTAATCTAACTTGGCCATTTGGCAGTGCATCAGATATCATCCACAAAGACTTCAATAATCAGTATGTCATCATTTTCAATTTTGTAATATAAGTTACTATCAACATTACCTTTACTAAAGCCAAGCTTTGAAAGATATCTATCCAATCTAGCATA
This sequence comes from Cryptomeria japonica, assembly GCF_030272615.1. Taxonomy (NCBI): domain Eukaryota; kingdom Viridiplantae; phylum Streptophyta; class Pinopsida; order Cupressales; family Cupressaceae; genus Cryptomeria; species Cryptomeria japonica. The sequence continues at coordinate 157,452,624 of NC_081414.1, forward strand.
CCATGCTCTAGGAGCCTGTTTTAGTCCATATAAAAGCTTTCTTCAGCCTACAAACCATGTCCTTGTCTTCTGATAAAGAAAATCCATCAGGTTGCTCAATGTAAACTTCCTCTTCAAGATCTGCATTTAGAAATGCACATTTGACATCCATCTAATATACTTTGTAGTTCTTGTGTGCATCATAAGCAAGACAAAGTCTTATCGCTTCAATTCTAGCAACCGGGGCATAAGTCTCTCCATAATCAACTCCTTCTTCCTATGAATAACCTTTGCAAACCAATCTAGCCTTGTTCCTCACAACTTGACCTTCCTCATTCAATTTATTCTTGAAAACCCATTTAGTTCCAATAATGTTCTTTTCTTTAGGTCTAGGTACTAGTTCCCATGTCTTATTCTTTTCAATCTAATATAACTCTTCTTCCATTGCTTTTACCAAATTTTCATCCTTACTTGCTTCAATAAATGATTCTAGTTCAATTTGAGAAATTAAACATACCTCTACAACAACTAACCTTCTCCTAGTCATCACACCTTTCCTTTTATCTCCAATGATCTGATCTTCAGAATGATTTAACTTTACATACCTAGGAGTCTTTGAATTTTCTTGATTTGTTGACTCATTCTATTGTTCATCTATCACTTTTGAATTTTTTGATACTACCGGTGTCACTGGTTCACTATTCTAAACTGATTCTTGCATTACCAGTTCTGGTCTGATAAATTCATCTTCCGATCCATAATCATATGATCTGGTCTGATTACTGCCCTGCTCATCCACCTTGACATTTATGCTCTCCATTATCCTATTCAATCTTTTGTTAAAACATCTATATGCTTTTCTCTTAGTATAATAACCCAAAAATATTTCTTCATCACTTCTAGGATCAAACTTTCCTAATGCATCATCTCTTCTGATGTAACATTTGCTTCCAAAATTTTTGAAATATCTAACAGGAGGAGTATGATCAAACCATAATTCATAAGGAGTCTTACCAATATCACCTTTAATGTGTACTTTTTTGAAAGTGTATACCGGTGTATTCACGGCTTCTCTCCAATAGATATTAGGTAATCTAGCTTTAGTCATCATTGTCCTTCCCGCATCCAATATTGTTATGTTCTTCCTTTCCACTAATCCATTCTGTTGTGGAGTCCTAGGTGCAAAAAGTTGTCTCCTAATACCATTCCTCTCACAAAATTTGTTGAACTCACTACCATGATCTGATCTTAAGCATTTTATCTTCAGTCCTGTCATACTCTCAACCATAGCTTTAAAGATTTTGAATTTCTCAAGAGCTTCAAATTTTTCCTTAAAAAATGCTACCCACGTCATTCTAGAATAGTCATCAATAAATAACATAAAATATCTTTAGTCCTTGTCAGTCCACACAAATCAGTATGAATAAGATCAAGAATTTCATTAGATTTATCATGTATACTTCTGAAAGAAGTTATAACTTGCTTACCCATTTGACATTCCCTACATATCGGATTATGAGGTTTAACAATCTTGGGCAAATCTCTGATAACCAGTATTGAACTGATCTTCACTATGCAATCAAAAATTATATGACACATCCTCTTATGTCATAACCATCTTTCATCAATCTGAGCAATCAAGAAAGCCTTCTCATTGGAGTTCAAATGAAAGATATTACCTTTGGTCTAAGTTTCGGAAGCAATTTCCAATCCAGATCTATTGATGATCTTACATTTTCCATCCTTGAATTGCAAATGAAATCCTCTATCCACCATCTAACCTACACTTTAAATATTATGCTTTAAGCCTTCAACATAATAAACATTGTTATTATTAGTCTTACCATCCAATGATATTGTTCCTTTGCCTTTGATCCTGCATGCCTTGTTGTCTCCAAATCTGACTAATCCACCATCAAATTCTTGCAGTGTTAAAAAATTTCTCTTATTACTAGTCATGTGATGTGAGCATCCACTGTCTATGACCCATTCATCCTTCTCTTCAATTTTTGCAGCTAAATCTTTTTCCTCAGTATGAGTTGTTTCAATGACAGATTCTAGAGAATCATCCTTGATAGAAATAAAGACCAAATCTTTGCCGGATGAAGCTCCATTACCGGTTCCACTCACAGTTTCATCATCATCATTATCATCATCATCATCATCATCATCATCATCATCATCATCATCATCAGTAATACCAAAATCATCATCATCACCATCAGTAATACCAAAATCATCATCATCAACATAATAACATTATTTATCCTTATTCCTTCTAAACCTAGGTCTACTTTGATATTCAGGATTAGGCTTATAATTCCTCACAAATCTTTCATGATTCCTAGCATCTCTTTCAGGGCATCTAGAAGCAAAATGACCAATCTTATTACATGAAAAACATTTAAAGGGGACTTATCCTTTATACTTACTTCCAGCTGGTCCTTTAGGGATTCTTCTAGTAATCAAGGCTTCCAACTCTTCAAGTTCTCTTTCTTCTCTCTCAATTTCCTCCATATCCTTAGCATACATTTCTTTCCAATATATCTTATGCTTACTGGAGGCAGATGCTTTAAATGTAGTCTCATTTTTAGCAATCTCCAAGCTCTTCAAGTTCAAAAGTTGTCAATTTCCTAAGTAATGTATCTCTGGTCGCAAGGGTACTTGACATTGTTGGGAGTTCATTGATAACAGCAACCTTCATCTTGTAAGCCAGAGGTAGAACTCTCAAAACTCTTGACACTATCTCATCCTCACTGATTGATCCACCTCAGCATTTGATACCCATGGCAATCTCATTGACTCTATCCATGAAAGAACTTATCTTCTCATCTTCTTCCATCTTCAAATTTTTATACCTTACCCAGAAACCTTCAAGTTTAGCAATCTTTACTGCCTGGTCACCTTCATAAAGAGTTTCAAGATTCAACCAGATCTTCTTAGCATTCTCTAACTCTATGACATTCAATAACTTTTAATCAAATAGGGCACTCAACAAAGCTTATTTTGCTCTCACATCATTTTCATCTTTCTTCTGTTCATCAGTAGGTGTCGGTGTTTCAGAATTAAGATCATGAGTTGTATACCCTTTCTCCACTATCTCCCAAACTTCAGCTCCAAGACATCCAAGATGAATCTTCATTCACTCCTTCCATATTTTGTACCATCAAATCTGGGACTCTTCTTCTGGTAGGGATTGAATGTAGAACTTGATGTTGATGCCATCGAATCTTGTCAAGTGGTTAAGCTTTTGTAGAGAGGACCTTGCTCTGATACCAATTTTTGTAATTCTCTGATACTGGGAGTAAACTGAGAGGCGGGGGGGGGAGTGAATCAATTTACTCACAAGTACAACAATTAATTCAATTATAAACCTTAGACCAGATAACAACACACATAACACCAATATTTTAATGTGGAAAACCCTGAAAGGGAAAAACCACAGCGGGAAACCCTACCCACAATTAGATGAATACTCTACAATAGTATTGTATACAATAAAAATGGGGTCTGCACTTGCTGAAAGGCCAACAACCTAGAGTGAACTACTCATCACAAAGGGAATTTTCACTGACTTACATAAAAACCATAGTACAATCCAAAAACAAATGAACTATGAAAGTAGCATCTACTAATGCTTGATATAGTTTCGATTAAGCACTCCTATCTTCTCTGCAATACAAAACCTTCCTAAATGATATAACCTTATTCGCTCATAAACCACTCTCAGATAATGCAGAAATAACCACTATCCATCCATACCCATACATCTGATTACATGAATAAGTTGCCTATAAATACAGATCATCAACCTTATTGACAAGGTCAGCTAAACCCTAAACCCATAAACCCATAATTACAAAAACTACATCACACGATACCACTAGACCAATATTATGATTTATATTACATAGCATGGACCCTAATTCAAGTATCCAAACAATTATATCCATCAAAAATTTTGCTAAGACCAAAATCCAACACGCTTCACCAACCGGTAGAAACCCTCAGTGAAATAACAGAAAGTTTAACCGGATCCAAATAGGACCATCATAACAACATGCCATCCAATGCAAAGTCACTAAATACTTAGGACACAATCAAGAAACACCTTCATTATGATAGAAACCGATTCCATAAGCCAGACAAAAATCCAATGACCAAATCACTAAATATTGCTTACCGGTAAAGCTAACCGGGAAAGTTAGAAGCTAGACAATAAAGCCAAAAGCTAATCGGTACTGGTAAATACCAAAAGTGATAGCAACCAAAGCACTAAATCATGAACCAATAGAATATAGCAAGCATATAACCATCTAGAATAAGCATCCAAAATTGATTCCAGAGATCTAATCATATTGGATTAGAATAGTAGCCAAAACCAAGAATAACCGGGATACAGTGTTGACATCAATGACAACACTTAACCAAATCCAGGATATTTCCAATAGTATGTTTATTGGAAAGGAAAGAGGTGGATTTTGTATGTATGGATCAAGAAGTTTACAAAGGATTGATCAAGCAAATAAAGAATCATTTAAGATTATTGAAGAAGCTCTGAAGACTATGTCCATATTTTAGAGCTCCTGGATATAGTAGTGTTGAAGTAGGTTCAGAAATGAATGTTGTCAGTATAGATAAGTCAACAAAGAAGACAATGATCTGAAAACTCTTTTGGATATGAAAGATGGTAAATAGGATATGTTTAAGAGATCATGAGAAAGACTTAAAGAAGAACACATGAATTTGAAGACTTAAAGAAGACGCTAGTAAATAGAAAGATGTTGAAGATGTACCATTCTAGATTATTAACCATGGTGATAAGGTAGTTCATAAAATATGAAATATCATGCTTAATATGTCCCTTGCGAATGTGTGTTTGCATTATGTCATGTGCAATAGTGATAGAGGTTACAAAAGATGTATCATCAACTAATGAAATGTTATCCTCACATGTAACGCGTATTAAAATTATAAATATTCTTCTATTTTTCTTCATTATTTGGTATGTCTAAATCATGTCTAGGTTCAAGAGAAGGTTGTATAATAATCTACTCAATGATAAATAAATATAAATCATGAGAAATCATCAAAATATCTCCATTGAAATATGGTATATCTTCATGATGCATAGAAAAATAGATGGGATCCATGAAATATGGATCACTAGAATACGTGTAAGGTACAATGAATCATTAAAGATAAAGAGTCACTAGATCTTCACCATGAAAATATAAATAAATATTACTATTCTCATTTGTGAGCATATAATTAATATACCATGAGCTATCTGATAGAGAGGGATGATTAGCAACCTCGTGAAGGTAAAAAAGGTGCATTGTTGATATATAGAAGGTGTACAATCATCATAAGTTTCACTAGTAGGATAATCATCATGAACAAGAAATCCCAAATGATAAAATGTATTACTAGCCATGAGTGAATGAGCATCATCATTATATATATAAGTGAAGGTAAAACATGTGTATCTACATCAATAGATTCCTCAAAGAAATATTAATTAAGAGAGACACATGGAAGATAATTCATATATTTAAAAATAAAGTTATCATGCTTGATAGTATAAAATCATAGGAGAAAAGATTGATAATTAAATATCAAGTGCATGTAGGGATAAGTAATAGCTAAGTTTCTATTGTTGAAAATATGGGCAAGTGAGAGGAGGGGGTGAATTAGTTGTTAACTTAAAACAATTTATTTTATTCTTTTCACATCCAAGTCTAAACTACTAAAATTAATTAACATAGATATAGCATGAAAACATGAACATACAATAGATCACACAATGAACATTAGATATGACATGGAAAACCCAAGCGAAAAACCATGAAGAATGTTAGTTCTCAATATGAAACACCGGCTAAGGTGACACCGGTTAAGTTTATTTTTACAAAGGGTGGCTCACTACCAGAACACTCACTACAGGTGGGCTCACTACCAAAGAAAGAGAGAAAGAAAGAAAGAATCCACCACTAAAACACAATCTGCAAAATTGGAGTACTTCTGGTGCCTCAAAACCAACACACTCACACACATCACCAACAGTTAGATCTTTCCTTTCCAATCTCACATATCTTCAATAACAATGTCACACTTTTTCTATATCTAACTCATCCACATCATTCTCATATATATGTACTATCTCTGGGAAGCATAATCTTCCAAGTCAGCCAAGACAAAGATCTAAAATAGGTCAACACTAAACATTCCAGTGGTGGCAAAGAATGAGAAGTAGACCATACCACGACACATCAATGATCAGATCAACATGTTACAATCATTACAAATTCAAGATCCAAAAAAACATGATACACATGCTACACCACAAGTTGTTAAACATCCTCGAATTCCAAACTTAATCCGGACCCAAACACCATTATCCAAAACAACAAAAATAAGAATGGAATTGAGATACATATGGATATAATCGATCAACGCCATATTCGATAACTAGAAATATCTGGATCACCAACATATCTTCCCGACCACCAAATGTTTTAGAAACACATATTCTAGGTTGCCAATACCAAGAACGTCAGAGACATCAATGATATCCATTATGTTGACATCAATGACAACCACTCAACAACATCACAACTGCAACAATCTGCCCCTTTGTCATTGATAGCAATTGTTGGGATCCAAGAACACTGAGAGGGGGGGGTTGAATCAGTGTTCTACCGGAATGAACTTATTTTAACTTTCTAGACCATGCATGTATATACCGGTAAACAAATAAACATATAACAAGAAGCAAATCAACCATCCACATAAATGAACACCTTAACACACATAATTTATACGCGGAAAACCTCAATGAGGAAAAACCACGGTGGGATTTGTGACCCACAATATCAGTTCACTGGCCATATGAAAAGATATTACATATAATAGGGGCCTACACTTGCAAGAGGGCACACTGCCTAGAGCATACTTCTCATCACTAAAGAGCCTCACTAACTACAAGCTTTCTGCCAAAGTAAATTATTGAAAATGAACTCAAGAATGCATTTGCTATGCCAAATAGAGTTCTGGTTTTGGTTATGCTCTGTACTAGTTCATAAACTCTGAACTGCTACCGGTATCTCTTCTCCTCCAAGAATGCTTTCCAAGCTATCTACATATCATTGCATGATATAGAATTCACATACAAAATGATTTCCTTACATATATTTTGCATTATACAATTCTGCTATATTCTTCTATATCCACACATATCATATATCTTTCTTCCTTACTTTCTCTTTTAAAAATAACCTAGCAGACTGACCTATATACCTATTACAAATGATACGCCTTATGTCAACTTACAATACATTACAAAAGTTATTCAATGTCAGCCTCAACAATAATTACAAAATGATAAATCCTCCTTGATGTCGGCTTCCAAAGAAGTATTGACACCGATGCTGGTTCCGATGTAGCCCTGAATGCTCCAAAGCCGGTATCTACCGGTATATGCCTCCTAGTACCGGTTTATCACTTCCATCATATCTTTTTGCGATCAATAAAAACAAAATGAATCCAATGAGTGTCAATTGCCAACATGCAACATCAATCAACAACAAACACAAGACACTCTTTGCAACAACTCTGCAATCTGAATCTCTCAATATCTCTCCCCCTTTAACATCAAGGACAAAGGTGGGCATAACTCCCCTGAAGAAACTTACTCCTTCTCCCCCTATGAGCAAACATCCAAGCATTAGTCTAGATAAGAATATGCAAGCTTGTTCATTCGACCAATGCACAACCAAATGCACATTATTTCACACTGGGAAGGGGTGATACCCCTAACTTCTGCTAGAGATACTCAAAAGTATCTTTACACAATTCTTTCATGAATATATCTACAATCTACTCTTTTGTAGGTACATACACATGCTTTACTTCATTATCCAACACCTTTTCCCTCAAGCAATGATATCAAATGGATAATGTTGTACTAGATTCTTAGAAATGTTTATTGCACTAGTGTTATCACACATAATAGAGATAGGTTCATTAAATGTTATGCCAATATCCTGCAAGGTCTGCTTCATCCATAAAATATGTGTGAAACATGAAGATATTGTGATATTTTGCTTCAGTTGTGGATAAAGAGACAAAATCATGCTTATTACTTGACCAAGCCACTAACTGGGAGATGAGAATGAGTGCTTCACCACTTGTGCTTTTCCTATCATCAACTCTTTCGACCCAATATTCATCAGTATAAGATGTCAGAGTGAAATATGAATTTATGGGGTACCAAATTCCAAACTCCTTTATTCCTTTTAGATATCTACCACAACATGTCATTCTTTCGGTTCTTGCTGAAATATTATTCTCAAACATATTATATACATGATATCCAATTTGGTAGTAGTCAAATATAATAGTCCAATCATTGATTTTTACTAACTTGCATTTTCTTTAGGGGACATATCATCTTTTGTCAATTTGCATCTGATGGTCATAGGTGTACACACCAATTTGAAGTTCTCTAACCCAAACACATTGGATATGTGATTCTTTCAATACTTGTTGAAATCTTGTTGTCAAAGATATTGGATACATGATATCCGGTTTGGTAGCAGTCAAATATAACAATCCTCCAATCATTGATCTGTATTAACTTGCATCTTCTTTAGGGGACTTATCATCTTTTGTCAATTTACATCTGGTAGTCATAGTTGTATACACCAGTTTGGAGTTCACTAACCCAAACTTCAACAATTCCTTGATCTATTTAGATTGTGAAATGAAAATTTCTTTATCATTCTGATTAACTTGGAAACTAAGGAGGAAATTTAACTCACCAATCATGGACATCTCAAATTAATTTTGCATCTCATTAGCAAATTTTTTGCACATACCTTCATTTTCTTCAAAAATTATATCATCAATATACAGTACAACAATTAGGATTTTATCTGAATCTGTTTTGAAATATAAATTGTTGTCAGTCGAACCCTTCTAAAATTATTGATCAATGAAGTACTTATCTAGCCTCCCATACCAAGCTCTAGGGGCTTGTTTCAATCCATACATGGCCTTCTTCAATCTGCAAACAATGTCCAAATCATCTTTCAGCTTGAATCTGTCTGGTTGGTCAATGTAAACTTCTTCTTTCAACTCTCCATTAAAAAATGTTGATTTCACATCCATCTGATAAAATTTGAAATCCTTAAAAGCTGCAAAAGCCAAAAATATCCTGATTGCTTCCATCAGAGCAATTGGGGCATATGTCTCCTCAAAATCAAAGTCGTCAGTTTGAGTATAACCTTTGCAAACCAACCTTTCTTTATTTCTCACAAGCTCTCCATTTTCATTCCACTTGTTATGGAATACCCACTTAGTTCCAATCACATTCTTTTTTGTTGACCTGTTAACTAATTCCCATTTTTTATTCTTCTCAATCTATTCTAGCTCTTTTTTCATTGCCTTCATCCAATTCTGATCACCGCAAGCTTCTTCTACAATTTTCGGTTCAATCTCTGAAAGCAAACACAATTGAACTTTTTCTTGAGTTGCTTTTCTTCTTGTGATGATACCTTTGTTCTTATCTTCAATAATATGATCCAATGAGTGATTCTTCTAAACATATCTTGGGGTCTTAGATGTAGGTGTCGAAGCTTCCCGAGTTTCATTTTATTCTTCTCCTTCTCTGATCTTCTCTTCCCTTTTTCTAGTTAGCCAATTCATCAAATTCATAACTTACCAATTTTCTAGACTCTTTAGATGTGTTTTCATCAACCTTCACATTTTCACTTTCAACAATTTTGTTCAACCTTTTATTGTAACACCAACATACCTTTCTCCTTATAGAATATCCTAGGAATATGCCTTCATTAGCTCTACTGTCAAATTTTCCAAGGTTATCCTCATCTCTTCGGATGTAGAACTTGCTTCCAAATACCTTAAAATATTTCACTGTCGGAGCTCAACCATGCCATAGCTCATAAGATGTCTTTCCATGTCTTTTCCAGTATAGAATTTTGGTAAGAGTGTAGACTGCAGTATGAATTGTTTCTCTCCAATAGAATTCTAGAAGTTCTTCTCCTTTAATCGTTATTCTAGCTACCTCTTGAATTGTTCAGTTCATCCTTTCTACTACACCATTCTGCTGAGGTGTTCTTAGGGTAGACAACTATCTTCTAATGCTATGTTTTTCACAAAAAAATGTTAAACTCATCAAAAGTAAATTCTCCTCCTTTGTTAGACCTCAAACACTTAATATCTCTATCAACTTCATTTTCAACTTTAGCCTTGAATATTTTGAATTTCTCTAATGCTTTTGACTTCTCTTTGAAAAATGCAACCCATGACATTCTAGAGTAATCATCAATCAATATCATGATATACTTCTCACCTTGTATATTACTTGTTCTAGTCGGACCACATAGGTCTATATGTACTAAGTCCAACAATCTAGTGGACAAATGCTCATTTCCTCTATAAGATCCTCTTGTTGGCTTTCCAACTTGATATTCTCTACAAATGTTGTTATCCAGTTTGGTTAGTCTCGGTAAATCTCTCATTGCAATTGACGAATTGATCTTCACTAAGTTGTCAAAATTGATATGACACATCCTTAGGTTCCAGAGCCAGCTATCATTGATCTAAGATAACAAAAAATGCTTTGTATCTCCTTCTAGAAAATGCATGTTTCCGCCAGTCCTTTTCCTTGCTGCAATAACAACTATGGATCCTTTCCAGATCTCAAAACCATCATCCTGAAAAACAACATTCTAACCATTTTTTGGACATTTGTCCAACTTTCAAAAGATTATGATGTAAAACCTTCACATAGTAAATATTATCAGTATTATGCTTTCCATCAAAATAAATAGAACCAATTGCCACAATTTGTGTTGTCTGATCATCTCTGAACCTAATGGAACCACCATCTTACTTATCAAGTTTCACAAGCTTTCTTTTGTCTCTAGTCATATGATTTGAACATCCACTCTCAATCAACCATTCATTTCTATCTCTTCTAGCATGTAAATTAGTAGCAAAAGTCTTACGAATATCAATCTTAGGTACATCTCTTTCTACCAAAAACAAACAATAACCATCTTCATAATTTGATTCATCATTTGAAATGCCAACATCATCTTTGACATAATAGGCTCTCTTATTAAATTTTCCTTTACTTTCTCTAGACTTTTGTCTTGAACCTTTTTTCAGACACCTAGTAACAATATGACCAATCTTTCCACATCTAAAGCATTTAAGGGATAGCATACCTTTGTATTTGCCAATTCCTTTCTCTAATCTCCTTACAATGTTTGCTTCCATCTCATTGAACTTTCATCTTTTGGATCTTTCTTAGAGGCTTTAAATGCAGACTCAGTCTTATCCTTGTCTTTTCCAAACTTCCTTATCTCAAATGCTGATAGAGTACCATAAAGTTATTCTCTAGTGAACTTATTCAGATCATAGGTTTCTTCAATAGTGGAGATCTTGTCACTATAGCTTTCCGGTAGCGACATCAAGAAATTCTCAACTATTTCCTCATCTATCAAGGTGCTACCAACTTCTCTAATTTTATTTACCATACTATCAACCTTTTGAAAGTAGCTAGTTATGTCCTCTCCTTCTTCCATTTTCAAGTTCTCATATATACGCTTAGCTGTTAGCTTCTTTGATAATTTCACTTTGTCATTTCCTTCATAAATATCTCTTAACTTTTTCCAAACCTCATAAGCAGTAATCTATGAAATAACCTTGTCAATTTAGTCTTAGATAAAGCACTAAAGATTACATACCTTGCCTTTTCACTCTCTTCATAAGCTTGAATCTCATATGGAGTGGTAAGACCATTTGTCGGTTGAGCATACTTAGTTTCCATTTCCTTCCAAGTGTTGTATCCCAAAGAGATCAGGTAGCCTCTCATCTTCACTTTTCAAAAACTATAGTCGGATCCTTAAAAAGTAGGAATAGTTAATTTATGTGTAATCAAATCCAGATCTACCTCAAGCGGTTAAGCTCTTCTCCAAGGAACCAAATCTATGATACCAATTGTTGAATGTTTGGGCAATTGAGAGGCGGGGGGCTGAATTAGTTGATAACTTAAAACAATTTATTTTATTCTTTTCACATTCAAATCGAAACTACCTATAGTGTCATAAAATTTTGACCCTTGCAATTTTAACCACATTTGGGGTCCTCACCTTGGCGACGACATCCCCTCTCTTAACCGGGACCTCTTCTTGCATTTGTGACCCTTCTCCTTTCCTCCTTTATGTCTTGTGGCTTCTCTATATCCTTTCTGGGCCCAAAATAGGTTAGGACACGGGTGTGGCGCCCTTGTCCCCCTAGGATAGTGGCATGGCACCCCTGTCCCCATCTCCTAGGGTGGTCATATGTGCAGACTGTCCGATCTCCTATGCATTATTTATCTCTAGGTTTTGCAATTCCTCTTTTTCGACCTTCAATATTTGAAAATTAATTCTTGAGGCATGTATAAAAGGGAATTCAATACCCTCATTCGAAAGAGAGGGGGACGAATAGATAGCGCATAGAGAAGATACAAGATTTCAAGGTCATCATCAAGCATTCAAGTCTTCTTCATTCATCCATTGGAGCAACATTATAACATTTATTTGCAAGTATGTGTGTGTGTTAGGGTTTTGTCATGTTACATGCCATTTCATACAACATTTGTGGTTACATTCAAGAAGAAAACCAATCATCATCAATAAGTTGTAGATCTACAAAGTATACATCTCCATTGCTTACATTCAAGCATTTGCAATTACTTTCTTTCTAGGTTGATTCCTCAACCAGGGTTTGACTAAGGCAAACCCCTATCCACAACCCCCCTTTCTTCTCTTTTATGTGTGTAGGTTGCAAGTGCACAGTTGTAATTGCAGGTTTGGGATTCATTTGCAGAGATGGAAGAACCCTTTTCATTTCATGGATTTTGTGGCGGACCATGTACATTCCCGCCACGATCCTGATGACTTTTCTCCAAATTTGTAGTGTAGATCTGTGTCAGTTTAATTAGCTTAGATCCAAAGTTACAGTGCGATCCTGAACTAATAGCACCTCATTAAACTCATTTCCTCTCTCTTTTCCACATATTCAACAAGTCAACTTTATCATTTACAAAAGAGGGTAAATCACACATAAACCACTTGCAATCCACTTAGTATTCATATCCTTTTCTCTCTTGGATTTGGATCTAGTGGATTCAACCTCTCTTTTGATTGTAAAGTTCCTCCCAAGTGAAAATCATCATAGTGGCTTCCTTTCTCTCTCCTAGGTGGGGAGTCACTAGGATCCAATTTTCTACTTTACATTTTGGTGAACCTGACCTCTTTCACATTAATTTTGATTTCTCATTCTTAGATCTAATTAATTGCAATTTGAGTTTCAAATTTTCATTTTCAAGATTGATCTATTTGCAAATTTTAAAGGTTAATTGCATAGAAACCCTAATTTGTCATTTTGAGAAAATTAAGCTTGTGAGGTGTAAAATTCTAATTTCTTATTTCAGATCTGATTTATATTTCAAAATTGCAATTCAAATCTATCTCTTTATTCTGAAAATTCAATGGTTAAATCATAAAAACCTAATTTTTAAGATCTTTTCATTTTCAACCTTTGACTGCAAGTTTGACCAATCTAGACATCTCCAAATCTGTTTTTTTTTAGATTCCGCATTAAAATCATAATCTCTACCATCCCTGAAAATTTTGAAAAAAGTTGGTAGGACCGTGTGCGTTCCCTCTACGATCCTCGATTTTTTTCCCGAAATTTTGGGAGATGGAATTGACTATATTTTTCTGCTCAAATCCAACAAATCAGCACACTTTATCAATTTTAACACTCCCTAAGGTTGAACACAAATTCAAAATTTATCAAATTCACATCTTAAAATTAATTTTCATAAAAAGGTCCTAATTTTTTAGATCTGTTTTTCTGGCAAATTCAAATTTCACTTAAGAGACTTTTAATGGCAATTAATAAATTGGATTTACTTGCTCTTTCACATGTGATTACATTAATTTTTGCATATATTTATCATGTGTCGGATAAGAGTTTCTTTCATTTCCTGTTGCTTCTCTTTCTTCATAGAGCTTGGTCATATTGTGTTGTTCAGATTTCCAAATTATTAGATCTCAAAGCTTTCATGTATCATTTATGTTGCATTATGGTGATGTTGTTAACAAAATTCATTTCCTATGTTAATCAACTTAAAGTTTTTGTAGATCCTAAACCTAGAGATCCTAATCTTTGTACCTCTCCTAGGGTATCTTGTGTGAAAGAAATGAGATCTAATGCTTTACCCAATGATCTTTCTACAAGAGAGAAAACATTGGAAAGTAATATGGATCCATATTCTTCTTCTACACACACCCTTGAGCAAGAAATATGACAACATCAACATTCTTACATCTTTGGATCCTCCTTATTCTCCTAGGACCTATCTTCAACATCAAAGTCTATGTAGAGAGGATGATGTCATGCATTTTATTCACGACCTTTCTCCTCACATAGAGATCACTAACAATGAGCTTTTGAATGATGAAGATATTCCTCCCCAATCTTCCAAAAAGGATAATATTGATAAAGGCAAAGAGATTCTCATTCCACATGATACTCCTCCTTCATCTACAAATCCTTTTATGCCTCCTTACACATCAGATTTCAAAGAAATTCATGATCTTGTTCCTCCATCTAGTCAATTGCAACACTCTTATAGCCTTGGCTTTCATATAATTACAAAACAAGGTTTTAAAGGACAAGGAATTGGAAAATTTGAGCATCGAATTCGTGTCCCTATAAAACCTCCTACACAAACTACTACAAGAGGCCTAGGAAGTGGTACCCCTCTTTCTATGGACGAATTCCTTAGAATTCAAAACTTTAAATATTACCTTCAAAAACAACAAATCAAGAGAGCCCGCAAGAATGCTTCTTCTTCAAAGCATCCTTTTTGTTCATTTCATCAAACCCATGATCATAATGTTGATGATTGCCCTTCTTTTCAAAAATCTATTCAAGATGGTATAGATAGTGGGAAAATTAAAACTGTGGATAATGAAACTCCTTCTTCTAACAAACCCTCTTCTTCATGGGAAGATGATATTTACCATCCAGATTGATTAGCTACAAGAATCTATTGGATATTGAAATATGACAAGAACATTTCCTTTCCTCCTCAAAATAAAAACAAAAATCTTAATCAAGTGAAAGGTATTGAATATTGCATTTTTCATGATTTATATTCACATTCTATTGGAAAGTGTTATGCATTTAAGAAATTTGTTCAACTACAATATGATCTTGCACACATTTGTCTCACAGAAGATTTAGCTGTCTTTCTTGGTAAAAACATCACGCCTTAGCACTTCCTTTCTCTTCATGTTGCTCTTCACCCTATGGAATAATTAGCTCATTTAATGGGGGCTATTTATCATTAGTGGTTGAAGTATTTTACTTTAACATACTTTGGGGTAGCAACATGAAGTCCATTTCTTCTTCTTCTTTCTATACATTTATCTCTATCTTTGTGCATAATTTATTATTAGATCTCTTTTCTTGCATAGGATTACTCTTATGTGAGCATATAATTGTTCTTTGGTTTTGCTCTTTTCTTGGAAAGGGGCATCTTTAATGAGTACTGCACTTCTTTTCTTTCCTTCATTCTCTTTGAAATCTGACTGCTTCTATGGTTTCGATTATTTGCAAGTATGATATGCCTCTAAGCAAGGAATGATCTCTTGGGAGGTATGTATCCTTTCCTTGAGAGGATTTGTTCCACTAGGACGACATATCACTTGAAACTAATCACCATCAAAAAAATGTGTAATATTTCTCCTTGTTCTCCTCACTTGGGGGGCAAGGATTTTTGTTCCTTTCCCTTGCATCATTATTTCCTTTATGGGTTGCATTTTTCATATGTGATTGGCATTTCTTACAATGGTATTATTTTATGACTAATCCCCTTTGGAGAATATATGATGCTTTTTCTCTCTTCTTTTTGAAGATTACAACTTCTTGAGACATGTATTTTACATTTACTAATGTCTTTTCTTGCATGTGTTCATGTAATTTCATTGCACATTTTCTTATGTTTAATCTCTCTCTAGTAGATTGTGTAAGCTCTTCTCATTGTCTCTTAGCTTGGGGGGAAATGATCTCTCTCTCTTTCTCTAGGGATCCACTTTTTCCTATTATGTGGATGGTGTGAGGTCTATTACTTGATGTCATTCCTTGTGCAAAATTATTGGTTATTGACTTGAGGATTCTCTCTTATACAAGAAGTGTTAATCCTTGACTACGACCTCTTTAATACTTGGTTATGTACATCTATGATAAATCCAACCATCTCTCTGGGTTCTAAAAGTGAGTCATCCCTCACCAAGAATCCCTTTCACCTAGAAATAGGAGGAAGGATTGCAATCTTGTTCTTTCCTTGTCTTGTTCTAGAAGATGTTATATTTTTCTAAGACAACTCCTCTTGGGGGTAGATGTCTTTTGAACAAAGATCTCTTCTCCTCCAAGGATCAACTTTATACTTACAACAAGATATCTCTTGTCAAATATCTTATCCTTTCTTAAAGAGTATTCCCTCTCTTGCTTGGATTTATGACATTGTTTGCATAGTGGATATCTTCTTTGTGACAAAGGTAGGTATCCTTGTTCTACTTTCCTTAAGATATCAACATTAGACTATGTTGACATCTTAAGGGGGGGGCACCCACACTGCCCCTTTGTACTATACTTCTCTCATGCATTGAATAGTGGGACATTCTTGGAACTAGAGGGAAACCTCTTAGAGAAAGATGTCGTCACTTTTCTATTGTATAGTGGGTCATTCTCGGAACCAGAGCACAGTCTCTTAAAGCGAGATGTCTTCACTTTTTCTTTTCTTATACAGTGAGACATGATTGAAACTAGAGGGAAACCTCTTAGAGAAAGATTTCATCACTTTTATTTTGTACAATGGGTCATTCTCGAAACCAGAGCATGGTCTCTTAGAGTGAGATGACACCTTTCTTTTATACGGGGTGATTATTCTTAGAACTAGAGCATGATCTCTTAGAGAGAGATATCACACCTTTCTTGACACTTGTACTATACATTCTATATAGGTTGTAGCATACTCGGGCATAGACTCCTATGAGGCGCTTTGAACCTCACTTGTACACACGCGCATGAGGTTGAGTGGAACTAACAGAGTTCTCACTCTCTCTCTTTACATGGATCACCTAGGCAAGCTCTAGGGTGAGATTTTCCATGTCCTTCTCTCCATGGATCACCTATTTTTAGGGGCGAGACATCCATGGTTTCTTTCTTCTTCGCCTTCTTCTCATGGATCACCAAAGTGTGTATTCATGTTCTCTCTCTTCTTCTTCTCATGAACTCTTACTATTGATAGTTCATGGATGATGTCAACTTTTCTCTTTTATGTGGTCGCTCATGTTTATGTAAATGACATTGTTCTTTGTGTCCTAATTAGTTGTTGAGATATTTGAGGTCAATATCTCTTCAGCTAGTTAGTTTGTCATCTTGTATCCTGTTCTTTTCGTGTATCTTTTTGCGCTTTGTCTTTGTTTTGTGTATCTTGTGCCTTTTTGTTTTGTGTTCTCTTTTATATGTTGGCATGAGTTAAGACCCTAAGATTGGGGGCTTTATGTTCCTTGATATTAATGATGTCTTATACTCCTTGTGGTATTGCATTGCATCTCCCATCTTCATCTCTCTTTTCTTCTACTTTACCGGTAGTAGTGGCATAATCCATACTCCTGCTAAAGTGGAGGCTAAATGTTGTGTCATAAAATTGTGACCCCTGTAATTTTAACCACATTTGGGGTCCTCACCTTGGCGACAACATCCCCTCCCTTAACCAGGACCTATTTCTGCATTTCCAACCCTTCTCCTTTCCTCCTTTATGTCTTGTGGCTGCTCTGTATCATGTATGGGGCCCAAAATAGGTCAGGATAGGGGCGTGGCACCCGTGTCCCCCCTAGGAAAGGGGCGTCATACCCCTGTCCCTCCTAGGCCCCTAGGAAAGGGGTGTGGCACCCTTGTCCCCTTAGGATAGTGGTGTGGCACCCCTGTCCCCATCTCCTAGGGTGGTCCTATGTGTGGGCTGCCCGATCTCCTATGCATTATTTCTCTTCAGGGCTTGAAATTCCTCTTTGTCAGCCTTCAGTAGTTGAAAATTAATCCTTGAGGTATGTATAAAAGAGAATTCAATACCCTCATTCAAAAGAGAGGAGGACGGATAGATAGCATAAGGAGAAGATACAAGATTTCAAGGTCATCATCAAGCATTCAAGTCTTCTTCATTCATCCATTAGAGAAATATTATAACATTCATTTTCAAGCATGTGTGTGTGTTAGGGTTTTATCATGTTACATGCCATTTCATACAACATTTGTGGTTACATTCAAGAAGCAAAGCAATCATCATCAACAAGTTGCAGATCTACAAGGTATACATCTCCATTGTTTACATTCAAGAATTTGCAATTACTTTCTTTCTAGGTTGATTCCTCAACCGGGGTTTGACTAAGGCAAACCCCTATCCACAACCCCCCTTTCTTCTCTTTTCTGTGTGTAGGTTATAGGTGCGCAATTGTAATTGCAGGTTTGGGTTTCATTTGCACAGACAGAAGAACCCTTTTCATTTCATGGATTTTGTGGCAAACCATGTACATTCCCACCACGGTCCTGACAACTTTTCTCTAAATTTGCAGGGCAGATCCGCATCAGTTTAATTAGCTCAGATTCGAAGTTACACCATGATCTCGAATTGGTAGCACCTCATTTCAATCATTTCCTCTCTCTTTTCCACATAGTCAACAAGTCAACTTTCTCATTTGCAAAAGAGGGTAAATCACACATCAACCACTTGCAATCCACTTCGTATTTAGATCCTTGTCTCTCTTGGATTTGGTTCTAGTGGATTCAACCCCTCTTTTGAATGTAAAGTTCCTCCCAAGTGAAAATCATCCCAGTGGCTTCCTTTCTCTCTCCTAGGTGGGGAGTCACTAGGATCCAATTTTCCACTTTACACTACCATAATTAATTAACACATATATAAAATGAAAACATGAACATACAAAAATTCACACAATGAACACCAGATATGATGTGGAAAACCCAAGAAGGAAAAAAACATAAGGAATGTTAGTTCTCAATATGAAACACCATTTAAGGTAATTTTTACAAAGGGTGGCTCACTAGCAGAATGCTCACTACAAGTGGGCTCCCTGCTCAAAAAAACACACTGTCAAAGAAAGAGAGAAAAAAGAAAGAATCCACCACTGAAACACAATCTCCAAAACCAGACTGCTTTTGGTGCCTCAAAACCAACACACTCACACACATCACCAACAATCAGATCTTTCCTTTCCAATCTTGCATATCTTCAATAACTATCACACTTTTCTATATCTAACTTATCCAAATAATTTTCACATATATTATCTCTAGGAAGCATAACCTTCCAAGTCAGCCAAGACAAAGATCTAAAATAAGTCAATGCTAAATATTTTGGTGGTGGGAAGGAATGAGAAGTAGACCATAGCACAACACACATCAATGGTCAGTTCAACATTTTACAATCATTACAAATTATGGACCCAAAAAAACATGATACACATGCTACACCACAAGCCGCTTCATATCCTCAGATTTTGGACTTAATCCAAACCCAAACACCATTATCTAAAACAACAAAAATAAGAATGGAATTGAGATACAAATGGATACAATCGATCAACACCATATCCAATAACCAAAAATATCTGGATCACCAACACATCTTTTGGAGCACCAAAGATTCTAGGAATACATATTCTGGATCACCAATACCAAGAACATCAAAGACATAATGACAACCATTATGTTGACATCAATGACAACCACTCAACAACATCACCATCACAACTGCAAAAACTATAATAGGTCATAAAAGATGACATAATAAATTATAAAACATAGTGATAGAAGAAGTAAGCTTGGTAAATAAATGGGATGTGATAGTTACAATGAGACAATCAAAATCAACAATATGGCAAAGGGGTAATGTACCTCAAAGAATAAAAAGAATTTTTATTTCACATCTTAAAATAAGATGTGAAATTATAAAATATAGATTTGAAAACTGTAATAATGGTAATAAACTCTAAGTGGGACTAGGTCATGGAGGAAAACTTTCCTTGGGGGCATTCAACCTTAAATAAAAAACACACATACACATAAGTGTAAATTAACCTAGATCTAATAAATGATAGTTATGGGCCAATGCATTTTGATAGCAAATGTCAAGGTATGAAATTAAATGTGATAGATATGGGTACTTAGCCCATTGGCTATCAAATTTATACCTCAAATAAAGATTTTACTCTTTGTAAGTTGTAACCTCAATATATTCTCTTAGATCTTATGTCAAATTTTTTCTCTATTTGGACTCAAGTCCATAGTTCTAATTCTAATCCATAGTCATGAATTTTCTTTTGTGTCTAGATTTAACCCTACATAATGTATAATTTCTCTTTAACTCATTTGATTGATTTTTGCTTGCTATTCTCTTTTCCAATACTTGATGAGTATTAGAATTTACAAAAAATCTTTGAAGGTGTATCATTATGTGGCAAGGAGACACATTCTTCTAGGTCAACCAATATAAATTGAAACTAACAAGTGTCCTATAATTATTTATGTAGAATTTTATAATCATTTTAGTGCACCAAAAGCAAATGTTTTGTATTGCTTTTTTCTTTAATACTTTAAGATAAGTGAGATGAAATATGTGAAATGATTAATTTTAATACACATAACACCAAATATCAAAAATTATGTACTTAGTCAACTTAGGTTATAAAAATATTGGGCAACAATCAATCATATAAAAATTCAAATTTTAGAGAGGTGTGGTTTACATTTGTGACTATAGAAATGATCATTGGTTCAAGAAAATAATTGAATTCAAATAACCAAGATGCTAATTCACATGATTCAATGAGTAACTAGGGATAAGTCTATTCATGGGTGATCTCAAGTCTCTCATCCTCATTTTGCCTCTCCTCAAGACTATGACCATGGGTTTGTTGGATGGTTGAATTATAGCAAGTTTCCTCAACTTTCTATGGCTTTCTCACCTACACATTATGCTTAGCCATGTTAAGAATAAAAAATCAGATTATAATTTTTGGTTGGGAGCCTCTTTTGGGTGACTTGGACTTCGTTCAGTTGTATGGAGAAATCTAGATGATAGGGAACCCCTTCTACCAATTAATGGTATAGCTCTAGGGACATAGTTACTTTATCTTTGTTTTTCTCTAGAATTTGTCCCATTTGGACTTCAAAATGTAAATAGTTATATCCATACACACATACTTTTAACGATAATATAGACTAAAATTCACAAATATATAATCTAATTTGCACACGTGTGTATGGGGACACATATTCATCTACAAAAATCAAAATTAAATAACTAATATATGACAAAACCTTTTAAAAATAATTTTAAAATAAAAAATCATTTAATCATTTAATATATAAATTCAATATATAATTTAATTTGTATATACATGAACATTTAATGATAATATAGACATATATTCATCTAAAATAAATAAAAAATTTATATAAAATTTTTTTTTTAAAAATCTTAAAATATAGATCCATTAATAAAACCTTATTTAAGTGTTTTGAAACAAACACACACACATCTAAAAAGTAATTAAACTAGCATTTGCACGCTTTTTTCGTGCTGCAACAAAATGCTGATAGGTTTATCTAAAGTTGCCATTTTTGTGTAACTGTCGGTTTAATTTTTAGTCAATAGAAGGTTGATAATTTGTTGACAATTTTTTAGTATAAAAACCTCCCACATAAGGCCTGTTGGCTGAAAATCTAAATATTTACTAGTATTTGCACATTTTTTGTGTGCAACAAATGCTGATAGGTTCATATTTTCAAATGTAAAATCAAAAATTAAATTTTAAATTTAATGTTTTGGCATGTAAGTCAAATGTCTAGTTTTTGCTTTATGTTTTATTCAGTAGTACATTTCTATAATTGAAACATTCAATACCAAGATGACAAATGGAATGTGTTCTCCCCTTTCTAATAAAATTTTAACTCATTCATTTTCAACAAGCATATGAATTACAACACCCTCACAACATTATAACACTCTTAACTAACAATGTAATATAATTGCAAGGTAGAGCTATTTCCATAATCAATCTAACATTTTCAATTCAAACAATGAAACAAATTTAAACTAAAAAAAGTAAAAAAAATGCGATACAAGTTTCATTATGTTCATCTGTCTAGAATCAAGGACAATTTGTAGGAATAGATGAAATGGGAGAATTAAAAACATACGGCTTAATTTTAATAAGAAAAAATAATCATTATGTTATATTTAAATATTATAAACCAATATTGAATTCTCTAAAATGAGATACATTATAAGTTACAAAATATTGCACACAAAACATAAGTCTTAAATTTGTAAATGGATATTAAAAAATATTTAAGATAATCTTCAAAATATTTTTAAAAGAAAAAATCATTTATAATCTTAAAAATATAATATTCAGGATATTTATATTCTAAAACAAAAATCTTAAAATTTATAAATTGATATTAAAAAATATTCAAAGTAATCTTCATGCTAAAAAGAAAAAATCATTTATAATATTCAAACAATATTTAATTTCTAAATTGATAATTTAAAAAATAATGATAATCTATAAAATGTTTTTTCTAGAATGAGATGCATCATAAGTTACAAAAAATTGCACACGATGAGCTTTAATTTTTTGAAAAACCTCCCACATATATACTATTGAATATTATAAGAAAAAAAATTGTTTCAAGAGGCTTTCTGACTTAAAAGCCCCCCACATAAGTCCTACTGATAAATATAAGAAAAGAAACTTCTCAATAAAATCTGATTATATATATATATATATATATATATATATATATATATATATATATATATATATATATATATATATATATATATATATATATATATATATGTGTGTGTGTGTGTGTGTGTGTGTGTGTGTGTGTGTGTGTGTGTGTGTGTATATATATGTGTGTACATATATATATATATATGTACACATATATATATATATATACATATATATATATACATATATATATATACATATATATATATGTGTGTGTATATATATATATGTGTACATATATATATATGTATATATATGTACACATATACATATATGTATATATATATATATGTATATGTATATATATATATATGTATATATACATATACATATATATACATATATATATCTATATACATACATACATATATATATATATATATATATATTTTGTAGCGTCCTAAAATTTCACCCCTTGCAATTTTTGATCGCATTTGGGTCTTCGCCTTAGTGTTTGCGCCCCTTAGCCTAATCGAAGACTTGATAATGCTCATACATTTCAAAGACAACATCCTAGCTCAAAGGTGCACCCTAGGCCACCTTGATCCTACCCCAAAATAGGGCTAGAGCAAGGCATGGCACCATGGTCCTCCCTAAAGGGGACCTATTTTTGGGCCCCTCCCCCATCTCAAATTTGAAGCAGGAAAACACCCCTCTATGTTGGCTCATGTCAAAAAATTAATTAATTCACTCCACTGGCAAGTATCTAAGAGGGATTTCCCCTCTCATTTGAGGATCATGAAATTCAATCAAGCATCCAAGCATTCAAGAAATCAAGCATCTGAGACTTCAAGAGCGTTTGAGCATTTTTAGTCTTCCTTTAAGCTTTGGAGAAACAATAGAGTCAAGATTTCAAGCATTGAAGAGGAGATCATCATTCTAATTCATGAAAATAATAATTCCATGTGGAGGCAAGAAAAACTTCACAAGGAGGTATAAGCATTTCATTTTCAGTCAATTCAAACATCCCCTCAAAGAGGAGGATTTCTACTTTCAGTCATTTCAATTACATTATTTTGACCACTTGGTTAATTCCAAAACCAAGGTTTGACCTAAAGGTAACCCCTATTCCCAACACATTTCCCTTTCCTTCTGTGTGTAGGTAGTAGGTGTGTCATTGTACCTATGAAATTAAGCTTTATTTGCACAGACGGAAAAACTCTTTTCGATGCACAGAAAGTTTGGAGGACCAAGAGGGTGGGTGACCTGGTTTAGACACACGGTCCCTGCTACTTTTGGCGGATTTGGCAGAGGAACTCTGAATCATCTCAAACTCCTCAAATCCAAGTGCACAACAAAATCCTGAATCTGTAGCTCATTGTTTTCTCATATTTGTTCTCACTTCCAACACTTAGTCTTAATTCAACTAGTCAACTTACAAAAGAGGGTCAAACACATTCCATTTCAATAAATCTACTTAGTATTCAGTCTTAATTGGATTAGTGACTGGATCTAGTAGATTTACCCCCTCTTTTGAATGTAAAGGCATCTCCCCCAAGCGAAAATGGGTGATTTGATGATTTCTTCTTCATTGTTGCAAATTGCCAAGTCACCTAAATTTTCCCTTTACATTTTTGGTGAACCCAACTCCTAACACCCTTAATTTTGATTTTTCTTTTCAAATTTGAGTGTATGCAATTTAAAATTCAAATTTTCAATTACAAGTTTAATTTTGTTGAGATTTTAAAAAATTAAGAGGTTAAAATCATAAAAGCCCTAATTTTTAAATTCAAAATTGAGCTTATGATTTGTCTAAATTGGATTGATTGTTTCATATTTGAGAACTCTTTAATTTTACAATTCAAGTTTTCATTTACATGTTTAATTTTCAAAAAAATTAAAATTAAGTGATTAATTTTAAAAAAAAACTTAATTTTAAATTTTAAACTGAACTTGTGGATTGTGTAGATCTTGAATTAATTTTCAAATTTGAATCCTTGCTTCAATTTCAAAATTCAAATTCCCACCTTACAAGATTCAAATTTTCAAAATTAAGCAATTTACGCAACAAACCCTAATTTTTAAATTTTATTTTTTTATTTTGATAAAAGTGGGCAAGCCACTAAACAATATTTTATTAATTTTGAATTTTGATACAATCAGGTTCAAAGGGCATACCGGCAGGAAAGAACCCGCAAGAAAACCTTCGGTTATGGCCCAAAACAAAAAATTTAAAAAACCCCATATTCCCAATTACATATTTGATTTTGATCACCCTCCCATTACATGGCTTTCAAAGATATACATAACATTATCCACATGACCCAAAAAATCATGAGATGTGATCTGTAGCCTCAAGGCTTCCCAAGTTTTGCCAAAAAACATATCAACCGATCAAAACCCTGCATCAAAAAAGACAACAACATATCTGCACAGATAGTTAATTTTGAAACCAAGAAGTTGAGCTCTCATCAGGGGGTTCTCTATCCATGATCAAAGGAGGAATGGTCTGCAAGGGAGATTCTGGTCATGGAGGAGCTAAGGCCAAAAAACCAAAAGATAGCATAGAATGTAAACCCATAAACACCACCAATGCTTTATCCATTAACTATGAGGGAACCGATTCTAGCAAGGTTTCAAAAGAATACAAGGTGTCCCCAATCTATCACATAATAACCCCATTCTCATCTCAAACAATAAAACTCCACACTTCCCATTATCCAACAGATCAGAACAAGGAAGAAATCCCCCATAATAAAAAGAGCCCAACTCAAAATGATAATTATCCAATGCAGACCTAACAAGGTCCTAGGAGCAAATCGAGGGAGGGATAAACGTATGAACCAAGAGTAGGAGTAAATCCATGTCAAGCAAAATGTCATGGCAAACAGTAAGAAATTGAGATAGAATCTTAGAACCAAAAAAGGAAGGACCAGACTGCAACCAGATAGTTCCCAACAGCCTGGGAACCTCAAAATCTACCTAAGGAGTAGGCAAACAAAACATTTCCCCAAGCAATTCAGAATTATTTCTTGGAACCTCATTATCCGTCTCAATCGGGCATTCGACAATGATCCTATATCTTGAAAGAGCCGAAGCACTTGACATATGACAGAGCCCAAACAAGATCAATTCAATTGTTTACTGTTGTATTGAGAAAGATATCGGCTTATAAAGACCAAGCGCCACCAAAAACGTGAACCGATCAAATCATGCTACTTCATGATTACAAATGAAGCCAATTAAAGCAAGATTAAAGCTTATACAAGATAACACATAAATGAAGGACTCTGTGCGATAGTGGCGGCTGAAAAACTAGTATTGCATATCCCAGCCAATGCCACATAACAAGCTACTTACTCCTATCATAATAGCTACATAAAAAAACGTGAATGATTGCAGCACATTTCCATCGTACTTCATATAACAATAAACTTTTAAAACACACGAGCAAGGACAAAGTAGATAAATCATGCTGAAACATAGTAACACATACCAAAACATAAGTGCTGATAGCGTGCCACCTTAATACCATAATAGGTACCTAGCCTTGCTGTTTATGACAAATCCTAAGCATACTAAATAGCCAACTAAGAATTGCCTACTAAGCATACTTACCATTTGCACATGAACACCAAACATGCTTACCTCTCAAGGCATAAGGGCGCTGATAAAATTTTCTTGTTTTTTATAAAATCATACTATGGAAAAAACCAAGAAGACTTAATGCAAATGTTTTAGAAGGGAAGGCAGGATCTCTTCCATATTTATATCCCACAAATTTGCATTAATGTCAATGGCTAAATTTGCCAAAAAATCCGCTATAATGTTAATTTCTCTGAAGCAATGAGTGATCAAGAAGGAATCAAAGAAAGCCAACTGTTGTAAAATTAACTCTAGAACATATTGTAATTTCCAACAGTTAGATTTCTTCTTCATGACACATTGGATAGTTACCATCGAGTCCCCTTCAATTACAAGATCCTTGATGCCCAAGGATATAGCCATGTCTAAGCCTAGAGACAGGGCATTAAATTCTGCAAAGTTATTGGACTGATGCCCAATCGTGTGACATCTAGCCTGTACAATATTAGCATGATGGTCAAAAATCACCATACCTACTCCTGCCAAACCAGGGTTTCCATGAGAAGCACCATCAAAATTCAATTTATAATGCACATTAAGAGGAGGCTTCCAAATAGATGCAGCTCTTTTGGATAAAACATCACTATTTTTCAAAATGGAACCACGAGAAGGCAAAATAGATAATAGCTTCCAGACCCTCATCACCCTACTATCCCAGTGCGAGAAAGAGGAAATATTTTCGAGGTTCTTCAAGATATAAGTCAAGACAACTTTTGAAATGGAGGATTAAATTTTTCAGTAAAATCTCCTCAAGAGAAGAACTAGTCTTTTTGAAGATCCTATTGTTTCTTTCTAACTAGATATTCTAGATTAAGATAGAAGGGGAAACAATCCAAAGACAAGCATAGAATGATGAGGCAAATAGAAGAGGCCAGGCTCTAAAGTGTGAAATAAGATCTTTTCCTATAACAAAAGACAGATTCAGTTTGTCAAAAAGCCACTACCAACATTGAAAAGTAAAATCACAATGAAGGAAAAGATGAGAGGAGGATTCCAAATTTTTTTTGCATAACACACAAGTAAAAACATTAGTGATACCAAGTCTATCGAAACGCATGCTTGTAAGTACCCTATCCTAGACTGCTAACCAAGCAAAAGCCCCGTCTTTTGGTAGACAGGCCGAATGCAAAAAAGCTTATGTGGCCAAGAGGATGAGTCTTTGGCCAGCACAAGAGAATTATATCCATCCTTAACCATATATTTACCCAAGATGTTCCTAGTCCATACAAGTTCATCTTTAGAGTCAGATAGGATAATCATTCTTTCATCCAAGGCCTTTGCATAATGTCGCTTGAGATCATTCTCAACATCCAAGAACTCAACGGACTTCCATTTAGCCAACTTCAGATCACCATTATGAAGTACCTCGAAGTAATCTGCCACATAAACCCCCCAAAAGGAAGAAAGGGTAGCTATCAAAGGGGACCAATCCCTTATATTTCATAAGGGAGTATGACCATTCCATACTTCCTCCCAAAATCTAACCTTGTTCCCATTATGAACAATCTAAGAAAGGTGTGGCAAAATAACATTTCGACATTTGCAAATAAAATTCCACATAACCGAACCTGAAGGTAAATTTGAAATTTGAAAAACATACTCCCTAGGTCCATTATTCAAGTATTTCACAAACATTATTTGTGCCCAAAAAGAATCAGAATTCTCATATAACTTCCAGACCAATTTAGCTCCCAAAGCCAGATTCTAAATATCCAAATTTCTAATTCTTGTACCCCCCCTATCTTTGGGTAGACAAACTTTATCCCAAGCTACTAAAGGTAGTTTAATCTTCCCATCTTTATTACTATTCCATAGAAAGGACCTAAGAGTGTCTTGTAGGCTTACTAACATTGAATTGGAGGTTTTTATTACTGACATAAGATAAATAGGGACCGAGTTCAACACAGATTGAATCAGGACAAGTTTCCTTGCAAGGCTTAACCATTTATGGCTCCAAGATAAAATCCTCTTTGAGATGACAGAAATGAGCTTATCCCAAAAGGATAATGTATCTTTTTTAATAAAAAAAGGAATACCGAGATACTTACAAGGAAGAGTACGAGGTTCAAATCCCCAAAAGGTTTGCAATCTCTACTGAACTAACTATGATGTGTTAAGGAAGAATATTTTAGACTTTTTAATATTTACTTTTTGGCTAGAAAAAGCTGCATACTTTGAATAATCCCATTTATAGTATTAGCCTCCCTTAAGCAAGCTTGACCAAAAAGAAGGGTGTCATTAGCAAATAAACAATGTGAGATAGGAACCGGAACTCCATGGATCGCAATCCCCTTCCAAAATCCTTTAGAATTTGCAACCTTAATTGCCTAGCTAAAGAATTCAGCTAAGAGTATAAACAGAAAAGGGGACAGTGTGTCTCCCTACCTCAATCCTCTTGAAGAGGAGAAAAAACCACAAGGAGAACCATTAATTAAAATCAAAAATCTGGTAGTGGAAATAAAGGCTTTTATCCACTTGACCCAAGCCTTGGAGAAACCTAATTTGAGAAGAACACACCCTAATGCCTCCCACTCAACCCTATCATATGCCTTCGTCATATCCAATTTGAGAATCATAGACGCGACCCTCTGAGTAGAGATTGAATGCAGCACTTCATGAGCCACAATGGCTCCCTCGAGTGTTTCCCTTCCAGGGACAAAACCACCTTGCTCTAAGGAGATGATTTTGGGAAGAAGTTTTGCCAATCGGAGGGAAATTGCCTTAGTAAATATTTTATACAGGGTACTGCATAAAGCAATAGGATGAAAGTCAGCAAAGGTCTTAGTGACATCTTTTTTTGGGATAATCACAATCAATGTGGTATTAAGTTCTTTTAGGATCGACCTATTTCTCCTAGCCTCTTCCAGAGCCAAAAAGACATCTTTGCCCACAAAGTCCCAACACTTTTGGAAGAATAAAGTAGTAAACCCATCTGACCCCGAAGCCTTGTCAGGATTCATATAAAAAAACCGCACATTTAACTTCTTCCAAAGAGAAAGGAGACATCAACATCCTATTATCTTCCATGGACACTATGGAGGGAATATCTAAGAGAAAATCATTCGAACTACATCCACCCTCCGAGGTCAATAATGATTTAAAAAAATTCACTACTTTCGATGCAATGTCTTCTGATTCAATAAGCAACTTCCCATTGGGATCCTCTATGCAAGATATCATATTTCTACTCCTTTTTAGTTTGGTGGAAGAGTGAAAAAACTTTGTATTTTTGTCCCCATCTGAAAGCCACATTTCCCTAGATTTTTGTCTCCAATGTGATTCTTCTCGATCTAAGACTTCCTCTAATTATGATTTTAAATATTTTAATTCATCAAATACATGTGAAGTCATACCATGAGTAAGTACGTGTGTATTTAAATATTCAATCATATCCTGAATTCTTTGTTTTTCATGAAAAATATTCTTAAAATGTGAAGAATTCCACTCTCGAATATTATTCTTGAGAAAGCTAAGTTTCTTGACAATCTAAAACATTTGAGACCCTGGGCAAAAAGGAGTTGATTCCCACCATGCCTTAAGAAGGGGTAAAAAGGAAGAATCCCTAAACCACATAGGTTAAAATTCAAAAGAAGACTTAGGATTAGGACTACCCTCCAAGATAGTTATTGAGATTGGAAAATGATCTGAACCTGACAAAGGCAAAATAGAGGAAAAAAACTCAAAATCTAATTGTAACCAAGATTCTGAAAGCAAGAAACGGTCTAGCCTCTCTGCTATTTGAGAGAAATCTCTTCTCATATTTGTCCAAGTAAAAACCCCATTTTGAAATTTACAATCAAAGAGGTTCATGTCAAAAATAAAATTCCCAAAGTCAACCATAGTTTTCTTAGTTGGTAAAATGCCTCCTCTCTTTTCGCTTGAGTCTATGATTGCATTAAAATCTCCCCCAAAAATGACTAAAGACCCCTGCTTTAAGGGAGAAGCAATCATATTCAAATCACTCCATAACTTAGATTTAGCATGAATCGTAGAAGGAGCATAAACATTAAATAACCAAATCTTAACCTTAGAAACCTTACTAAGAATCAGAAACAACATCCAATTTGCAGCCAAAGTTACTAGCTTTACATCTATATTGAAATTATTCCAAAGTAATGCTAGGCCTCTAGAAGCTCTAGTAGCTGGATGAGAAATAAAATTCCACCTTCTCCAAGATGAAAAAAGAACATCCGCAGAATCCTAAGATAATTTAGTCTCTTGCAACATAAAGATATCACACTTAATCAAATTTATCTAGGATTTAATCAAGCGACGCTTGTTAGGGGCATTTAAGCCCCTAACATTCCAAGAGATAATCTTCATTGCCCTCAAGGGGAGGCCGAGGCTCCCCTCTTCTCAAAGTCCAGAGCTTTAGTATTATTACCAAAACAACTCTGTAGGTGTCTTTTAACAGACCCTGACCTAGTCACTGGAGGACTAGTCAATAGAGGCTTCCCCTTTTTCTTTTTCCACTTTAAAGGAGTCGAGATAGATTTTTCAAGTCTTCCTAGGGAAAGAGTCTTTCTCCCCTGACCCATACTAGGAGAGAGGGACAAAGTTTTTTGTACCCCTGTAGCAATTTCTAGTTGGGTCCGAGCTTTCTTAGGGGGTCTACCTCATCTAGGCGAGCCAATGGGTGGTGTTAACAATAAAGAAGTTTGAACAATTGGTAGAGTCTTATCAGATTTTGGGGAAACTAAGCCATCTGCCATAACAGACCCCAAATCCTTAGAAGCCAGGATCTCAAAACGATTAGTTGTTAAAGTAATAGGAAGGGAAGAATGAATCCCACCTAAGTCAGTATCAATTGCATCAATAAATCTATCTGCAACTTCCCCTACTGAATGAGGGGCATGCTTAATAAACAAATCATTCACTTGATCAACCAATTCTGTATTAGGCACAACCACTTTCAGCATCATATTACAACCCAAATTTACTTCCTTATCACAAACATTTTGCCCCTGATGGGCAGGAGAAGAGGCAAGATTCTGAATTTCGGAAATTAGAATCGAATCCTATGGAGTTACAATAGATGGAACCTTAGAATTCAGTTGAGAACCTATACTCTTCCTAGTAGGTTCCAAAGGCTTAGGTTTTGAAGGCAAACCATCAACCTGGCTCGGAATTTGGTGCAACCCAAAATTGTTAACAGATTTCTAAGGGTGAAACATAAACTCAGGATCCCCTATTATGGAACTGGGTGGAATGTTTGACTGACCAGGGAGAAAAGGGAAAGTTCTTACATCAGGGATATTTTGAGGTTTACTCAAAGAAGTCACACCCAAGTGATCCACATGTAAAGAAGGAGAAGTCTTAGGAGCAGTCTCAACTGAAGGACGATGTTTCTTAAAATCCATGAATAATGGTGCATCTAGGATAAGAGGGGGTTGAAGAAGATCAGAATCTAACCGTCCAATATTCTAATGCCAGATACCTTCTTGAGACTTGATATTACATGAACAGGGATGCACAAAATCAGGTTTAACCAAAACACAAATTTTTACCAGAACCTCGCCCTCCGAAAAATCCATTCAAGAACTTATAAAAGAGCCAAACGAATTCCCAATTTGTTGTAGTACAGAAGGATCCATAAACTCAAAGGGAATCTTTTGTAAACCAAACCAGTAAGGAGTTAACTTCTTTTTAGAGCAAGCAGGCACAAAAAAAGGCTTCCACATTGACACAGACAAGAGGTGATTACCAAACTAGTGATGTTCAATACCCAAAACATCCGCCCAAAAAAAAGGACAATCAAAGACAATAACGAAAGAAGTTGAAATTAACTGGAAATAATGCAAATTTTTCCAATGTTTTTGCAATTTCAAATAAAGTTTAGACAATCCCAATTGATCCCCCCAAATTTCCCCCAACACAACATTCGAATGCAATCAATCCACTTTCGTGTCAACTAATGTTCCTACCAAATCAATGCAAGGTATCGGCACCCAAACAGAAGGAGAAATAATGGGTTCCAAAGGGGTGCTTACTGTATCCTTCCCTGGAGAAGCAATTTTAGGGTTTGAGATTACCGTATTCTTCAACTTCACAGTATGTAAAGGATCTGTCAAAGAAACCCTAGTTCCCAAATTCACAACCATTTCCTTCCCTGGAGAAGAAACTTTAGGGTTTGAAATTACCGTGTTCTCCAAATTCGCAAAAAGAAAAGCATCCGTAAGAGAAACCCTAGTTCCTGAAGTCACATTCTGGGTAGAAGAGAGATTCTCACCGCGGAGACGATTCTATTTTGAGTCAGTTAAATCTAAAGCCTGTTGTTGTACATCTAAACATCATAAAATTTGGCCCTTAAGTGTGCCCTTTTTTATTTTATTCTTTTAATTAATCATCTTCTTGAACATCCTAAGTGTGTCCTATTTTGACTTTCAAGGCTTGTTTTTGCATATCTAGACATCTCCAATTCCCATATCCTTATGGAATTCGTATTAAAATGACAATATCTTGCTTCCTTGAAAATTTGAAAAAAACAGTTGACTGGACTAGGTAGTATACTACCTAGTCCCAATTTTTTCTCCTCAAATTTTGGGAGCCTATTTTGATTGTATTTTACTACTCAATTCTAGAGATTTGTGAAATTTTATTGATTTTAGGTTGCTCTAAGGTTGAAAACAAATCTGAATTTCAACATTTCAATTCTCAATTTAACTTTTAAAATTAAGTGGTTAATTACATACACCCCAATTTTTAAAATTAAATTGGGTTATTCAAACACGTTCCATTTTAATCAATCTACTTAGTATTCAGTCTTAGTCTGATTAGTGACTAGATCTAGTAGATTTACCCCCTCTTTTGAATGTAAAGGCATCTCCCCCCAAGCAAAAATAGGTGATTTGGCAATTTCTTCTTCATTGTTGGCAAGAGACATTGTACTGCTGGAGTTTAGTGCTTGAAGATTTTTTTGAGGTTGTCATTGATGACAACTCAGATCAGATATCGCATCTGGTATATGCATATTTATTCTACCGGAAGTTCGCTATTCATTTTTGCTTAAGTCAAGAAGGTGGAATACAGTATGCGACACATTGTGCATATCTCCATTTTGGTTGCATAGTTTTGGTTGCGGTGAAAGAGGTAGTTGTTTGGATGTTTGAGGAATCTTATTTTGTAATCCTAGTCTCTGGTATTAATTCTCCTGCAAGATTGAAGATCCTGTAATCAGCAATTCAAGAAGAATAGAGTTATTTTGGCATAATGTGTTGTGCAAAATCTTTGGGTTGATTTTGGTGATTTGTTTTGAGTTTGAGGTGGTCGAGTCGATGTGTGGGAAGCTTATTATCAATTTTCTTAGGTCCACATATGGATTGGTAATCAAATTGAGTCAACTTATGGTTACACAGTTCATGTTGCGTGTTATGCAATTTTTTGAAGCCGACATGAAATTGATTTATTTTGTTGATGCGGATATATAACACCGATTCATTTTGTTGATGAGCATTTTGAGTGTGATTGTGTGAAGTTTTATGTGTGTGATTGATGGTTTTTGTGCTTTGGTATATGAGAGAGCAACAGAACAAACTAGAGAGACACAACAATTGAAGAAGATCTTTTGTGTTTAACCGGACCTGCAATTTGGCATTAGGAGATGCTATTCACCAGTTCAATTATTCTTGTTATCATTTGTAATCTCTATAAGGCAGTGAGCCTTCCTCTGGGTTGTAGCCCTCTTTTATAATTAAGTAGTGATCTCTAGAAAGTATGTTTGAATGCATGTGCATTCGCCTCTTGTAATATTATCATACTCCTGATCACAGTATTATAATATTGTGGGTTCCAAACCCATCGTGGTTTTTCCCTTTTTAGGTTTCCGCATAAAAATTATGGCATTATGGTTTTTTACTTGTTTTCATTTTGTTTCTGCACTTTTATTTTATTCATCTATATCCAGTTGTTCAAGAATCAGTTAAAGAAATTGGTTAATTGTAGAACAATGATTCATCTCCCTTCTCAATTTCATTGATTCTAACAATTGGTAGCAGAACCTAGTTCCTTCAAGGAAGCCTAACAGCTTGAGGAAGATCTGAAAGATTGAATCAATGGACTCTGGTTTGCAAAGACAACTTATTGTGGCACTTGAAGACCTAGATTCAACAAGGAAACAAGAAATTGATCTGAGAAGAAATTTGAGTGATGCTAAAAATTTCATTGAGTCATTAAAAGATCAAGTGAACACATCCAAAGAGAAGAGAAAGGAGTTGATGGACAAACTTGAGAAAGAAGAGCAATGCATTGATAATCAAGACAGGACAGATGAATGTGAAAAAACTTGCTAGAGATAATGTAGTCTTGAAGAATGAAATGCAATCCATTGTGATGAATTCAAAAAAGGAAATTGAAGATAGGAAGAAGAATGGAGAAAGTATGACTCAATCATTGAAGGATAGATCTGATGAATGTTACAGATTTAATCATGAAAATGACCTATTGAATCTTGAATTGATACAATCCCAGAATAATGAGCAAGAAATCGAAAGATATATCATAATTCTAAGAGATGAACTTACCCCTGCTAATGAGTACAAATAAAAATTCAACGCTAGCTCGACTAAGCTAGATGAGATGCTGAAAAGTGAGAAGAAGAAAGGTGGTGTGGGAGGAGTTGGATTTGAGAAAGGAGAAAGCTCTGGATTTGGTTAAAGCAATCATCAGAAGAACAAGAGATCTCTGGTAAGATATCCTAATGCTTATAACTTCAATGGTAAATGTTTTGTTTGCAATAAATTTGGTCATATGGCAAGTCAATGTAGAAATAGAGCTAATCAGAATACTACATCATTCTCTAGTCAATGTTTCAATTGCAATAAATATGGTCATAAGTCAATTGAATGCAGAAGTATGGTAAATAGGAAAAATGTAAGATGCTATGCTTGTGGAAGATTTGGACATATTGCTAATTAATGCAGATCAAAAGGAAATCAAGGTAATTTTAGGCCTAATAAGAGAAACAACATTGTTTGTTATGCTTGCAACAAAATCAGTCATATGGAAAAATACTATAGAAGAAAAAATGTGAGCAAGAATACTTTGGCTGACAAGAACAAAGCAGATGAAAAGGGAAAGCAAAGTTTGAAAAGATAAAAGAGAAGCACAGGAAGATTCAAACATAGCTAATGGGTATGCACTTGATTCTAGTGTTGGATCTTCATCCGGTAAAAAAGGCATTTGGCCTTACAGGGAAGCTTTTCATGCAAATCCTTAAAACCCCCTTTCTGAGATCCATAGCTGGCTATGAATGGTTGTAGATGATTGTATATGGTTGTGCAGATGATCCTAAGAGATATTCAGAAGATTCGATTATGATATGATGCTTTGGTACAATGTTCATGAGTTGTAGGGTATCTGGAAGGACTTTAGGGTTGAGCATTTATTGCACCTTAAAGTTAGGTATTCGAAGGATTAGGATATTCTCAAGCACAGAAAGCTATCCTATGGGGCTACTTCAAATCCTTCCAAGGCATGATGCAGACTAGGGAAAGGATCTCAAAAGAAATTGTAGAGAAGTATGAGGACACCATATCCTTCATGCTGGAAATTAATAAATACTTAATGGAAGTTGTCAAGACTAGGATAGTATGGATCATGCCCATGGAGTATGAAGTTGATGCTAATACTCTTGACATTTATGCTCAACATCTTTTGACTAAGCCGGTGGATGAGAAGGAAGAGAGATTTGGCACCTATAAGGAGAAAATTTTAACCCTGCATTCTCAATTTTCTAAGCTCGGTATGTAGAAGAGAGTTAGAAAAGAAGTAGAAAACCTCGCTGAAGACATGTGTATAAAAAAGGAAGTTGTCCACAGGGCCAGGGAACAAAATATCCTGAAAGAGGAGGACATGGTTCAACCAAAGAAGACTAAAATGTTGACTCCTCTAAAGCCAAGGCAAACAAAGTCAACACCTTCCTTTGGTACACAAAAGCCTGTCCCTCCACCTAAACCTCAAACCAAGAGTGTGTGCACCAAGATGGTGTGCAAAAAAGTGGACACATACCAAAAAAAAGTTGAAAAAACAAAAAACTACGTTCACAGTTTTAAAAATTTTAAAAACCCTGTATGCAGTTAGGTTCGTTGTGCCTGAGCCTAAAGTAACAAAACTTCCTATGCGGTCCTTTAGGAACTAAGACCTCATACATGTTTTTTGTTCCTAAAGGACCGTGTGTATGGTCCCTGTCAATAATTTTTTTTTTGACAGACGACTGTATTCTTTTCTTCTGCCACTGAGAGCCAGATTTATGGGTTTTTTTGTTCCAAACTTGCACGCGCTACATATTTTCACACCCAAACGCCATGGAAAGAGGTCGGTTTAATTTTTTTTTCACATTTGATAAATTTTATTTACGTTTTCAATTTTTTTTAATTTTTTATTTTCAATAAAAGTGGACAAGCCACTAAACTATTTTTTTATTATTATATTTAATATATTTTTTATAATGGGTTCAAAAGGCATACCGACAGGAAAGAAGCCGCAAGAAAACCTCTAGTTATTGCCTCATATACACCAAACTATACTACCCTTACAAAATAGCTTGATACATATCCAATTGATCATATAACCCATACATTTGAAAGATACAATGAGGTCCCATCAGACATTTCTTGATACAATAGTTCAACATATGATTATATCCAACAAAATTTGAGCTCAAATAATTCCAAAATGAAGAACTGGATGTCAACAAATATCTCCATGAGAAAATCATGCCAAAACACCAAGAAGCCCATATGCTTTTACCAAATGGGGAGCAAAAAACACTTCACCCCGGCTTGACAAAACTGAATTTTGTACCAAAATTGCCCATACCTACATCAAAAAGATTATACCACATCTCCAAGATATCATAGAAAAGTATCAGACATTTAAAAACCAAGTGCTAGTGCCTTCAGCAGGGGGGTCATTAGCTGCATCAAGAGGAGGGACAACCCTTAGAGGGAATTATAGTCGTGCAGGAGCAAAGAATAGAAAGCTCAAAGAAAGTAACAAGTGCAAAGATTCAAAAACAACCCAAGCTTTATCCAATTCACAAGAAACTCCATACATGCCCAGGTATCATCCATGGTATCACATATCAGCCCCATTCTTAATTCAAACAATAATTGACCATACCGTCCATTACCCAAAAGCTCATGACGAGGAAGAAAACCACTGTAATAGAAAGTCCCCACATCAAAATGATAGCTATTCAAAGTAGAAAAAACCATATTCGTATTACACAAAGTTGAAAATATGAACGTGGAAACCAGGAGACAAACCAATTCAACATTAAGTTAAACATCATAACAAATTGTAACAAATCAAGACATAATCTCAGAGTAAGAAATATTAAGATAAATTTCCAACCAATGATTCCCCAAAAGCTTGCGGATTTCATAAGCCACCTTAGGAGAAAATAGGTTAAAAACCTTACCAAGCTTTTGATTAATATCCTCATTTTCTTCCTCTGGAACCACAGATTCAAGCACCACTCTATATTTTACAGAATGACAAGAGAATTGACATTTGTAGAAACAAACAAACCAAGACAACCCGCAGAACATGTGAAACAAAATGCAGCCTACCACAATCTAAATAATCTAAGCGAAAAGCATAGAAAGAAGTAATAAATGTCCGCCAGCAACTTACCACCATGTTGATGGCAAAAAGATAGATAAAATATCATTTTAGGATTGCAAACTGCACCGATGTGATATTTCACAATACATAACAACACTTCAAACCTGACAGCTATCAATATAAACTTTAATGGGAGAAAACACATTTGCCAAAAAATGATTACAAACATCACAGAACAATGTCGTTCTTGCCACGACCGAACTCACACAAAAACAATCTTCAAATTAGTATAGAGGCATCATCAAACAATAATATCCCAAGTACGTACAACAGATAACACCACACACATGCCAATATCCAATTTAAGCTAAATATCCAAAAAAATTACATCACACATACCGCCACCCTTAAATGTATCATGATTATCCACATCCTCACCATATGAATGGCATCATATGTCATGAGTACTTTCAAATACCAGACAATACCAATAGTCATCCATACAGTGAACATGAACACAAACCTGACAAATCAAGGAGGGCGGGAAAGGAATTTAAAATCACGAAGGATTAAATCATCTAGATACCAAATTGCAAGAGAACCCTAAGAAGCATTAATCATTCTGAACTCCTTCCCAAACTTTAGAAGGAATTTCTTTGGAATCAACTATATGAAAGTGTGCTTTGCTATCAATAGCTAGATTAGCCAGAAAATCTGCCACTGTATTAATTTCTCTGTAACAATGACATATTAAGAAGGAATCAAAAGAATCTAACTTTTGTAAAATATGATCAAGCAAACATTGCAACTTCCAGCAATTCAATTTCTTCTTCATAACACTCTCAATTATTACCATAGAGTCACCCTCAATCACTATGTTTTTTATCCTTAATGAAATTTCCATATCCAAGCCAAAGGATAAAGATTGAAATTTCATGAAATTATTAGTACTAATACCAATATCATGACATTTAGCAAGAATGAGTTGCGCATTATGATCAAAAATAGCCATCCCAACCCCTGCCTTCCCAGGGTTTCCCCGGGAGGAACCATCAAAATTAAGTTTGAAATGTCCCCAAGGAGGAGTTTTTCACTTGGCCAACAATCGTTGACCTGAGGACTTGTTACTCTTGGAGACTGAGATGAGAGGGTAAGATCGAGAGGGATTTCCAAACCCTGGTAACCCTATTATCCCAATGGGAAAAAGAAGACTAGTTACCCAAGTTCTTATAAATGTATGACAAAGCCACCTCCAAAATAGAGGCTTCAATTTTTTGCAGAACATCTGATACAGAAGAACACACCTTTTTGAAAGTCCTACTATTTTGTTCAAGCCAAATGTTCCAAGGCACAATAGAGGGAGAAATAACCCAAAGGCATGCATTGAAAGATGATGCAAACATGAGAGGCCAAGAACAAAAATGAGAAGCAAGATCCTTATCAATAACAAAAGATAAACCTAATTTACTCAGCAGCCATTGTCAGCACTAATGAGCAAAATCACAATGAAGAAACAAGTGAGAAGAGGACTCAAGGTTCTTATTACAGAGAACACATGGAAAAACAACAGTAATACCTAATCTATCCAACCTCATTCTTGTTAGAACTCTATCCTGGATAGCCAACCAAGCAAAATCTCCAGCTTTAGGTAAACAAGTCAAGTGCCAGAACAACTTATAAGGCCAATATGAACAATTTTTAGCAAGTAAAAGGGAGTTATAGCCATCCTTGATAGAATATTTTCCAAAGTCATTCCCAGTCCAAATAAGTTCATCCTCAGAATCCAAGAGAGTGACAAACCTCTCACCCAAAATCTTATCAAACTCTACTTTCAAATGCAGATCCACATCAAGGAAATCAATCAGCTTCCATTTAGCCAATTTTAGAGGACCATTCTGAACAATATCAAAATAGTCCGCCGCATATACACCCCAAAGAGAAGTAAGGATTGTAAACAAGGGAGACCAATCTCTAATGCTAATCAAGGAACAATGTCCATTCCAAGTTTCATCCCAAAACCTATCTTTCCTTCCAATATGCACAACCCAAGAGAGACGGGGAATAATAAATTCTCTGCATTTACATAAAAAATTCCACATGACAGAACTAGAGGGCAGATTAGAAAATTTAAAAATACTCTCTCTAGGACCATTATTCATATACTTAGCAAACATAACCTAAGCCCACAGAGACTTAGGCCTATCATAAAGTTTCCAAACCAATTTAGCCCCTAAATCTAAGTTCTGATTATCCAAATTATGAATACCAGCACCACCTAATTCCTAAGGGATACAGATCCTATCCCAAGCTAGCAAAGGTAGCCTCTTTTTGCCATCCTTATTATTATTCCAAAGAAATGACCTTAGATTATCTTGCAAGTTTACAATAACAGTTTTTGGTGATTTTAATACTGACATTAGATAAATAGGAACAACATTCAGAACAAATTTGATTAACATCAATTTCCCAGCCAAGGACAACCATTTGTGGTTCCAAGAAAGAATTCTTTTCAAAATGACCAAAATAACCTTATTCCAAAGACCAAACTTGTCTTTCTTAACACAAAAAGGAATCCCAAGATACATACATGGTATATTACCAATATCAAAACCCCAAAACAAATACAATCTCTTCTGGACAAGCAATGAAGTATTAAGGAAAAAAAAATTGACTTACTTTCTGGCCAGAAAACAAAGCATACTCCTGAATTATTTCCATAATTATTCTAGCCTTTGCTAAAGAGGCATGACCAAATAACAGAGTGTCATAAGAAAAGAGACAATGTGAAATATTATGAGGATAATTCTGAATCCTAATACCTCTCCAAAGACCCCCCAATCTAGTAGCCCTGATAGCCCAACTAAAAGATTTAGCAAGAAGAATAAACAAAAAAGGAGAAAGGGGGTATCCTTGCCTCAAACCTCTGGAAGAGGAGAAAAAACCACAAGGAGAACCATTCAGAATCATTGAAAATCTTGCAGAAGATATACAAGAGCGAATCCACTTCACCCAAGCATTGGAAAAACCCAACCTCAACAGTATCCTACACAAAGCTTGTCATTCAACTCTGTCATAGGCCTTCGTCATATCAAGCTTGAGAATCATGGTCGGAGATTTCTAGGAAGAGATAGAATGCAACACCTCATGCACCACAATTGCACCTCCTACAGTTTCGCTCCTTGGAACGAAACCCCCTTGCTCCAAGGAAATGATCTTAGGTAAAATATTTGCTAACCTTGTAGAAATTGTATTAGTGAATATTTTATATAAGGTATTACACCGAGCAATAGGCCGGAAGTCAACAAAAGACTATATCCTCTTTTTTAGGAATAATTGAAATCAAAGTTGTATTCAATTCTTTCAAAATAGACCTATTCCACCTAGCCTCCTCAAGAGCCAATAAAACATCATTTCCAACAAAATCCCAGTATTTCTAAAAAAACAAAGGTGTATAACCATCAGGACCAGGAGCTTTATCAGGGTTCATAGAAAAAACTGCATGTTTAACTTCTTCTAGGGAGAAAGGAGCCATTAACATCCTATTATCTTCCATGCTTACCAGAGAAGGGACATGAGAATCAAAATTGCTGACATCTCTTACTTATGATGATAAAAGGGTTTTAAAGAACCTAGTTGCCTCCTTAGCAATATCATCCTACTCAGTCAATAATTGACCTTTCTGATCCTGAATACAAGCAATCCTATTCCTACTCCTCTTCAACTTGGTGGAGGAATGAACGAATTTTGTAATCCTATCCCCATCTGAAAGCCATAATTCCATAGACTTCTATCTCCAATAAATTTCTTCCCTAGCCAAAATCTCCTCAAGCTGAAACTTGAGTGACTTTAGTTCATCAAAAACCCTAGGAACCATCCGATGTTGAATCACATGATTGTTGAAACATTCTATCATATCTTGAATTCTTTGTTTTTCTTCAAAAATATTCTTCAAATGAACTAAGTTCCACTCTCGAATATTCAACTTTTAAAAACTAATCTTTCTAACAATTTGAAACATTCTAGAACTCGAGACAAAAGGAGCAGACTCCCACCATT
This sequence comes from Cryptomeria japonica, assembly GCF_030272615.1. NCBI lineage: Eukaryota > Viridiplantae > Streptophyta > Pinopsida > Cupressales > Cupressaceae > Cryptomeria > Cryptomeria japonica. Next base: position 157,494,782 of record NC_081414.1, read on the forward strand.
TTTTAAGTAAAGGTAGAAAAGAGGAATCTCTAAACCACATAGGTTCAAACTTAAAGAGTGACTTGTGAAGAGGTATGTCCTCAAGAATGGAGAAGGAGATTTGAAATTGGTCTGAACTTGGATTGGGAAGAATAGAGGAAAAGAATTCAACATCCAAATCAATCCAATTTTCAAATAATAAGAACCTATCTAATCTTTCAGCTATTTGAGAAAAACCCCTTCTCATATTAGTCCATGTAAAAACATCATTCTGAGTTTTACAATCAAAGAGACCCATATCAGACATGAAGGACCCAAAATCATCCATAATCCTTTTGTTAGGAAGAATACCTCCACTCTTCTCCCCTAACTCAGAAATAGCATTGAAATCTCCCCCCGAAACAACAAAAGATCCCTGTCTCAAAGGAGAGGAGATCCTCCCAAGCTCACTCCACAATTTACATTTATCTTGAATTCCTAAAGGAGCATATATATTAAAAAGCCAAAATTTAACATTTGAGACCTTACTCTTGACAAAAGTCAACATCCAATTAGCAACAAAAGCAACGAGTTGTAACTCAACATTATAACTATTCCATAAAAGAGCCAAACCACCTGAGGCCCCAGAAGAAGAAACAGAGACATACATCCACCTTTTCCAAGAAGAAAAAATCACATCAGCAGATTCTAAAGACAACTTAGTTTCCTGAAGCAAAAAAACATCACACTTAATTAAGTCAATCTGAGACTTAATTAAGCATCTCTTGTTAGGGGCATATAATCCCCTAACATTCCATGAAATGATCCTCATTGTCCTCAAGGGGAGGAAGAAGCTCCCCTCTTCCCATGTTTCAGAGAAACTTTACAATCTCTCTAACCATTCTGCAAATTCCTCTTAACAGCCACTGACCTAGTAACCAAGGGGCTAGAAACTGGATTATTATTCCTCTTTACCAAGGTTTTAGATATATGACCTAACTTTTTTAGGTCTTCCCAAAGAGAGCGAATGCTTTTCTAGCCTATCACCAGGAGATACTGACAAAGTTTTTTGAATACCCGCATCAATCTCCAATTGTGTTTTATGGCTTTTCAGAGGTCTCCCTCTACGAGGAGAAGCCACCGGAGATGACAAACTCATATTAGATTGGACAATTGGTAATTTCTTACTTGAGTTAGGAGACACCATCTCACCTAGAATTTCTTCAGAATCCTTAGAAGCTAAAACCTCAAAAGGATTCTTGGAAGCAGATAAAGGAAGAGACTTATTAATAATTCCCAAGTCACACACAATAGAATTAACAACCTGCTCAGTCACATGCTCATCCAGCTAGTGATCATAAGCATTCAAAAGCTCATTAACCTGATGAACTACATTAACATCCGAGATGATGACCGATTCATCTTTAGGTAAAACATTACCCTTCCTATCATTATCCTTCACTAAATATTGTATATATTGGATACGATGTTCCTCATTTGGAGAGCTCATAAGTATATTCAAGGAGGCTCCCTTATTAATAGTTTTGTTTTTAGACCTATGCCCCAAAATCAAATTATCATTCTTTAGATTTGAAATGTTATCCAGACACTCTGTAGGTTTATCCTTGCTACTCTTATCAGAAGATTTCACACCAATAATATTCAAAGTAGACCCAGTTTGTTCTATAATATCAACATCTAGCTCTGGAAGAGCACCAGACAAAGTTGAAGAGTTCAATATATTCTCACAAGCATTAGGACCAACAACATTACCTGTATCAGAATGATTAACTGTATCTAGATTATTGGACAAGACCTTACCCATTTTAAAATCCATAAATAGAGGCGCATCCACAATTAAAGGAGACAAAAGGAGATCATTATTCATCTTATCAATCAATTGCCACCAAATTCCATCATTAGATTTAATATTACTTGTCCTAGGGCAAACATAGTCAGGGCTTATCAAAACACAATTTTTTACCAGAACCACCCCATCCACCATATCCAATTTAGAAGTTAAAAAAGTTCCAAACTTATCACCAATCATTTTCAAAACCTCAGGGTCCATGAATTCAAATGGAAACTTAGGCAAACCAAACCATACCAGACAGATTTTAGGTTTTGACCGATCTAGAACAAAAAAAGGCTTCCAAGCCGAAACAAAGATCACATTATTCCCAAACCAATGATATTCAAATTTAAGAACCTCATTCCTAACCAAAGGAGAATCAAAGACAATGATGAATGAATTGGCAGACAATAATTGAAAATGATGTATTCATGGCCAATGCTTATACAATTTGTGATGCAATTTAGACAGAGAAGTTTGATTACCCCAAATAACCCCAGAAATAGCTACTGAATGTAAACAACTTGCTTTCTTTGCAATGTATGACCCAGCTAGGTCAAAACAAGGGATAGGAACCCATACCTGAGAAGAAGAACCATTTGTCGGATTTTGATTAGTTTTTTTTTTAATTTTTTGTTACCAATATCAGATTTCAAAAATCAAGAACCACAACAAGACACACCTCAAAACCCACAACAAAACCCTCAAGATACACCTCCAGCTCCTCCTTTAGACTATACAATAGCTACACAAGAGGATTTGTTTAATCAGTTAGGGCAAAACACTACTAAAATAACTAGACTGATTAATAGATTGAAAACATCTGAGCTTGAGCATCATTTATCTCTTGCCACTAGCCTAGAAACATTGGCTAGTGGTGCCACTACAGTTTCGAGTTAGATTACAAAATGGGGAAACTATAGGGATAGATGTTGCACTTATTAAGCTGTTGGGTTATCATATGATGAAGTGAAAAGAAAAAACATAAGTAAAGCACAAATATGTGCTCTTTTTGTTGATCCTAGAACTAGTGAGTCCTTACCTCTTAATGAAAAGAGGTTTCCTATACATTGGTATACCAATGTGTAGATGAAGAATCTTTTTTGGAATAGGTGGTGGATGGTCTTTGATGAACCACCTTGTAATAATTTTGAGGTTCCATTATATTTTTTGAGGAAAGTATATTGTGAGTTTTTCCTCAATGAGTGGCCTAATTATTTTGATATGAGAGAATTCCATGTTAGAGGTGGTGGCTCTGCACAATATATACTTGAAGCCCATAGGGTAATATACCCATAGAGTCGTCACCCCCTAACACCCAAACCTAAGGTGCATGTGACGATCCCAATAGCCTTGAAAGAGTCGATGGAGCTACAAACTCTTCAGGTGGCCACAACACTGACTGATGTGATCATCCAGCATGGGACACAATTAGCACACCCTCTTGGCCCAGAAAATGATCCATTAGCTGAGGTAGTTGGCGCTGGTCAACCCATTGAGCATGCGTGTCCCACTTTCTTAGGCATATGCACAAGGATGGATACCAAGGCCAATGTAGATGGTTCCATGTCCCATGTGTGCACGATTTGATGGACATGTTGTTTGCTAGTTAGTCGCAGACACAGGTGTGTTGATTTGAATTCATAACATTTTATTTATCAGTCACTTAAAATATGTTATTGTAAATGAATTTTCATTTATAGTTCGATTTAAATTGATACAAACAATATGCATTTCAGGATGCAGCAGAGGGTGTTAATACACCATCTAATATTCCTCCCGGAGTTATTGCAATTGCAACTTCAACGCTTGAGGTATAAATTTTGTAACATGTTAAAATAGAATAGTAATTTGAACTCAAAAAATATATACAATATATACTAACTCTCTTTAATGCTTGACAATTTTTTGTTTTGTAGGCATTGATAGGGGACCAAATGTACCACATTGATGATGTCACACTCTCAATGATTGATTATGGCCTACAACACTATGCAGTATCATATTATGTACACCTTATTTTATGTATTCCTTTGATGGAATATGCAAGTTATTTAATTTTAGATTTGTTAAATTATGTTTAATATTATCTACTAATATCTCTTGTGTTAATTTTGTTTGTTTTAGGGTACCCCCTCCATGTCTAGGCTTCGTCCTTAGTGAAAGAAATCCTCAACAATGCCTAAACATGGGAAGAAGGTAATTGAACACATTTTTAATTGTACAATTGTTTGAAAAGGTTGAAATTGTCTTAGTTGGAATTTGTAGATGGATTAGTGTTTTTTTGTCTATTTTATATACACGACGATTGGGCTTTGTAGAATTGTTGAATGCACCTGATACGCCTGAGGATAGAGAGAGGGCAGAGGTATGTATCTCTACTTTATTATCTTGATTTGATGATTATATTCACGTGTACATGTGAACTTGTGATAAATTATAATCTTATCATTTTTCATATAGGAAATATCCATAGTTGCTTCATCAATGGCAAGCCCTCCTCCATGTACTAGAGAAGCATCTCAGGCTCTACTACACTTTTGCTTTATATATTATATTAATTGTATTTAATCTTTAATCATTTTTTCATATAGGTAATAGCCTCAACTGCTCCATTAATGGCGAGCACTCCTCAGTCTACTGGAGAAGCATCTGAGGCTCTGGTACACTTTTTTTCTCTATATTGTAGATTTTTAGTGCTTTTGATCTATATATGTTAATACATTGTATTAATTGTATTTAATCTACAATAGGCCCCTTTGCAGTTCAACCATAACTTTGGTCCTTTGAAATTTGTGTTCAAGAAAACTCCTAAGACTAACAAGGAGAACAAAGAAGACAGTAGATCCTAGATCAACAAATAAGGTAATCTACATTTCAATTGCAAAGAAATTATTGTTAAATGCATAGTTATGTTGATAATTATGACACTAACACATTTGGACACATTTTTTGATGAACGATTGTCGAATTTCTGACGGTTTTGTGTTGATGGTTTGATGAAATGGTGGTGATCTTTTCGTTGCTGGAATTTCATTAGAGCCTCCGACACAGAAAATTTTGTCAAAAACCTAACGAAAATTTTGTCGAAAAGCCATTCTACCTCATGCAGAACCAAGCAACAATTGTCGACAGAAACCATGCTAGATGTAATGGAGTTTTCCATCACATGTACAACATTCCCATCAAAATCATGTTGTATGTGTGACGAATTTCAGCTATAGCAATTGTTGAAATTCCAGTGGAAGTTTTTCGACTGCTAGTTTTCTCTGACGAGAATGTTGTACTTGCAACGAAAAAATTCATTGCAAGTTCAGCATTCTCATCGAAGCATACTGGTGACTTTCATCAAAATTTTGATGAATAGTTTATATTTTTTTTTAAAAATGTAATCAACAGGTCTCGTCATGGTCGCCTCCCACGCCATGCCTCTCATTTCACAATCTTCTTGCATGAATCTCCTCTGCGGGTTCCATAGAAACCCTAATCATCTCCATCACACAAAGCGCATTCATTTTCTCCTGTCCTAAATTTATTTCATTCATGCGAGCTGCACTTTTTGATTTTGCTTTTGATTTATTTCTTATCCTGGGCCTTGTCTTTGGTTCATCCTTGGACCCTCCAGACAACTTACTTCAGCATGTGACACAAAAGTTACCCCAGGCATCGTTGGAGTATATATTTTTACCCCTGGAGAAACTTAATCCTCATTGTTTCATTGAGAATCCTTCCCCCCAGGCCTTCACTTTGGCCCTTCTAAATACCCATGGGGTGACTTATTTGTTCTCATTCTATGTCTCAAAGTTACCTCGGGGCTCCAAAATGACCCCCAAAAGTACCCCAGGGCAATTTTTTTCTTCCTTCATTGAGCTTCTAAATTATCCCAGGTCCTCATTTTGGCCTTCCTGAGTTACGTCGAGGCAACTTTCATGGCCATCCACTTAGGGAAAAAGTTACCCCGGGTCCTAAAAAATGGGCTCCAAATACCCCCGGGGAAGCTTCTTGCACTTTGGTCCCTGCTTGGAGAATTACCTCAGGGCTCCTTTGGCATGTAAATTTTTAACCCCGTGGTAACTCACTTCTTTGCTTGCCCTTGTAAAATTTATCTAGGGGCATAAACTTTTAAATCAAAAAAGATTTAAAATGAAACATATATCATCCCCCATGTAAATATAATATTATTTTAATCAATAAGATTAAAAATAATAAATATTTAAATATTTTAAGCAGTAATAGTCACCTTTGTTGGCATTTGGCATAACTGATGCAGATGAGGTGATGTAGTTGAAGATGGATGACTGCACCAGCAAAGGATAGAAGTCTATTTTTGATGAAGAGATTGAGATTCTATGAATAGATGACATGATCCATTATTTATGTTGTCATTGATGGCAACTGATGTCAAGTGATGTTCTTGATGTCTTGTTTTGTCATCTAAGTGAATTGGTTTACCAAAAGACAGGACTTACCGACAGAGAGATAAAGTCTGTGAAATAGGACTTTAACCGATAAAGCTGAGTTGTTTTAATTGGATCGGTTGATCAACGATGATTGGTGATTTGTGGTTTGGATGGTGAACTTGTATCATGAAAAGATGTATATGACCATAACCGAAACTTGTGGAGATTACCAGAAGACATGTTTTAAATTTCTGATGAATTTTTACTAAGGTTTTAGTAGGATTTAAAGACCGATGAAGAAGTCATCAAACCGGTCATGATTTATGTTATGACGGTGTTCAATGATGAGTCTACATGAAGTTGGTAACACGACACAACCCACATGAAATATTTAATTGTTGTTTTGGCATGATTCAAGGAATATTTTCTTGGGAATCAGCAAAATGCTTAGTAGAGTGTTTTGAGGATACAGATTGGATTTCCGTGATTAGTTATGATTAACCAATGGTTGATATTACATTGTAATTTGTTGTAATGATCTGTATAATGATCTGTGATGATCTCTTATGATTTGAATTGTAAATTCAAGATATAACTAGGTTTTGTGGCCAACCTAGTTGAGATGGCTATTTAGGATGACATAGTCAATGTTTATTGTGTCGGTGCTCTTAGAGAATGTGTTAAGCTATCCAAGTGAAGTGTGAGATCTGCCTGAGAGTTTCAAAGTGTTGTGTATAATTGGATCTGATCAAGCAAGCAGAGAAGTGCAAGTAACAGATCATTCTTTCACTGTTGTTCCCTAATAGTTGCAACAGGTTAAATACCTTAACTGGGTAGGTCCTAACAGGCCTTAAACATTTAAGTCCCCTAATAGGGTAGCTCTCAAAAGAGTGTTAAATCCTCTCACAAGGTTGATCCTAATAGATCATCAAGCTCCTAACCGAGCTGCAAGGCAAATCCCCTAACCGAATGACTCCTAGCAGGGTCTACTCCTAACCGGGTGTATTGTAAGCTCCTAACAGGGCTAAGCTCCTAATAGGGCATACTTCGAAAGAGTACAAATATTTGTGGGTGCCAACTCCCATTGTGGTTTTTCCCTATTTTGGTTTCCACATCAAAAACTTATGGTGTTCATGTGTGGAATGTTTTTCATGTGATGTTCTTGTTTATATTTCATTTCATGCATTATTTCTGAGACACTAGTTATGATGTTTTATCAAAGGTTACCCGTACTGATAAGAAGTTGTTTGAGGAAGTTTTTGATCTGATTGATAAGGTTAATGAGTTGGTAAATGACCAATTTTATATGATTGCTTTGGTGGTGAAAGTATTGATAGATATGGTAAATGATTTGATTAATGTGTTAAGCAAATCTGATAAAGAGGGTATTAGATCTGATTAAAGAAGTTGAGATATTTGTTAAATGGTTTCAGATCTAAGATAAATTTGTTTTTGGAGTTGAAGTTTCAATTGGTCTTAATACTGATTCACCCCCCCCCCCCTCTCAGTACTAACTAGATCCTCATAGGATTAACAATTCATATCAGAGCTTTGGTCCTCTATGTGCAGAAAGCCTAACCGCTTGAGGAAAATATTCTAAGGAATTCAAGATGATGAAGAAAGGAGGTCCCAAGTTCAACAAGGATAACTACAAGATTTAGAAAGATAGAATGAAGATCTACATCAAAGGTCTTGGTGCACAATATTGGAAGCAAGTTGAAACAACATATGTTGCTCCTACCACTACTCCCTTAACACTGGATGAACTTAGAGAGAAGCAAGATAACATGCAAGCCCTAGAAGCTATTGTAAGTACTTTATCTGATTCATAATATATTGATGTTCAAGGATTCAAAACTGCAGGTCAGGTTTGGGAAAAGTTAGAGACAATCTATGGAGGAGATGAGCATGTTCAAAGAGCCAAAGAGGAAAGCTTGAGAGGAAAGTTCGATGACATGAGAATTCTTGAAGGAGAGAATATTGGATAGTATGGTCAGAGAATCATAAAAATTTGTTGGTAGCATAAAGAGTGTTGGAGGCAAAATAGAAAATTATACAATAGTAAGTAAATGCTCAGCACTCTTCAACCTTAGTATGCTATAAGAGTATCACCAATCCAAGAACTTAGATCTATTTCAAAGGATAAGGTAACTGTCAATTCATTGATTGGTAAGCTTACAACTTTTTGAGTTAAATAGTTTTGACAATAGTGTGACAAAATCTACTGAATCTTCCTTTAAAGCTTCTGTTACCGGTTCATCTACTAAAAAAGGAAAAGATATATGTCAAAATCATGAGTGCAGAAAAATCATGGAAGTAACCATGGAAATGAAGACAATGAAGATCAAGTGATGGAACTTGAGGCACTGTTAGCAAAGAGATTTCCAAAAGGCACTGATAAGTATAAAGGAAAGCTACCTATGAAGTGTTTCTCTTGTAGTAAAATTGGTCATATTGCTGCTAACTATCCTAACACTGATAAGAAAGAAAATTTTAGAAGATTCAAAGGAGAGGGCAAGAAACATTGTTATGTTGTAGTAGATGAAGGTGTGACTGATGAGGAGTCGGAAGAAGAAGATGACAATGAAGAAATTGTGTTTGTAGTTGTGAAGGAGGAACTGTCAGATAAAAAGGCACTAGTATCTCATATGGAGAATAGTGATGAATGGATTATAGATAGTGACTTCTCACACCACATGACCGGAGATAAAAGTAAGTTGATAACCCTTAATGAATTTGATGGAGGTGTTGTTAGATTTCAAAATAACTCTACCTGTATGGTCAAAGGTAAAGGTTCAATCTCTCTAAATAGGAAGAGTAATGTTGATGTTGTATTTTGGGTTGATGGTCTTAAGCATAATATTTTAAGTGTTGTTCAACTCAATGTTAAAGGTTATATACTTGAGTTTAAGAGTGGAGTCTGCATAATTCTTGGAGGTAATGGTGAACTGATTGCTACCGGGAAGCAAACTAGAGGTAACTTATTCCATTTGAATAGTAATATTAATAATTGTCTGGTTGCAAGAATGGAAGACAGTTGGTTATGGTATAAAAGATCTTGTCATGTTAATTTTGATAATTTGGTTAAGATAAGAAAGTCAAGTATTGTAAGAGGATTACCCCAACTTGTCAAACCAGATAGTGTGATATGCAAAGATTATCAAATTGGTAAGATGACCTCTATTTCTTTCAAGAGCGAGAATTGTATTTCTGAGAATGATTTAGATTTGGTATATACTGATCTCTGTGGCCCTATGAGAACAAAGAGTTATTACGGTGATAGGTATTTCATGATCTTCATCGATGACTATTCTAAAATGATGTGGGTAACATTTTTGAGAGAGAAATTAGAAGCATTTAATAATTTTAAATCATTTAAAGCTCTGGTTGAGAAGGAAATTGGTAAGAACTTGAAGTGTTTAAGATTAGACCGAAGAGCTGAATTCAGATCTGATGAATTTATTAAGTATTGTGATGAACAAGGTATAAAGAGACAGATGTCGGATCTGAGGACACCACAGCAAAATGGCATAGTAGAAAGGATGAACAGGTCAATAGTTGAAGCTACAAGAACCATGTTATTACAGGGTAATGTGTCCAAAATGTTTTGGAGAGAAGTGGCCATTACTGTTGTATACACTGTAAACCAGGTACTGGTAAAAAGAGGTAACAATAAGACACCCTATGAGCTATGGTATGGAAAAAATCCTTGTGTAAGTTATTTTATAACTTTTGGAAGTCAATGTTTAAGTAAGAGAGATAACTACACTGATAAATTTGATGCAAAATCTGATGAGGGAATTTTTCGTGGTTACTCTTGTAAGAGTAAGCCATATAAATGTTACAATAAGAGAACTAAGAAAATTGTTGAAAGTACTAATGTAAAAGTTGATCTATCTAATAAGTCTGAAGGCACAAGCAGAGCAGAACCGGCAAATGCAGAATTGGATGCTCAATTGATAAGCGATGACAATGAGGAAGAAAATGAAGAACCTCATGAAGAAAATGCAGAACCGACACATGCAATACCTAGATATGTCAGATTGAACCATTCACAAGAGCACATAATTGGTGATAAGAATGCAGGGTGCAAAACACGATAAAGATTAGAAAGAACTCATGTTTGATATCTACAATAGAATCCAAGACAGTAAAGAAGGCACTAAAAGATGATGATTGGGTTAATGCAATGAATGAAGAATTAGATCAAATTGAGAAGAATCGGACATGGTCACTTGTTCCTAGACTAGAGGATAAGAATGTAATTGGAACAAAATGGGTCTACAAGAATAAATTGGATGAAGAAGGAAGAATTGTAAGAAACAAGGAAAGGTTAGTCTACAAAGGGTATGCTCAAAAGGAAGGTGAGGATTATGGTGAAACATTTGCACCTATTGCTAGATTAGAAGGAGTAAAAATGCTACTAGAATTTACTACATATAAGGGATTCAAAGTGTACCAAATAGATGTCAAGTCAGCCTTCTAAATGGGATTCTAGAAGAAGAAGTATACATTGAACAGTCAGATGGATTTTCCTTGACTGATGATAAAGACATGGTGTGTAAATCATACAAAGCACTATATGGTCTAAAGCAGACACCAAGGGCATGGTATGAGAGATTACATGCACATTTGATCAAAATTAGATTCCAACATACCAGTAAGGACAACAACATTTATTTGAAGACTGATGGATACAAGATGCTGATAGCAGAAGTCTTTGTTGATGACATAATTTTTGGTGGAAATGATGATATGTGTATGGACTTTATTGATATAATGAAAAAGGAATTTGAAATGTCTCTAATCAGTGAAATTAAGTTCTTTATTGGCTTACAGGTTCAACAAATGGATGGTGGTATCTTTATTTGTCAGACCAAGTATATCAAAGAGGTGTTGAAGACTTTCGGCATGGAAGACAGCAAACCGGTAGGGACACCGATGGTGACTGGTTGCAAGCTGTCAAAGGAAGATGATTCCCCTGATGTTAGTGAAAAAGAGTACAAATCTATGATTGGCAAGCTACACTATGTTGTCCATAGAAGATCGGACATTTCTCATGTTGTAGGATTAGTGTCCAGATTTCAAAAAGAGCCTAAAGAGAGTCACATGGTAGCTGTGAAGAGAATTTTTTGGTATCTCAAAGGCACAGTAGACTATGGTTTATGGTATCCCTATAAAGGAGATTTTACTTTGGATGTCTTTACTTATGTTGATTGGGTAGGTAATGTGGATGATCAAAAAAGAACAACCAATGGAGCTTTTCTACTTGGAGGAAAGTTAGTGGCATGGACGAGAAAGAAAAAGACTTGTGTTTCTCAATCTACAGCTGAAGCTGAGTATGTAGTTGAATCCATGAATTGCACGCAGACAGTATGGATGAGACATGTGCTAGAAGGATTCAAGATAGATATGTCAGAACCTGTGACTATCTATTGTGATAATACAAGTGCAATAAACATTTCTAAGAATCTTGTACTTCATGCTAGAACCAAGCACATTGAATTGAAGTATCACTTCCTATGGGAAAGAGTTCAAGAAAAGGAGGTGAAGATGGAATATGTGAAGAGTAAAGAACAGTTAGTTGATATCTTTACTAAGCCCTTACCAAAGGCTACCTTTGAGTTTCTTAGAGGTGAACTAGGGGTTAGACCCCTACATCAAAAGAACTAAAATGATGGAGATCCATGGAGTTTAAGTTTATTTTTCACTAAGGATTGATGAAGGTGCAAGCTACTCCTTTGGGGGAGCAAGACTGATGTAAAGTTCTAATTTAATGCTCTGTTATAATTTTTCCGATTTGAGTAGCAAAGATGATGGAAGAGGCAGCATCATAATTGAAGACAAGTGATGCATTTACATCTTTGGAATTGTTGTCAAAGGGGGAGAAGAAAAGAATAGAAATCAGATATGGTAGATATGGGAGAAGTTGTAGATCAGAAGATCAGATCAAAGAAGCATTGGTTAAGGGGGAGATGACAAAAGGAGGAGAATCGACAGATGATGTGATATCGGCAAGCAAGTTGTAGATGATAATGTTACTCTAATTGTATATCTGATTAGTGTTGCCATCAATACCAAAGGGGGAGATTGTTGGCATTTGGCATAACTGATGCAGATGAGGTGATGCAGATGAAGATGGATGACTGCATCGATAAAGGATAGAAGTATGTTTGTGATGAAGAGATTTAGATTCTATGAATATATGACATGATCAGTTATTTGTGTTTTCATTGATGGCAATTGATGTCAACCAATGTTCCTGATGTCTTTTTTGTCATCTAAGTGATTTGGTTTATCGGAAGATAGGGTTTATCGACAGAGAGTTAAAGTCTATGAAATAGTACTTTAACCGGTAAAGCTAAGGTGTTTTGATTGGATTGGTTGATCGACGATGATTGGTGAGTTGTGGTTTGGATGGTGAAATTTTATCATGAAAAGATGTATATGACCAGAACCGGAACTTGTGGAGATTACCGGAAGACATGTTTCAATTTTTCGATGAAGTTTTGCTAAGGTTTTAGTAGGGCTTAAAGACCGGTGAAAAAATCATCAAACCAGTAATGATTTTTGTGATGACGGTGATCGACAACGAGTCTACATGAAGTTGGTAACATGACACAACACACATGAAAGATTTAAATATTATTTTCATGCAATTCAAGGAAGATTTTCTTGGGAATCAACAAAACTCTTAGTAGAGTGTTTTGAGGATATAGATCAGATTTTTGTGATGTGTTATGATTAACCAATGGTTGATATTACATTATAATTTGTTGTAATGATCTGTATAATGATTTGTCATGATCTCTTGTGATTTGAATTGTAAATTCAAGATGTAATTAGGTTTTGTGGCTGACCTAGTTGAGATGGCTATTTAGGATGACACAGTTGATGTTTATTGTGTCAGTGGTCTTAGAGAATGTGTTAAGCCATCCAAGTGAAGTGTGAGATCTTCCTGAGAGTTACAGAGTATTGTGTATAATTGGATCTGATCAAGCAAGCAGAGAAGTGCAAGTAACAAATCATTCTTTCATTTTTGTTCCCTAATAGTTGCAGCAAGTTAAATCCCTTAACCGGGTAGGTCCTAACAATCCTTAAACATTTAAGTCCCCTAACAGGACAACTCTCAAAAGAGTGTTAAATCCTCTCATGAGGTTGGTCCTAACAGATCATCAAACTCCTAACTGGGCTGGAAGGCAAATCCCCTAACTGGATGACTCCTAGCAGGGTTTGCTCCTAACCGGGTGTATTGTAAGCTCCTAGCAGGGTGTACTTCGAAAGAGTACAATATTTGTGGGTACCAACTCCCACTGCATTTTTTCCCTATTTGGGTTTCCACGTCAAAAACTTATGGTGTTCATGTGTGGAATGTTTTTCATGTGATGTTCTTATTTATATTTCATTTCATGCATTATTTTTGAGACACCGGTTATGATGTTTTATCAGAGGTTACTAGTACTGACAAGAAGTTGTTTGAGGAAGTTTTTGATTTGATTGATAAGGTTAATGAGTTGGTAAATGATCAATTTTATATGATTGCTTTGGTGGTGAAAGTATTGATAGATATGGTAAATGATTTGATTAACGTGTTAAGCAAATCTGATAAAGAGGGTATTAGATCTGATTAAAGAAGTTGAGATATTTGTTAAATGGTTTTAGATCTGAGATAAGTTTGTTTTTGGAGTTGAAGTTTCAATTGGTCTTAATACTGATTCACCCCCCCTCTCAGTACTAACTAGATCCTCATTGGATTAACAACCTTATCTATCATTCTTAGTTGGGCCCCAAAGTGGGCCCTGCTTGTTCATGGGTGATCAGCATTGGGAACATGTTCTTGTACTTCCCACACATCCTACTAATAATTCACCAACCTTTAGTGATCCTTCCCTTGCACTCTCTCCACTCAAACTCTTCACTTTCACTATCATAGAAAAATGAGACTTAGAAAGGGAACCTAGGGTAGAAGAAGATCTCACACAAGATGATGTACAAGAAGAAGAGATAAGGGTGTCGATACTTGATGGAAGGATGAATGGTATATGAAGATTATACTCAGCATTAGGATGAAGGATACATAATTGGTGAATGTTGGCCAATACATTTGCTATTTGATGCAATTTGTATCAAAGTTTCAAACTGATTACATGTTGAATTAAGCTTGATAAACAACAAGCTGATACGTAAACAAAATACTGAAACAAATTTTAAAAATCTTAATCAAGAACCTTACCTATGATGGTCTCCACTAAGTAACTACTTGTGATGTTGTTCGTGTTGGCTCTGTTGGATCCTGCAATTAAGATTCAATACATATTATTCAATAAGATTAACAGTGGGGCATAATGAAATATTGAAAAGTGTGTTACCTTATTGAGCTTCTCTTTGTTTCAAGAATAGTTTAATATTCTCTACTTAACAGGGCCAACCACATGAAGGTGGAAGCTCATTTGGCCCCTCCCCCCCTCCCCTAACGTCACTCTAAATTACCTGTTAACATATAGCATTCTTTCATCCATTAATAAAATATAACATTCATTCATTATCACATAGCATTCATTAACACGTAACATTCATTAACATTGATTAACACATAGCATTCATTAACATTCATTAACATTAATTAACACATAACATTCATTAACATATAATATGATTACAATCATTTTTTTTAATTTTTTTTTAAGCTAAGTAAAGACTAAGTGGAGCATCATTTTCTTCATCATTTTTCCCCTCCTCAGTTGGTTTGCCTTCTACTCATGATCTTAATGTATGCCTAGTCTTGTACTCACAACGTGGACACCTATGAAAAGGGGGGTCTGATGCAATAACAAAGAAATGGGCTAAATTGATAATATATATATATATATATTTACAATCATTTCATTAATTAAAATAACATTAAAGGGGTTCTCTTTACTTGATGGGGCCACATCATCTTCCTGCATGTCGTCTAGCCTCATCCTCAACATTCTGAACACCCTCCAAATCCTTTGGGGTTGAAACATGAAAGGTTAAATTAATCAATACACCAATTGTAATTAAATTCGTTTAAAAGTATAACAGTGGTCCTCTTTACCTAATGGGGGCACATTACATTCTTGATGTTGTCTAGTTTGATCATGCTCAACTTGTTCATCATGCTCTACATGCTCTAAAGAAAAATAAAAAAGGTTAAATTAATTACTACACCAATTACAATTAAAGATGTTTAATTGTATTAATAATTACAAAAGAATAATTGTATAGCACATGAATACCTCCAGTACCGGGATGCACACCATGACCTTCATCATGTTCAGGTTGTGTTCCACCCTTAGCAAGCTGCAGTCCAATGTCATGTGCATTGTTATCATTGCTTGCTTATTTAAAACAAATATAGTCACTTAATGGTGGAAATTAATATCGAATAGATTATTGCTCAAGTATTCAACTTTAAATAATCTTCATTTAGGTTATTTACCTACATGACGGAAGCACTGGAAACTTGTGTTTTCCCAGTCAAGACTCTTAGGCATTCAACCACAGCTCCATAGCCTTGCTGGAAGGCAATCTTCATGTCATCTTCTGTGGGCGCCCTATTGAATTCAGAGCCCTGCATTTTTGCATAATATCATGAATTTTGCCTCTATTGTGTGATTAAAAAAAATTGTTTGCAATTTATTATTTTGATGTGATATTTCATTTATTGATACTTACAATTCATGTGGCAAATTTCATGTAACCACCAAAGCCAAGTTTGTGTTGCCCGTGTTTTTCTAGTCTTTCCTTTTTTGCCTTCGATGTGTCGAGAAGCCTATGAAAAGTTTGAAATATGTTAGATTATGTAAAGATAAAGAGTAATCAGTACATAATTACATTGTTGATAGTACACCATACCTTCCTTCGCCCAGTAGTGTATGTCCTTTTCTCTTTTCAACTTTCCCCTTTTCATCTAAAACCAAGTCCTTCCATGCCCTCTAGAATCATGGGGGGATGCTCGTACTTTCTGTTCTTCTCTAAATGTGTCCTATATTGGTCCCTCACATACTTTAGATATATGTCAGCTTTCTGAAGGACCTTGGTTTTGTTGAATGTGTCATTTCCAAACAACACAACTAAATGGTTTATGAGTTCATCTTTTAATTGTTGATTTTGGGCATTCCACCATGTATGTATGGTGGGACCAAAGATCTCCAATGTAATATCATTTAGATTTTTATAAAAAACATCATTGCCTGCAAAAAAAATCATGGGATCATTAGTCCAAAAAGAGTGATTAATAAGTAAATTACAATTGGACTATATATAATAATAATTTTAAAGTATTTGGAACCTTCTCTATCTTTATGGGAATGAAATCATCGGTCACCACAAATGTGACCGGTAATGTTCCCGTACTAGTAATATGGGAAGATCTAGGAAATGGTGCTAAAATATTACCACTAATGGCCTATGCATCCTCAAGTACATGTACTGCTACACCCTCTACCCTGTGCTTGGCACAATTAGAGGTTGGTACACTACTCAATGTCTGCATGTTACGTGTTGCCGATATTGCAGCCGACAATATAGGCATGGATGATGGGGTTGGATG
Source organism: Cryptomeria japonica (assembly GCF_030272615.1). Lineage (NCBI taxonomy): Eukaryota > Viridiplantae > Streptophyta > Pinopsida > Cupressales > Cupressaceae > Cryptomeria > Cryptomeria japonica. The sequence continues at coordinate 157,511,568 of NC_081414.1, forward strand.
AGGTGGTGTATGCATAGGAACATGGACAACACCTGAAGTACCTTAAATAATACATTAAATATATGAGCAATAACACATTAACAGAAGGACAGGAACATGTAAAAATATGAGGTGGTGTATGCACAAGAACATGGCCAGCTGTTGTGAGGTATTCACACATCGCCCCATTGCAAATGGGGACCCCCACTTTTTTCTTTCTAGGGTTAGCTCTTTTGGTTTTGTTGTTGGTCGTTTTAGTGTCTTAGCCTTTCCATTGGAGGGATTGAGTTTCTCAAAGGTCATCAATTTAGGTGGATCTCCTCAAGGTGGAGTGAAGAAGGTCAGGTCAATTGAGTGATTAGGGGTTATTTGGATCATTCCTAGGATTTTTTGTGTATTATCTGGTCAGGCTTCAAGATACCACCTGAACTACCTGGAGTACCCTGACCATAGCCAACAGCATCATGAGGAAGAAAAAAATCCTATAAAAACCACATGTACATATTTTAGTTCATGACATAAAAGAGTATAGAATATAAACCATGAGTGAGCTTATGTTATAATTAAATATTTTATGATAGCTTACTTGCAAGTTTTGTAATCTCTCAGTTAATTTTTTCACCCTCTTTTATCTCATCAGTTTGAGGCACTATGAATAACAATTTAAGGATTTCTTTATTAATTTTTTTTTGCGTCTTTCTTATCATTTCAGTAGGGTTTGTGGAATATGTGATGTCATCATCACATAATAGTGAGTCTGTCTTTGTATCGATGATGTCAACTACTGCAGGTGTCTTTCCTCGAACATCCAATTGTGACAAGAATATTAGTAACATTATCAAAATTAATCCAAAACCCTAAAGAAAAGAACATAATAATATAACATTTTTCTCGTATCTAATTTGTATAATTACAATAACATTTACCTACTGAGTAGAAGTTCCTGGAGATGCATCCGGATCTGTGCTATGGGTCGAAGCCTCCCCTTACAATCAATGCTACACTATGACAAAAATTAAATATAAAAAAACATTGGTGAAATTGGAGGTTGGTTTAAATGGTATATAGTATGTATAACCCCCATGATAGTAACTTTGTGCATATCTATGCAATTCAAATTATAATCAATTAGCAACTCTTCCCCTGCATTTATTGACTTTATCGCACATACAAATACATGGTTTCCCTCATGTGCCTCGAATATGCAATTGGGTTTCCTATTAGTTGACCCAAGTCATGTACTATTTATAAACCCTGCAATATTCCCTTTTTCTTTTGGCCTTCCATTAATGTACATAGCTACTCTTTTACTTTTATTATTATCTTTTAGTTGTATATAATTTACTGACAATGCATACCTACGCATACTTCATTTATATCGAACCAGCTGCATCCAATCTTTGTAAATGTAATAGGGTCCAACATACTCCATCAATTCAACAACTTTGTTGTAACATACCTTTATGTCATCCATTGAAAATAGGCCCAAACCATGTAATGATGATGGTGCTAAACGATATATCCCCTCGTTAACACAAAAATCAGTGTTTATAGGAGGAAGTTCCTTGGGTACCCATTGTTTCTGTAGATGTGTGTACCTCAAGGGAACCTCGATGTCACCTATACTCTCATCATCATAAGAACATGACCCCCCTTTAGCAAGAAAAAGTTCCATTCATTTATCAAATTTTCTTCTAAACTTTTGACCTCTAGTTGATCTCCCTCTTTTAGACTTACTACATGTCTCACTTTCCTCTTCTCTTCTTGAATTTCCCTCACTCGAGAAAGACACATCTGACAAATACCTATTTGGTGGTACCTACACTCCATCAAATAAGAGAGATAGTTGGTAGAGGGTCGATTGTTATTGTTAGAGAAAATAAATTTTAGGATTCCATGGAGAGAGACTACAAGAAGTTGTAATAGATGGTTCACCATATCTTGTTTATTTTTTGCAAATGTTGCAAATAGATTTGAGGGCGGGTTGTCAAAGGTCCATTGCATGGATTGATAAGAATGGCTCATTCTTTTTCCCCAAATTCATCATTGAGGGTAATGTTGATGTAGAAGTCACCCCTAAAGTTGAGGTTCAGATTTAAATTTTGGAGCAAGTTTGTTTTCCTAGTAATTTTGGAGTTTCAAAAACTCAAAAAAATAGTCTTCCTGGTCACTTAAAGCATATAGGAGGGCCAAGAAAGTGGAATGAGCTATACCATGTTGATGTCAAGGTGGTTTAGGTGAGAAAAAAATAAAAGGTTTGACAAAATATAGTTGCTAAAACCTGACTTATTATTAACCCACTCCAAGATGGGTGTAAAGAGAAACCAAGCAAATAATGAAGGGTTTCTATAGGGTGTATTGACTTATACCTGCTGATCCATGAGAAGAATCCTTGCCTTGCCTTTATGTAAACTGTGCAGGATCCTTGCCAAAGGGTTTCAGGGTCCTGCATACATAATTCATTTATCCTATATTAGATTACATCTTATATGAAGGTCAGGGTTTAGATAATAATCTAAATGTGCCTGTATATAATGTGAGCATAAAACAATTAAGTAGAACAACCATAACTAATTACAACATGAATAAACTCACAATGTTGAAAGTTTTGTGAGTTTTGCAAGCAAGGCGAGAATTGGACCATGAAGTGTATTACTCAATATATCTCTGCAAATTAACAAAGAAAAAAATAAAATACTGTTCAATTGAATATGCATACATCTTATAGTATTAGAAGAGTTAATGTTAATATGATACATGCAAAAATATAACATCAACAGACAAAGATCTAGAAAATTTACAATAGATACACCATTTAAGCTTGCTAAAATAAGTCATATGTAGATATTGGAAACAAATTTAAAATCAAGATGTCATTCTGAATATTTCTCAAGTTTCATCGAAAAAGTGTCAGACACTATTGTTAGGAAACCTTGACCTAGGCATTTCACTAAACTTCAAAATCTTTTTATGTGTGTAGTCTACCCTTTCTAGATTTGTATTAATTACTACTACTAGGAAGTGATACACCAAATTTATGATTCTATTTACTATCCTAAACTCATAATCAAACCCAAGGGAAGAAGTTTCATAGTTCAAAACTCACATTTACTCATGAAAATGCAAACTATTTTATAAGGTCTTAAGTACATCTTGCTTTCCTATTGCTACATCTAGGTATGATAATACCCACCTTGTTCAAATATTCATGATATTGTAAAATCTCATGATGATGATAATCCCTCATATAGCTCATGATAGTTCTTTACATCCATTGGTTCATGATCTATTGGTGATGTATTTAGTGACAAGTTTAGTGATACTTGTTTAGGCCTCTATCCATTTGATGGTTCCCTATTTCATGATAATGTAGTCCATGTTATTCCTAATACACACATTGTTAGAGACCCAACGATAAAGGCAGTTAGTGAGAATGAAGATACTCTTACATGGTAGATCGCTTTTATCTTCATATTAAAAGCATATAAATAATGATGTGACATTAATGAATACATTAATGATGGCACATTATTGATGATACAATTTCAAGCATGATGTTCAAACTAAAAAAAATTAATGATCAATCCATAACATCTTTCTCAACCCTTATACATGGCATGGATACACACAAGGCTATAGGGAAAATTATTGGTGATACCATTTCTAGCCCCAATGTTTCTTCTACACCACAGAATCTTTCATACCCACCATCATGAGTACATTATGAAATGTAGATAATTGACATGATACAGATAAGGCTAAATGGAACATTATTTATGATACCATCTCTAACCCCAATGTTTCTTCTACACCACACAATCATTCCACCATAATGAATAAATTATAAAATATAGAGAATTATTTTAATGATTTTGCAAAAAAACTCCAAAGAAGGATTACAAAAGTGGCATACTAAAATCCATTGGTATGTGAGAAATACATAATCCAGTAGTACATGACATGCATGCATGCATGTGGCATATAGTTTCACAACATATGATGGTAGAGATTTCATTTTTTCTTTTTGGAGAGTCCTAGTAAGAGTTATATTGGCAATAAAATCTTGGAGTTTTCTGCTATCTTACTCTTTTGGCTGTGAAATATTCTTTGTTATTGTTGGAAACTAGTTGGAGATGAATGGTGCATGAATCCTCTTTGATTTTCCTTTGGTTTCATTTAAATCTATTCATTTTTGGCAAAGATATAACAATTTTGGTAAAACTTGTTCATACCCTAATCTAGGGCAACCCGAGACTCTGTAATAATGATTTTGTTTTGCTTCCACATTAGATGATCACCCCAATGGGTGGAAAGGAATTTGTATATGTGTATTTATTTGATCTATACTCTATAGGAACCCAAGATATGGTTGGCACATGTTAAAGAGGACACAAAGACCGATTTTTGTGTATTAGTCTGGTAATAACAACAAGTTAATGTTGTGGTGAGATTTTGAATGCAAGAAACGGTCTTTAGAAGGGTTGGTGAAGGCTTAGAGTGGTGTATTGGGATGCCACAGATGTGTTCTTATGATTAAAATTCCCTTGAACCAAAAATTAATTACAAGTGTTTATGATTGTCCATGCAGGAACACATGACTGTCATAGTTCGACAGTGCACTGAATCACTGCTCCTTGCAAGTTTGGGTGAGTAGTTTGATGGTGAGTTTGATGAAATAAATGAGGAATGAGGGGGTCCCTAAACATCCTTGTCAATGTTTGGAGTTCTATGAATGAAGAGTGATCCTTGATACTTGGTTGTCCCTGCACATAGTATGATTGTCTTAATGAATAGTGAAATAGCAGTGAGTGTTGTTTGGGTCTCTTGGGTGGTTGGGAGGGTAGAGAACCATGTTTGTTCATGATAAGAATGACTTATAGAAATTTCAAGGGGGTATATTATCTTGTGAGTGTCTATTACATGTTTTGAGTGGAGATTGGAAGTCCTAATAGGTGAATAGTGTTGAGTGAGTGGCTACAAGGGGTATATGAAAGTTGGAGAACTTGGATTGGGTTTTAGACATGATGGTCTACCCTAGTTGAAGGTATGCCAATGGTTGGTTGATAGTTTGTGAGTAAGGAAGTACCTATGGGGTGTTGTAGCCTTGTGAGCAACCTATGACCTTGTGAGGAAACTAGTGAATAAGTGAATTGTTGTCACCTCATTAGATAGGTGAGTTGGGAGAAAGATCTCCCTAGTCTGTTGATGTAGAGAGTCTTGGAGCTTTATTTGCTACACCTTCTTGAGTGACTTGTCCTACTCAACCCTTCAACTACTCAAGTCCTTCCTACAATGATTGGCAAGGGTTATGATAATGAGACCTCCAAGGTATGAACCTTCTTTAATTGCCTCCTAGGTATAGCCAATGGTTTTTGGACAATTAACTCCACCACTTGAGGTTGCCACCTCAGTTACTCACACACTCCTCTCCTGGGCTCCAAGCACTCTTGCAAGGATCTTAACACACAATCACTTCCTATGGTTTCCCAATTCTTCTTCCAAGTGTCTTTAATTAATTTTGAGTTTTAAGACTCACCAAATCCATCACCTTGGCTTCCTAACCCTTCTAGGTCTCTACCGGCACCTAAATAGGCCTAATTGCATTAGCTCTCCCTAGGTCATTTTAGGGTCTTAATTTGAAAAAGTCCCAAAAAAGCCTAGAAATAAATCATGGACTTGAGTACCCTTTTGAAAGTTATAGACAATACTACAAAAGTGCATCTGGGTTATCCGTACAAGTGGGGTTTCCAATGCTACACTATTTTGAGGGGTTTAGGCCTCACCGGTGACTTGGCAAGATGGGTCTAAAAATCTTCACCAGTCAAATCTCCTGCTCCAAAAACTTTGGTAACCTTCAAGGGAAATTAGAGGGATTTCCATTCATGTGTCACTTGGTCCTGCACCAATCCCCATGTGCTCATAAATCACACCTTTCTTGATGTCTTAACTCACCTACTCCTAGCGGTGAGCCTAGGGCTTCATTGTTTCTCCTCCTCCTAGACCTGCAACACCACACACCCTATTCTAAATCTATTTATAGACCCTAACCTATCATTCTTAGTGATTTCAATAGGTGCCATCAAAGAATGCCTAGATTAGAGCCATTTTCTTGCTCTTAAACCCTACTTGCAAGGGTTTTGCTCCTAGTTGCAAAGAATGGAAGTAATCTCTATAATTTAGGACAATCAAACTTGAAAATAAACCTTAAAGAATACAAATACAATTAATACTCATAATTGCAATGTATTTACACCATCTAGTTCGTACTGAAGCGTACAAACAATGAAAATAAGAGTGAAACTATCAAAAATAGGTGGAACCAAGGTTGCTTCACAAACCAAAAACTTGCACTTGCATTTCCAATCCTCCAACCTTTACAATGAAGTGATTTTTTAGCTTATATTCTCTTGTTTTAGTCGGTTCAACCAACTTCTAACACCTAAAACCAAAAATGCAACTTTTACAAGAAATTGCAAAATGTTGCTCGACAACTTCTTACAACTTTTGCTCCAGGATGCAATTTTGCATTCTAATGCATTTTAAGACTCCTGAAGGTCCTCAAACACCCTAGAATACCTAAAAACAACTCAATTTACCCCTAATACATGAATGCATTCATCTGGAGTATTTTACATGTGAACTACCTAAGCATCTCACTTCTCAGGCTATCAGCATCCTGAACACAATTGATTCAAACCAGAACTTGGACAACTCAACCATGGCTCCACTGAGTCCTCAATGGTTGGTCCATTATTACATCACAAATATGACACACAAACTTAAAAGAAAACAAATCTTTCATACTTGGAGTGTTAGGTGCCCTGCACCATACTTCCCTAGGTCAAAAAACTCAAGTCCCTTGAGTTATAATGTCTGAAATCTCCACTCCATGCTGAAGTATATCTGCCTCTGACATCCACATGGCATCTGAATTAGGTAACCCTTTCCACTTGACAATATAGTGCTTGTAGACTCCTTTCCTTGTCTTTTTTACTATCTTGGTATCCAAGATACTCTCTAACTCAACTGGTTGACTAGGTGGCAAATCCTTTATCCAATCTTCATGAACCGGTGATGGCATGTCTATCTGATTTGTTGGTGACTCTCCCTTGTATGGATAGAGATCACATACATTAAAAATAGGAGATATCCCCAAGGTAGGATGAATTTCAACCTCATATGCATTCTGCCCATACTTGTGCACCACCTTGACAGGTCCAATTTTCTTCATCATGAGCTTAATAGGCTGCCCTTTTGGAAGTCTCCCACTTTAAATTGTACCTTCCTCCTTGTTTTATCTGCTTGAACCTTATACTGCTCGCATTTTTTTTGTAAGGACTGCCTTACATTATCATGCACCTCTTTAATACCTTCTGCAAAGTTCTCCCCTTGTGCACTCTTGCATGCCATTTAACTAAGATCTATGAGCTCTAATATTCCCCTAGGATGGAATCCATACACTATCTCAAAATTACTTTTACCTATGCTATGGTTCACTGAGTCATTATATGCATATTCTGCCTATCCAAGTACTAGATCCCAAGTCTGCCCATGTTGTTTGGTAAGACATCTCAGCAAGTTACCCAATGACTAGTTGACTACCTCTGTTTGACTATCTGATTGAGGATGATAGGTAGATGAGAAAGATAACTTGGTGCCCAACTTCCTCCAAAGTGTCCTCCAAAAGTGGCTCAAAAACTTCACATCTCTATCACTAACAATGTTGATTGGAAGACCATGAATTCTAACTATCTCCTTGAAGAAGAGGCTTGCAATATAGGTGGCATCACTGGTGCTCTTGCAAGGTATGAAATGTGCCATTTTTCTTAACCTATCTACCACCACATACACACTATCAAATCCTCTTGGTGTCATAGGCAAGCGTAACACAAAATCCATGCTCAAACATTCCCAAGGCCTCTGAGCTATAACCAAGGGTTGATATAGACCTACATTACTTGAGGTTCCTTTTTCTCTTTGGCAAATGGTACATTTCTCTACAAACCTTCTCACTTCTAATTGCAACTTGGGCCAATAATAAAATCTACCAACCTACTTCAAAGTCTTATCAATTCCAAAATGACCTCCAAGACCTCCTTGATGCTTCTCTTGAATAATATTTTGCCTCATAGAACATTGAGGTATGCAAAGAAGATGACCTTTGCACAACAAACCCTCTTGTATCATGTATTATGAATAAGACACATGTGAGGTCTTAGAAAAATCAGTACAAACACTACATATCTCTACAAAATCCTTATCATCCTTGTAGAGGTCTTTTAACTTACTCAAACCCACACTTTGCAATTGAATCTTTTGCATGGTCATGATTCTCCTACTTAGTGCATCAGCTACTTTGTTGGTGGTCCCTTTCTTGTGTTTGATAGTGAATGTATAGGATTGTAGGTACTCAACCCACTTTAGGTGTTTTTGGTTCAACTTCTCTTGCCCATTGAGGAAACTAAGGGCCTGGTTGTCAATGAAGACTACAAATTATTTGGGCAGCAAGTAATGACACCACTTTTTTAGTGCTTGAACCATTGCATACAACTCCAAGTCATATGTGGAGTACCTTTGCTTAGCTTCATTTAACTTTTCTGAGAAGAAATCTATAGGATGTCACTCTTGGCTTAAAACTGCCCCTACTGCCCTTTGTCTTGCATCACATTCTACTGTAAACAACTGATTGAAGTCAAGCAATCTAAGGGTTGGTAGCTCTGCTATCTTGGTTTTCAACATTTCAAACCCCTTATTGGCTTCCTCTGTCCACTTAAAGTGACATTTAATCCCTCCTTTAATGGTATTGAGAATAGGAGCACAAACATGGCTAAAGTTTCTCATAAATTTCTTATAAAAAGATGCCATTCCATGAAAGCTTCTAACTTCACTTATGCCCCTAGGGATAGGCCAATTAAGTATTGCTTCTACCTTACTTGGATCCATTTTTAAACATCCATGAGAAATAACAAAACCAAGGTATACTAACTCTGTTTTCAAAAACTCACATTTTTTGAGGTTAATCTTGAGTTGAGCCTCCTTCAACTTCTTCAAAACCATCTCCAAATGCCTGAGGTGTTCCTCCTTGAACCTATTGTATATCAAAATTTCATCAAGATACACAATTACAAATCTACCAATAAACTCAACTAAGACTTCATTCATGAGCCTTTGGAAGGTACTAGGTGCATTGGTGAGGCCAAATGGCATCACCAACCACTCATATAGGCTTGCATTGGTTCTAAAGGCTATCTTCCATTCATCTCCAGGTTTGATTCTGATCTGATGATAACCAGACTTTAAGTCCACCTTTGTGAAGTAGCTTGCACCTCCTAGATTGTCTAATAGGTCCTCAATCCTTGGCATGGGAAACCGGTACCTTATAGTAATCTTGTTGATTGCTCTGGAGTTCGTACATATTATCCATTTGCCTCCCTTTTTTGGCACTAACACAGTAGGAAAAACACATGGACTCAAACTCTTCTTGATAAACCTTTTGTCTAAGAGTTCTTTCACTTTTTTGGTGATCTCTTCATTTTGACTAGGTGTCATTTTGTAGCTAGCTTTGTTTGGCAGATTGGCCCCTGGTATTAAGTCTATTGGATGATTTACATCTCTCATTAGAGGAAAATAATTGAGTATGTCATCCCCTATCACTTCTACATATTTTTTGAGTAGACCTTTCACCTCTTGAGGCACTTCACTCATTGGATCTACCTTAGCTTCATCTCTAGGCTTCAACACTATAGCATGGCCTTGATGATCTTCTTGTTTCAACACTTTGAGAAACTCTTTTCCTCTCATCAGCATCACACTTGAGCCTATTTTCTTGTCTTCCTTTGGTTCAGGTAGTGGATCCATTTAATACTTCTTCCCATTCTTGGTGATAAGATAGTTGTTCTTCTCCCCATCATAAGTAGCTCTCACATCATATTGCCATAGATAGCCCAATAGCAAATGACAAGAATCCATAGGCAATATGTCACATAGAAATTTATCCTTGTACTCACCAATTTCAAAATCCACCCATGCTTGTTCATCAACCAATACATGTTGACCCCAGTTGAGCCATGATACCTTGTAAGGAGTGAGGTGAGGCAATCTTTTCAGTTGAGTTTGTCCACCATTTCAACTGAGACAACATTCTCAGTGGAACCTGAATCTACAATCACTTTACAAATCTTCCCATGTGACCTAAAAGTGGTCCTAAACAATCTTTTCCTTTGTGGTGGCTCTTGATCTTGGGGTATCTTGAGCATTGTTCTCCTCATCATCAAGTTTTCTCCATCTGTCACTAGCCCTACCTTGCTAATTGAAGAAGTTACAATCTAAGTGTCCTCCTCTTGCAACAATTGAGTTCTTCTTTCCCCCATGTATGAGCTTGTGGAGCTTGAGGCTTTCCCTGGGCACTTACTCATGGTATGCCCAACTTGATTGCAATGATAATGCCTACCAGTGAAGACTGTATTTCCTCTTCCTGAGTTTCCAAACTTGCCCCTAAAATTTCTCCTTCCTCTATAGGATCCTCTAAATGCTCCTCTCTGAGAGTCCCCACTGCCTTCTTGGCCTTGTTGCTCTTCATTTCTTGGTGATTACTGCCCTCTACCAAAGTTTCCTCTACCTCTGAAATTCTTACCTCCCCTATGTTTCTGATTTTTTTCACTCCTCCTTTTGATCTTCTCCTCTGCCCTTAGGGCTGACTAAAAACACTTATAGATAGTGTCTGGTGTGAGGATACTTATCATCTTTTATATTATGTCTAAGGCCATTCATGTACCTGGCCAACTTCTCCACTTTATTCTCACGCTTTCTAGCCCTCAAACTGAGTTTGTGGAATTCTTCAGTGTATGCATTGACATCTAACTCCCTTTGTTTCAAATTTTGCAGTCTCTTATGGATTTGAACTTCATAATCTCCTGGAAGGAATTGTGCCTTAAGTCTGATCTTCATACGCTCCCATGAAGTTATCTTCTTTTTTCCTTCTTGTATCCTTTCTTCTTGCATCATATTCCACCAAATCAATGTTGATCCTCTCATTCTTGATTTGGCCATATTGACTCTTTTCTCTTCTGCTACCTCTTTGTAATCAAAGTGATTATTGAGAGCCACTATCCAATCTAGCAACTCTTCTCCATTGAGGTTTCCTCCATATGTGGGTAATCCATCCAAGTTGTATTTAGAAATGGAATTGACTGCATCCAAGAATAGCTTTTGGTCTTGAGGCATGGTTACTATTGCTGGTTCCTCTCCATCTTCCACTTCTTCATCAATCTCATCACCCCATTTTGTCTTAACCTTCCCCTTCTCCTTCTTAACCTCTCTAGTTCCTCTACTTCCTTCTGCATCCTTCAATCCTTCCATCAACTCTGCCACCAGCTGTCGGATGGCTTCTAGAGTCATTGCCTTTGGAGGCATTTAACTTGCTTCTGATTCTTCACAATCTAACATACACCAAATATTTCAAAGAATGGCTCTAATACCACTCCGATGCAAAGAGTTTTGGAGCTTTGTTTGTTACACCTTCTTGAGTGACTTGTCCTACTCAACCCTTCAACTACTCAAGTCCTTTCTATGGTGCTTGGCAAGGGTTATGATAATGAGACCTCCAAGGTCTGAACCTTCTTGACTTGCCTCCTAGGTATAGCCAATGCTTTCTAGACAATCAACTCCACCACTTGAGATTGCCACCTCAGTTACTCACACACTCTTGGAAGTTATAGACAATACTGGGAAAATGCATCTAGGTTATCCGTACAAGTGGGGTTTCTAATGCTGCACTATTTTGAGGGGTTTAGGCCTCACCGGTGACTTGGCAAAATGGGTCTAAAACTCTTCACCAGTCAAATCTCCTGCTCCAAAATTTTTTGGAACCTTCAAGGGCACTAAGAGGGATTTCCATTCATGTGTCACTTGGTCCTACACCAATCCCCATGTGCTCATAAATCACACCTTTCTTGTTGTCCTAACTCACCTACTCCCAACAGTAAGCCTAGGGCTTCATTGTTTCTCCTCCTCCTAGACCTGCAACACCACACACCCTATTCTAAATCTATGTATAGACCCTAACCTAGCATTCTTAGTGATTTCAACAGGTGCCATCAAAGAATGCGTAGAATAGAGCCATTTTCATGCTCTTAACCCCTACTTGCAAGGGTTTTGCTCCTAGTTGCAAAGAATGGAAGTAATCTCTACAACTTAGGACAATCAAACCTGCAAATCAACCTTAAATAAGAAAAATACAATTAATACTCATAATTACAATGGATTTACACCATCTAGTCCATACTGGACCATACAAACAATGAAAATAAGAGTGAAACTGTCAAAAACCGGTGGAATAAAGGTTGCTTCACAAACCAAAAACTTTCTCTTGTGTTTCCAATCCTCCAACCTTTAAAATGAAGTTAATTTTTGTCTTATATTCTCCTGTTTCAGTCAGTTCAACCAACTTTTAACGCCTAAAACCAAAAATGCAACTTTTGCAAGAAATTACAAAATGTTGCTCAACAACTTTTTACAACTTTTTGTTGCAAGATACAATTTTAAGACTCTTGAAGGTCCTCAAAAACCCTAGAAGACCTAAACACAACTCAATTGACCCCTAATACATGAATGCATTCATCTGGAGTATTTTACCTGTGAACTACCTAAGCATCTCACTTCTCAGCATCCTGAATGCAATTGATTCAAACCAAAACTTGGACAACTCAACCATGGCTCTACTGAGTCCTCAATGGTTGGTCCATTATTACATCACAAAGATGACACACAAACTTAAAAGAAAACAAAGCTTTCATACTTGGAGTGTTAGGTGCCCTGTACCATTTGTATTCACTCTATGGCTTTGTTGGATGCTCAACATCCTAAGAGTAATATAGCAAACTGTTATGTCTGAGAACACCAAAAAGTTGCAGAAAACTCCTACTTTTTGGAGAGTCCATTTTTTGAGTTATGTGCTAGTGTATGCCAATGTGAGATTGTCTTATTAGAAAATGATTTGTCACATAATAGCATATCAAACACTTCCTCTCTTCCCATGAGTTCTAATTAGAATAAAATTTTGAAAATGGGAATAAGAAGAGTGATATAAAAATAGAAGCAATCATCATCATCATTCAAACATCTTTCAAGAGAGATCACTAGATTGGAGAATGCTCCACACACTGTTTTAAAACAACTTTTGTGAAATTAAATCATCAAATTACCTCCCGCTAAGCCAATTGCTACATCAAAAGTTTCCCCATTGCATTTCAAGGCTAATTATTTGTGTGATTATCATCAAACACATGGACTTAAATGTGTAGATAAACACACTCATGCATAAAATTCAATATCTTATTAACAAAATATGATACAAGTAGAGAATATCTATGATCAAGAAAATACATCTTTAGTGCCTCAACATGACAAGTCCAATTGAATGGAAATGGATGATTAGGATCCTTCTCACATAAGTGCTAATGAGGCTATGGTCTTGACAAAAATTCCAATAATATACCTACAACATCTTACATCTAAGCACATGAAGGTATCAAACATGATGCAATGAAATGAAGATACATAAACAAATACCCACTAATGAAACTCATATAGAACATGAAAAGTACATCAAAACATCTAAGTCAATTATTTCAAAAAATCTATCACAATCAGCACATAAGCCATTGTTTATGTTCACAGAAAGACATTTCACGGTTATAAATTATTGATGCAACATGTTTCATGATTATAAATTATCAATGCAACATGAAATCATGCAAAAGATAGTTCCATTAGGGCATTGATTCATGTTGCACATCTTGTGGTCCCATTGAGATAGACCCACGTCCACCTAATTTCATTTAACTTATTAATTAATCTTATTTTCTATATTTATCATTTGTTTTTCTTGCTCATCATTCTACAGTTATGTATGCTATAGTTGTATTCTTTCTACAATTTTCACTTGATCTTGCCATTTGGGCATGAGGCATTGTTTATTTTTACAAATTTTGTTTCATAAGCCTTGAACATTTAGAGGAAAACATGGGAGCATCTTTTATCCTCTACAGACCAAATGGTAAAGAATCCAACATTGGGAAAACAAGAATTGAATGAGGAAACTCGCCCAAACCCTGAATAGTAAGCCCTTAAATTTAGAGCAAAAATTAACAAAAAAATTTTTAAAATAGTGTCTCTAAATACTTGGTCATAGAGGAAAATGCTTTGCTCCCACAACAGATCCAATCTACTCTTCTAGTGATCGAGATCCTGCACATGGGAATGAAGCGTTTTGTTTTGATGTAAATGAATAGAATAAAGAAACAAACTTATAATGTTCCAAATTTGTACAAGCTATCCATTCAAATTTTTATTTAGAATTTAAAATTGAAAGAAATGAAGGTAAGGAAAATCTAGGGGATAAGATTGGAAAAACATGATTAGTATTTGTAAGTGAAAAAAAATGATTATAATGATTATATAATTTTTTATTTTAACACCAAGTATATATATATATATATCTTTTAATAGAAATACCAAATGTTAATATATATTTAGGAGTTAGATTTGGGGATTGATTAATATTATGTAAGATTGAGGTCAGAGTTGGAGTAAGGTTTAGAGTTAGGTCTGGGGAATTGATTACTATTAGGATTAGAGGTTATTAATAAGGGTAAATATTCAATTAGGGTTAGGTCCAATTGATGTTCAATTAGGGTTCAGGTCTATGATAAATTTTGGTGTTAGGGTTGGGGTTGCAATTATTCAACTATGATTAGGGTTAGTGTTACAATTATAATAATGGTTAAGATAATTAGAATTCAATTA